>NC_069499.1:595505483-595816733 GCF_027579735.1 Bombina bombina | reverse complement strand
GACTAAGGTAAGGAGTGAAGATTATTCTCTGCGATATGCCCCCACTAAAATTTTGCGCCAAAAGACAGCACCAGATTCCCTGCTATCTTGTGGTGGGACTCCATGTCGTTGTTCTGCCATTAGCAAACAGACTATGGATAAAGTAGATGGTGTCCATATATTTGAGCACTTATAATGCTTGGTCTAACCTGTGTTCCGGGTAGCAGGATGCAAAAACACCTCTGCCACTCCTCATAAATGCCAGGGCATATAATGTTCTTGGGCCCCATATCATCTTCAGTACGATCATTGTCCCGATAAGATTATACTGACAGCTCAAAAATATGTATTTTCCGTCCCTGATCTTCAGATGTGTGTGCAAGGAGTGCACAAGACAGAGGTAAGTGTGCCCTTAACTGCCACCCTTGCTGTTAGATACACGTATATATGAATTGCATCATTTAACCTCACAATTTTAAGGAATTTTATTTTATGTGTAATGAAAATATTGTATTAATATTATTGACATTTTGCGCTACTTGAACTTTATATAGAAAATAAGAAGGAATAAAATATGTAATCACACAAATATTAAACTAGCATTTTTGCAATGCATGGATTCTCCTGTTCCTGCCCAAACTCACATAGTGAAGTGATACTAATGTAATAAACACAAAACATAAACCATTTGCACCAAAACTACTATAAAGTTATGTAGATTTTCACAAATTGCCATCTCTTTCTAAACTCACCAATATCCCCCATTTATTTGTATGTCTGATTTTTTTATTAGCTCAGAGAAACAAGGATCTTTGAGCCCCTCATTCTCCATTCTTTACAAAATGGGATCTCCTGCCCATCTGTGTTTAACCCCTTGAACCAAAATGACGTGTATGTGTATATATATATATATACGTCTTGTGGAACATTGCCTATCATACCGCATAACGTGTATATATACATCGTGGCTTTAGGAATCTACAGCAGCCTCTGCGTTAAAGTGACAGCAACAATCAGTTTCTTTTGCCGGCTGGAGGTGTGGGAGGGATGGAGGAGAGCGGGTGGGTAGCATAGAGGGGGAGGGGCTCTGCACTACAGAGATTTTTAAGGGAAAGGGAGGGATGGGAATCTACACTGTGGCAAAAGGGGAATTGGGGGGCACCCTAATTAATTATCATGTGGAGGGGGGAGTTAGGGGGCACCATTACACTACAGAAAAACAAATTATGACATAAATAATAATAATAAAACATAAACTGGGTACTTGCAGACAGCTGCCAGTACCTACAAAAAAATAACAAAAAAACAAAAAACTAAACTGCCTACTTGCAGACCTTCTGCTAGTACCTAAGATGGTGGTGACTAGTGTGTGTGTGGGGGGGGGGGGGGGGGAGAGGGGGGAAGAGAGTTTTTTGGGAGGGATCAGGGAGTGGTAGGTGTCAGGTGGGAGGGCAATCTCTACTCTGCATCAAAAACTTCTACTCTGCATCAAAAACTAACCTTACAAGCTAATTGGTTAACCCCATTTACTGCCAGGAATTTCAAATAAGATGCACAGCTGCAATTAGGGGCATTCTAATTGCCAAAAAGCAATTGCAAAGCCATGCATGTCTGCTATTAGATCTGTGCAAGCAATACATTTTGCTTCGGATTAAATTTTCATTCCGAATATGCAAGGAAATTTGTTTCCCCCGAATATTCAGTGACTGCACTATTCGGTATTCGTTTAATTTAAAACAAAACAAATACTGAATTTTCTTTAAACATTTACATTTTTTTTTTTTTAAACTAATGTAAATGTTTCAAAACTATAGGTGAAAAGCTCACCATAATGTGGTCTGGAGAGCATAGGGAGCAGGCTAAAGTAAGTATTAACCCCTTAAACATTTTTTAAAGTAAACTAAAGAATACTGATGATTTTCGTACATTCATTTGGATATTTGTTTCATTAAAATGAAGCAAAAATTTGATTTTTGTGATGAATGTGCATTCATCCTTAAACAAATGCACATATCTATCTGCTATTTTTGAACAAAGGGGATCACAGAGAAGCTTTTATAACCATTTGTCATATGACTGAGCTAGTTTTGTGTAAATCATTTCAGTAAAAAAAGTTTGTGAAAAAGTTAACAATATTTTTATATGATTGTATTTGGCAGCCGAATAGTGGCATCAAATATACCAAAATGGGCCTAGTTCAGCGGTCGCCAACCAGTGGTCCGAGATGTTGGTGGTCCTTGATACCATCAAGCAGGAATTAATCTCCTCTGATGTTGTCACCCCCGTTGCGCCCCAACTCCCTACGGTGCCTGGCTGGACGTTAGGGAAAACCGACGGAGGGGGAGTTAAATTACAATCTCTCTACGCACGTTGCGTAGTACTGTGCAACTTGCATAGCTAGATTGTATTTATAACTCCTCCCGCCCGGCGCACTGCGCCTTCTAAAGCCAGAAGAAGTTGGTAAAGGCTTGGCTTGAAATAGTGGAATTAAAGTATATAAAAAAGAAAATCTTAAAAAAAAATCTCTATTATTTTCTTTTCTCAACCCTTTTATGAAATGCCCAACCACTAATCTAAAAATAAAAACCCACCCCAAAATGAAAAAAACATTACACAAAATAACAAATTATCAAAAATTTGAAAAAATATTCCTATTCTAATACACATTTTAAAAAAAACACCCCAAAATAAAAAACCTACAGCTAGTTTACGAGTTTTGAGCGCTATAGGGAAATTAATGACCGCAACATTTTCGGCGTTATTTACCCTCTCTATAGCGCTGCTATTACAAGTTATAAAAAAACAGGCTTGTGCAGGCGATATGGTGGCGTTGAGCTCCATACCGCACCGAAATCAAGTGCTGCTTTGACGTCGATTTCCCCATAGACATCAATGGGGAGAGCCGGCAAAAAAAAAGCCTAACACCTGCGATCGCGGAAACAAAAGCTCCATAACGCAGCCCCATTGATGTGTATGGGGAAAAGAAACATAATCCCCGAGTCTAAACACCCCTAATCTGCTGCCCCTAACATTGCCGCCACCTACATTACAGTTATTAACCCCTAATCTGCTGCACCTAACATCGCCGCCACCTACATTACAGTTATTAACCCCTAATCTGCCGCCCCCGATATCGCCGTCACCTACATACAGTTATTAACCCCTAATTTGCTGCCCCTAACATTGCTGCCACCTACATTACAGTTATTAACCCCAATCTGCTGCCCCTAACATCGCCGCCACCTACATTACAGTTATTAACCCCTAATCTGCTGCCCCTAACATCGCCGCCACCTACATTACATTAATTAACCCCTAATCTACCGCCCTCAATGTCGCTTCCACTATACTAAAGTTATTAACCCCTAAACCTAGCGCTAATGTAACCCTAAGCCTAAGTCTAACCCTAACATTCCCTAACTTAAATATAATTAAAATAAATCTAAATAAACCTTACAATTAATAACTAAACAATTTCTATTTAAAACTAAATACAAACTTACCTGTGAAATAAAACCTAAGCTAGCTACACTATAACTAATAGTTATATTGTAGCTATCTTAGGTTTTATTTTTATTTCACAGGTAAGTTTGTACTTATTTTAACTAGGTAGATTAGTTAGTAAATAGTTATTAACTATTTACTAGCTACCTAGTTAAAATAAATACAAAGTTACCTGTAAAATAAAACCTAGCCTGCCTTAAACTAAAAACTAACATTACAAAAAAAATAGAATAAATTAAATTATTAAAATACAATTTTCTAACTTACAAAAAAAAATAAACACTAAATTACAAAAAATAAAAACGAAATTATCAAAAATAAAAACAAATTACTCCTAATTAGTGATGTCGCGAACATAAAAATTTGGGTTCGCGAATGGCGAACGCGAACTTCCGCAAATGTTCGCGAACCGGCGAACCGGGCGAACCGCCATAGACTTCAATAGGCAGGCGAATTTTAAAACCCACTGGGACTTTTTCTGGCCACAATAGTGATGGAAAAGTTGTTTCAAGGGGACTAACACCTGGACTGTGGCATGCTGGAGGGGGATCCATGGCAAAACTCCCATGGAAAATTACATAGTTGATGCAGAGTCTGGTTTTAATCCATAAAGGGCATAAATCACCTAACATTCCTAAATTGTTTGGAATAATGTGCTTTAAAACATCAGGTATGATGTATCGATCAGGTAGTGTAAGGGTTACGCGCGCTTCACAGTGCGCAGTGTAGGTGATATACCTGCCCTGACCATGCTTTGCAGAGCAGGTATCATTGGTCAGATGGACCCTTGCCCCAACACTGTGTGCCAGACATGCCATTATAGCAGACTTATATGGCTTTGGCGTTGCTTTTTGGTAATTAGAAGGCTGCTAAATGCCACTGCGCACCACACGTGTTTTATGCCCAGCAGTGAAAGGGGTTAATTAGGGAGCATGTAGGGAGCTTGTAGAGTTAATTTTAGCTTAAGTGTAGTGTAGTAGACCACCCAAAGTATTGATCTAGGCCCATTTTGGTATATTTAATGCCACCATTTCACCGCCAAATGCGATCAAATAAAAAAGAAATTGTTCACTTTTTCACAAACTTTAGGTTTCTCACAGAAATTATTTACAAACAACTTCTGCAATGATGGCATAAAAGGTTGTAAATGCTTCTCTGGGATCCCCTTTGTTCAGAAATAGCAGACTTATATGGCTTTGGCGTTGCTTTTTGGTAATTAGGAGGCTGCTAAATGCCACTGCGCACCACACATGTTTTATGCCCAGCAGTGAAGGGGTTAATTAGGGAGCATGTAGGAAGCTTGTAGAGTTAATTTTAGCTTAAGTGTAGTGTAGTAGACAACTCAAAGTATTGATCTAGGCCCATTTTGGTATATTTAATGCCACCATTTCACCGCCAAATGCGATCAAATAAAAAAAAAATTGTTCACTTTTTCACAAACTTTAGTTTTCTCACAGAAATTATTTACAAACAACTTATGCAATTATGGCATAAATGGTTGTAAATGCTTCTCTGGGATCCCCTTTGTTCAGAAATAGCAGACTTATATGGCTTTGGCGTTGCTTTTTGGTAATTAGAAGGCTGCTAAATGCCAACGCGCACCACACGTGTTTTATGCCCAGCAGTGAAGGGGTTAATTAGGGAGCATGTAGGCAGCTTGTAGAGTTAATTTTAGCTTAAGTGTAGTGTAGTAGACAACCCAAAGTATTGATCTAGGCCCATTTTGGTATATTTAATGCCACCATTTCACCGCCAAATGCGATCAAATAAAAAAAAAATTGTTCACTTTTTCACAAACTTTAGGTTTCTCACAGAAATTATTTACAAACAACTTATGCAATTATGGCATAAATGGTTGTAAATGCTTCTCCGGGATCCCCTTTGTTCAGAAATAGCAGACTTATATGGCTTTGGCGTTGCTTTTTGGTAATTAGAAGGCTGCTAAATGCCACTGCGCACCACATGTGTTTTATGCCCAGCAGTTAAGGGGTTAATTAGGGAGCATGTAGGGAGCTTGTAGAGTTAATTTTAGCTTAAGTGTAGTGTAGTAGACAACCCAAAGTATTGATCTAGGCCCATTTTGGTATATTTCATGCCACCATTTCACCGCCAAATGCGATCAAATTTAAAAAAAAATTAAATTTGTTCGCAATTTTAGGTTTCTCACTGAAATTATTTACAAACAGCTTGTGCAATTATGGCACAAATGGTTGTAAATGCTTCTCTGGGATCCCCTTTGTTCAGAAATAGCAGACATATATGACTTTGGCGTTGCTTTCTGGTAATTAGAAGGCCGCTAAATGCTGCTGCGCATCACACGTGTATTATGGCTAGCAGTGAAGGGGTTAATTAGGTAGTTTGTAGGGAGCTTGCAGGGTTAATTTTAGCTTTAGTGTAGAGATCAGCCTCCCACCTGACACATCAGACCCCCTGATCCCTCCCAAACAGCTCCCTTCCCTCCCCCACCCCACAATTGTCCCCGCCATCTTAAGTACTGGCAAAAAGTCTGCCAGTACTAAAATAAAAGGTTTTTACATTTTTTTTATTTTTTTTATGCATATTTACATATGCTGTGGAGTAGCATCCCCCCTTAGCCCCCAACCTCCCTGATCCCCCCAAAACAGCTCTCTAACCCTCCCCATCTGCCTTATTGGTGGCCATCTTGGGTACTGGCAGCTGTCTGCTATTATTTCACAGTCAAAAAAGTGTTGTTTTTTTTAAATGTACACTACTGTTACACCAGATATGAGTGGTGGCACTGGGCAAGTGGGCACAGTATACGCTGTGAGCCTGACACACACGCTGGCAGGCAGGCAACTGCAATTAGATTACACAGGAAAAAAAAAAAGCTGACTGATGTTCTAGCCCTAAAAAGGGCTTTTTGGGGTGCTGTCCTTACAGCAGAGATCAGATGAGTCCTTCAGGACTGTAGTGGACACTGAATACACTAGCCTAGCTATCGATTTCCCTATTAAATCAGCAGCAGCTACACTGTCCCTCCTCTCACTAAGAATGCAGCTTGCGAATGAATCTAAAATGGATGCTGTCCAGGAGGTGGGAGGGTCTGAGAGGGAGGGTCTGCTGCTGATTGGCTGGAATGTGTCTTCTGACTGTGAGGTACAGGGTCAAAGTTTACTCAATGATGAGGAATAGGGGGCGGACAGAACATCGCATATGTTCGCCATCCGCGGCGAACGCGAACATGCTATGTTCGTTGGGAACTATTCGCCGGCGAACTATTCGCGACATCACTTCTCCTAATCTAATAGCCCTATCAAAATAAAAAAGCCTCCCCAAAATAAACCCCCCCCCCCCCAGCCTACACTAAACTGACAATGGCCCTTAAAAGGGCCTTTTGCGGGGCATTGCCCCAAAGAAATCAGCTCTTTTAACTGTAAGCAAAAATACAAACACCCCTCAACAGTAAAACCCACCACCCACCCAACCAAACCCCCCAAATAAAAACCTATCTAAATAAACCTAAGCTAAACATTGCCCTGAAAAGGGCATTTGGATGGGCATTGCCCTTAAAGAGGGCATTTAGCTCTTTTACATTGCCCAAAACCCTAATAAAAAAAAAAAACACCCCAAAAAACCTTAAAAAAACACTAACCCCCGACAATCCACTTACAGTTTTTGGAGTCCAGACATCCATAATCATCCAGCCATCGAAGTCCTCATCCAAGAGGCAAAAAGTCTTCATCCAGGAGGCCTCTTCGATCTTCATCCAGCTGGCGAAGTCCTCATCCAAGCGGAAAGAAGTCTTCATCCAGATGTCATCTTCTATCTTCATCCATCCAAGCTGAGCGGGTCCATTTTCAAGACATCCGGCACGGAGCATCCTCTTCTTATGGTCGTCACTGTAAACTGAAGGTTCCCTTAGGTCATCCAAGATGGCGTCCCTTAAATTTCTATTGGCTGAAAGATTTCTATCAGCCAATAGGAATTAAAGGTGAAAAAATCTTATTGGCTATTGCAATCAGCTAATAGGATTGAGCTTTCATCCTATTGGCTGATCCAATCAGCCAACAGGATTGAGCTCTCATTTTATTGGCTGATTGGAACTATTTACTAACTAGTCTACCTAGTTAAAATAAATACAAACTTACCTGTGAAATAAAAATAAAATCTAAGATAGCTACAATATAACTATTAGTTATTTTGTAGCTAGCTTAGGTTTTATTTCACAGGTAAGTTTGTTTTTAGTTTTAAATAGGAACTATTTAGTTAATAATTGTTTAGTTAATCATTTTGTATATTTTAGTTAATAATTGTGTAACAATTGTTTAGTTAATAATTGTGTATAGGTTTATTTAGATTTATTTTAATTATATTTAAGTTAGGGGGTGTTAGGCTTAGGGTTACTTTAGGGTTAGATTTAGGGTTAGGGTTACGTTAGGGTTTGGATTAGGGGTTAAATTATTTATGTAGAGTTAGGGATGTGGGAGGTCAGAGGTTTAGGGGTTAATAATTTATTTTGGTATATTTCGTTGTGGGGGGCTTGCGGTTTAGTGGTTAATAGGTTTATTATAGCGACGGTGTGGGCAGACAGCAGATTAGGTGTTAATAATATTTAAAAAGTGTTTACGATGCAGGAGTGCGGTGGTTTAGGGGTTAATAGGTTTATTATAGTGGCGACGATGTCGGGGAGCGGCGGAATAGGGGTTATCAAATTTTAATAGTGGCGGCGATGTCCGGAGTGGCAGATTAGGGTTTAATAAATTTATTATAGTGTTTGGGATGTGGGAGGTCCTCGGTTTAGGGGTTAATAGGTAGTTTATGGGTGTTTAGTATACTTTGTAGCAGTTTAGTTATGAGTTTTATGGTACAGCTTTGTAATGTAAAACTCATAACTACTGACTTTAGATGGCGGTACGGATCTTGTCAGTATAGGGTGTACCGCTCACTTTTTGTCCTCCCAGGCAAACTCGTAATACCGGCGCTATGGAAGTCCCATTGAAAAAGACAGTTTTAAAAAGAGCGGTACTGACGTTGCGTGACGGCCAATAAGGTGTGCGGTACATCTTTACCTACAAGACTTGTAATAGCAGCGTTAGGGAAAAAGCAGCGTTATGAAGCATAACGCTGCTTTTTCACTCATAACGCCAAATGCTGCTAATCTGGAAAATACTACCAATAGCCCTTAAAAGGGCCTTTTGTAGGGCATTGCCCTAAGTTAAACAGCTCTTTTACCTGAAAAAAAATACAAAGTCCCACTAACAATACAAACCCCCACCTCCCCAAACCCACAAATTAAAAAAAAAAACTATCTAAAAAAACTAATCTACCCATTGCCCTGAAAAGGGCATTTATATGGGCATTGTCCTTAAAAGGGCATTTAGCTCTTTTGCATTGCCCTGAAAAGGGCATTTAACTCTTTTACGAAAAGCCCAAACCCTAAACTAAAAAAAAACCCACCCAAAAAACCTTAGGTACTCACAGTTGTTGAAGTCCCGCTTGAATGATCTTCATCCCGGTGGCTCCATCTTCATCCATGCGGCATCTTCACCCAGGTGGCTCCATCTTCATCCATCATGGGACCAGCATCTTCTTCATCCCTGCAGAGGCGGAGCGGTCGATGTGCGGAGGCGGAGGTCCAGGCAAAGGTCCAATGCGGAGGTCCAGGCGGAGGTCCATCGATCCAACGTGGAGGTCCTCTTCATGCGATCGTCCGACACACACTGAGGATTGAAATGCAAGGTACCCCTTTTATACTGGTGGTACCATTGAATTCCTTTTGGCTGAAAAATTTGAATCAGTCAATAGGATTTAAGCAGCTCTCATTCTATTGACTGATTCAAATTTAATTAATTGGAGGAGCTATTGAGTAAATAAGATCAGTGTGAAAGGCTTTAGCTGGGACACATGAAATACCAGATTTACCCGGTAAGAAGGAAGATCTTGCCCAACAGTGACCTTTCTTAACAGAGGGCCCTGGTGCAAAATATTTTGTGCCCCCCCAAAGGTAATACTATACATGCTGCTCTTTATAAGTATTTTGAGGATGGATAGATAGATGGCTAAATAGATAGATAAATGGCTAGATAGATAGATCGCTAGATAGGTGGACTGGCAACCTGCACTAATAAAATCCATCCCTGCCTAAGGATTGTACACATTATTCACATTCCTATGTATATACTGTCTGCTATGAACCCCCCGGCCTTTGGCCTAGGTGCCACTGCACCTGCTACTCCAATGGTAGTTCTGCCCCTGATCCAGCTGCAGTCACACATGAGAACTCAGCTTCTTAGTACAGGTCAACTAAAGGTTGAACATGGAGGGACACACAAGCATAGGAGGGGGCAGAAAAAACAGGACTTATCTGTTAAAAAACAAAATCAGAAGCATATACTGATTGAGAATCTGGTTTGTTTGCTCTCTGCCAATTTGTGTGCAGATAGTATGTTGATGTGAATGCACATGTGATGTGAAGGATAAAGCAGACTTACTTCCAGAAATGCAAAGTAAACTGTGAGCCTCTGTCCAACAGCTCATTCTGAGGCAAGAAAATAGAGTGGCAGTAACCATGACAAAAGGGAGATGAATCTTAGGAATACAATGGGCCATCATGTGATCCACAACTACCAACTCATGATGTTTAGAGGAAGGCAGTTCTATGATAAAATGTATTGAGACACATGTCCAGGTTTTTTTGGGCACAAGCTGGGGATCCTGTCTGCTTTGATCTCTCTGTTTGTAAATAAATCCAGACACATCCGAATTTAATTGGTGACCAATCAGACTAAAACTCAAAATCTTACTGGCATAAGTCAAACAAGGTAACCATTAGGTTGGATTTCTTGGCATTTTAACATGAATCCATATAGACAATTATTCTTTTTAGCAAATATGACCTTCTACTAAGATTTATTTATAAATTAACCATGTACCTACTAATTCTTTCCAGTAAGAGGAGCAAATGAATAAAAACGAGCACTTAATACTAAAGGGAAAAGCAATAGCGTAGTTTCATTTGAGGAAGGCCTATAAAGAAAATGAGATATATAAATGTGCCAAAAACCTGGAACTTGGGAACGGTTTAAAGGGTGTATATGGTCATGGCTATCAGTGATGCTCCTTTTTGACACAAACTGTAATAATTTTAGTAGAAATCTAGTAAACCATTTTTACCTCTGTTAGTCTTATACCCATAGCAGACCCTTGGCCCTGTAACCCCTCTGTCAGCCGCAAGCCCACCATAGATCAGATTTCTATTCTACAACCCCACTGTCAGCCACGTCCGCTCAAACCCCTAGTGTAGCATCCATCTTTTAGCCATATACCTATTTGAGATAAGATATTTCCTAACGGCACTGGTTTCTTATTACTTAAGAGACTTGCTGCTTTTTGCTAGGTTCGAATGAATTGCCAATATCATCCACATATATCGTATCTGATTACTAGCTCTTCAGCCCTCTTTCAGCCACTTACTCAAATAATGATATGATGCAAACAATAATAGCTGCTGGGAATAAAAAGTGATTTTTTTAAAGAAGTTTATGAAATTGCTTAGTTTAACACTTACTTGCTAATACTTTTATTAAAAAATTTTTTTTTTTAGTATTGTTCCTGTGTGTCTTCAATATTACACAATGTGAGCAACTAAATTATTAATAGTTTGAAAATCCTTGCTCAAAGAAAGGTACATTGAACAATTTAGGACAATGTAACACTCAGTCCTAAATCTGTGTTTTACCCACAGCTGAAGACTGGGATATTCCACAATGTTCCAGAATCTGGTGTAGGAATTGCAGGCCAGTTATTCTGTATACGATCCTGTTATAACATGTATTACAACCTATCGGCTAGATTACGAGTTTTGCGTTACAGTTTTAACGCTGAAAAAATGGCAATTTCAGTGTAAAAACAGTAACGCAGCCATTACGAGTCGTGTTGATATAGTTGTACCGCAAGCATTTTAGCCTGAAACGCAATGTCAATCCCGCACTCAAAAAAATTATGTTTTTGAGTGGGATTTCCATAGCGCCGGTATTACAGGTTGTGTGGTGAGACTAATATGCTTGCGATACATCCTATACCGACAAGATCCATACCGCCATCTGAGAGCAGTAGTTATGGATTTTGTGTAACAAAAATGTTTCACAAAGCTCATAATTAAACTGTTACAAAGTACACTAACACCCATAAACTACCTATTAACCCCTAAACCGAGGCCCTCCTGCATCGCAAACGCTATTTAAAACTTATGAACCCCTAATCTGCCGCGCGCCCACATCCCCGCCACTATAATAAAGTTATTAACCACTATTAACCTAACATAACTATTATACTAAACTATTATACTAAAATTAAAATAACTACCAAATAAAAATACTAAATTACACATTAAAAAAAACTAACACTACTAAAAAATGTAAGTCTAAAAATACAACAAATAAAAAATACTAAATTACAAAAAAATAACAAACACTAAATTACGAAAAATAACAAACGAAATTATCAAAAATAAAAACAATTACACCTAATCTAATAGCCCTATAAAAACACCCCCTAGCCTACAATAAACTACCAATAGCCCTTAAAAGGGCCTTTTGTAGGGCATTCCCTTAAAGAAATCAGCTATTTTACCTTGAAAAAAATACAAAGACCCCCCAACAGTAAAACCCATCACCTAACCAACCCCCCAAATAAAAAAAAAACTAACTCTAACAAAAACCTAAGCTACCCATTGCCATGAAAAGGGCATTTGTATGGGCATTGCCCTTAAAAGGGCATTCAGCTCTTTTACATTGCCTTGAAAAGGGCATTTAGCTCTTTTAAAAAAGTCCAAACCCTAATCTAAAAAAAAAACCTACGCAAAAAACAAAACAAATCTAACACTAACCCCCGAAGATCTACTAGAACAAGCAGTTGAAATACACCACTCACCACTCACAAAGCACAGAAAGGGCTTACCAAGCCCAGCAAAATCAACAAAGAAAGAAAGTTTTCCAGCTTGTAAAAAATACAAACAACCTTTTATTGTGCATACAGGGACCACATCAGCAACGTTTCGGGCAAACAGTTAGCCCTTTCTCAAGCCCTCGAAGATCTACTCACAGTTTCTAAAGTCCGAACATCCATTCTCACCCAGGCGGCGAGAATTCTTCATTCAGGCGTCGTCTTCTATCTTCATCCCGGTGGCGCGGAGCGGATCCATCCTTGAAGACATTTTCAATGCCTTTTCAAAATGGCGTCCCTTGCATTCATGATTTGAACAGCCAATAGGATTTCAGTAGCTCTCATCCTATTGGCTGATTTGAATTTCAGGAATCAAATCAGCCAATAGGAATGTAAAGGACGCCATTTTGAAAAGGCTCCCTTGCATTGAAGATCCAGTGTACGGCGGTGACCATATGAAGAGGACGCTCCGTGCCGGATGTCTTTAAGAATAGATCCGCTCTGTGCCGCCGGGATAAAGATAGAAGACGCCACCGGAATGAAGATAGAAGATGCCGTCTGGATGAAGACTTCTCGCTGCCTGGATGAGGATGGATGTCCAGACTTCAGAAACTGTGAGTGGATCTTCGGGGGTTAGTGTTAGGTTTTTTTAAAAATCTTTTTGGGTGTTTTTTTTTTTTTAGACTAGGGTTTGGGCTTTAGGTAAAAGAGCTGAATGCCCCCAAAAATGCCCTTTTCAGGGCAATGGGTAGCTTAGTTTTTGTTAGAGTTAGTGTGATGCTCGTGGGATACTCCTCTATCAGACCGAACTCGGCCAATAGTCTTGTTATCCCCGCGTTGAGCCGGAATGATAGGGTATATCCCAGAGCAGAGAAGGTTTGCAAGATGAGATAAGTGGCACTAACCACAGGCAGGACAGTTCTTGGCGGCAACAGACAGGAAACCAGAGAAAGGCAGTTCAGGGGTAAACCACTAGGATGGTCAGTCAGGCAGGGTTTGGCAACAGTAAGGCAGTCCAGAGGTAGACCACTAGGATGGTCAGGCAGGCAGGGTTTGGCAACAGAATATCAATCCAGCAGTTAAGGGTTAAACAGGCAGAGTGGTCAGACAAGCAAGGTTCAGCAGCAGTATATCATTTCAGCAGTTAAGGGTTAAACAGGCAGAGTGGTCAGACAAGCAAGGTTCAGCAGTAGTGTATCAATCCAGCAGTTAAGGGTTAAACAGGCAGAGTGGTCAGACAGGCAAGGTTCAGCAGCAGTGTATCAATCCAGCAGTTAAGGGTTAAACAGGCAGAGTGGACAGACAGGCAAGGGTCAGCAACAATATAACAGTCCAGCATACAAATAAGCAAAACCCAGGAGAACAGTAAGTAACACCTATACTTGGGCAGTGATAGGTAGGAGTGAAGTTACTTACATAGGTGCAGGATTTGCACCAAAGGAGATCTTAACCAGCTTCTGAAGAAGAAAGCGTGCAAAGATGATGTCACCGCCACATGCAGAGATGAGCCAACTCCCCCCTAGGCAACGAGCAGACAGGTGGCGCCGTGTCCCTAGCAACTGCTAGATCGGTGCGGTGTGACATAGCCCACCTCTCAAGGGTTCCCTCTGGGAACCAGAGTCGGTCTCAAAGGATGAGTAGCATGGAATCTAGAGACCAAAGATGGAGCATGCACATCACGGGCAGGAACACAGCAACGATCCGCCACAGAGTAACCCTTCCAATGTACCAGATACTGCAGTTGTCTGTGCCTGTATCTGGAGTCCAGGATCTTAGCTACCTCATATTCGGGGTCACCACGGACCAGGAGTGGAGGAGGAGGAGCTCGGAGCCGGGTATATCTATTCTTGATGTAAGGCTTGAGTAGTGAGATATGGAAGACTGGGTGTATGCGCAGGGTTTTGGGCAAGACCACTTTGTAGGTAACAGGAGACAGTCTTTTCAGGACTTTGTAAGGACCAATAAACCTAGGCCCCAATTTGTGACAGGGTTGACGTAGACCAATATGTCGATTAGAGACCCAAACATGTTCACCTATTGAGATGGCACGTACAGAAGCTCTATGACAATCAGCAAACTTTTTATATCTAGAGACAGCTGAACGTAGCTGAGAGCGAATACGTTGCCAATGAGTGGTGAGTTTATTAACGTGTCGGTCTGCAGCAGGAGCCCTAGAGGACTGAGCAGAAAGAAGGAAGACACAAGGTTGATACCCTGCTGTGGCTTGAAATGGAAAACATCGAAGAGAAGAGTGCCATTGAGTGTTTCTTGCCAGCTCAGCTAAGGGTAACAATTTGGATCAGTTGGTATGGAGAGCGTTGACAACGGCTCTAAGATAGGCCTCAAGATCCTGATTTACTCTCTCAGTTAGTTCATTGGTGTGAGGATGGTAGCCAGAAGACAAGGAAACAGTGGTTCCAATCAACTTACAAAAGGATCTCCAAAAGGTAGAAATTAATTGTGGACCTCTGTTGGAAACAATATTTGCAGGAATGCCATGAAGTCATACCACATGCAGGAGAAACAGAGACAACAATTCTTGGGCAGAAGGTACAAAATGAGACAGTCTGGCAAAACGATCCACCACAACCCAGATAACTGTATGGTGGTCAGAAGGAGAAAGGTCCACAATAAAATCCATTGTTATGTGTGTCCATGGTTGTTTGGGAATGGACAATGGTTGGAGCAAGCCGGGAGGCAAGGATCGGGGAGTTTTGTTTGCAGCACAAGTTGTGCAGGCTTTTACATAATCCTGAGCGTCAGAATTCATAGTAGGCCACCATACATGTTGGGTGACACTTAAAAGTCCTTGTCAAACCAGGATGTCCTGAGAGTTTACTGTCATGAGCCCAGGACAGTACAGGAGTGCGTAGGTTCAGAGGTACAAAAAAGATATCGGAAGTCACAGGGGCTTCAGGAGGTTTACTAGACTGAGCACGTTGCAGTTTTTGAAGAAGGGTGGTATTTAATTGAGCAACCACACAGGAGGGAGGTATGATGTGTTCAATAGGAGCTTCAGAGGAATCACTTGAGTGAGGAAACTGATGGCAAAGGGCATCCACCTTCTTGTTTTTGGTCCCAGGAAGATAAGAGACCACAAAGTTAAAACGGGAAAATAACAAGGCCCACCTGGCCTGTCGAGGATTGAGCCGATAAGCAGTCTCTAGGTAAGTCAGATTCTTGTGGTCGGTGAGAATCTGAATGGTATTAGCAGTGCCTTCCAACCAATGATGCCATTCAGTCAAGAAAAAAAGAGATTCCAGTCTCCAGAGCAAATAAAAGACCTTTATTTTTAACATATGGGGTCCCAGAACAAGCATACAACATTTTCAAGCCTGCATTAGGCCCTTAGTCATGTATATGTACATGACTAAGGGCCTAATGCAGGTTTGGAACGTTGTATGTTTGTTCTGGGACCCCATATGTGAAAAATAAAGGTCTTTTATTTGCTGTGGAGGCTGGAATCTCTTTTTTTTCTTGGATATTCAAGTGGACTTGGCAAGTCTAGTATTCTGTGCCCCACACAGACAAGAAAAGTGTGCTGTTTTCCACTTTTTTTAAAAGCCATTCAGTCAAGGCCATCTTAATGGCTAAGAGTTCATGATTACCCACATCGTAATTCCTCTCTGCAGGAGTAAAGCGTTTAGAGAAAAAAAGCTACAGGGTACGACTTGGAGGTTAAAGGATCCCTTTGGGTTAGAACTGCTCCAGCCCCTATCTCGGATGCATCAACCTCCAAAGTAAACTGTAGGTAAGGATCAGGATGGCGGAGTACAGGAGCAGAACAGAAAGCCTTTTTAAGATGAGTAAAGGCATATATGGCTTCAGGGGCCCAATGTTTACAGTCTTTATTCCGTTTTGTCAATTCAGTGAGTGGAGCGACTGTTTGAGAAAAGTTCTTTATGAACTTGCGGTAATAATTGGAGAACCCCAAGAATTTCTGCAATTCCTTTAATGAAGTAGGTTGAGGCCACTCTAAAACTGCGGTGAGTTTAGCAGGATCCATGGCAAAACCTTCTTTCGAGATGACATAACCAAGGAACTGGATCTGAACTTGGTCAAACTCACATTTTTCTAGTTTGGCTATCAAAGAATTGTCTCTGAGATGTTGAAGTACCTGTCTCATGTGCTTATGATGCTCCTCCAGAGTGGAAGAAAAAATAGGGATGTCATCCAGGTAGACGAAGACTACGGGGGCGTTACACAGCCCAAAGGGCATTACAAGGTATTTGTAATGCCCAGATCTTGTGTAGAAGGTGGTCTTCCATTCATGGCCTGGAAAGATACAAATCAGATCGTATGCCCCACGTAAGTCCAACTTAGTGAAGAAGCGAGCATCCTGGAGTGAGTTATACAGTTCGGTGATCAAAGGAATGGGATAGCGATTCTTGATAGTTATGTTGTTCAAGGCCCTGTAGTCGATACAGGGTCTAAGCCCACCATCCTTCTTACTGACGAAAAAGAAGCCTGCCCCAACAGGAGAGGAGGAAGGGTGAATGAAGCCTTTAGCTAGGTTCTCTTGGCTGTACTCCTCCATGGATTTGGTTTCAACTTTGGAGAGTGGATAAGTCTTCCCTTTAGGAAATGGGGCTCTGGAAAAGAGGTCAATCTTGCAGTCATAAGGACGGTGGGGTGGCAGCACGTCGGCTGCTTTTTTCTCAAACACATCTGCGAAGTCCGCATATACTGAAGGAAGGTTTGGAGGAGTCTGTATACTGGCTATGGGGATGTTGAGCAGAGGAGTGACTTTAGCAAGACAGGAGTGGAAACAGGCAGTACCCTAAGAGGCCAGTTGTCCTTCAGCCATGTTGAACTGTGGATTGTGTATCCGAAGCCAAGGAAGACCAAGGATGACAGTTTGTGCTGGGGAATGAATGACCTCGAACTGCAGCTGTTCGGTATGAAGGACTACCACAGTCAGGTGTGCTGACTCAAAATGGATCAACCCTGAACCAAGGGGGGTGCCATCCAGAGTAGTTATTTTGAGACAATGTCTTTTCTGCAGAAGAGGCAAGCCAGCTGAAATCATAAAACAGTGATCCAGAAAGTTTCCAGCTGCCCCGGAATCAATGAAGGCTTGAGTGTGGACTGTATTCTGAAGGAAGGTAAGGGTTACAGGTACCAGAATCCAAGTGGAATGAGGGGATTTAGTACTGATCATGCTTAGAGGTACCCCAGTGTTATCCCTAAGCATTGGCTTTTCCCATTTGAAGGTTTGAAGAAGGAGAGATCCATGGGTTCCTCCACTGGGGTAACTGGAGCTGTTGAGGGGTAGAGGATACTGCCGAAACTGGATGAATAGGAGGACGGGAGGGAAGGAGCCTCCTAGTTCTGTCTCTTTCGGCTTGTCTCTCCTGGAAGCGAGAGTCCAGAATGATACAAAGGGTTATAAAGTCATCCAAAGAAGAAGGAACGTCACAATAAGTGAGTTCATCTTTGATGCGTTCATGCAGACCCCTCCTAAAGGCTGCCTTGAGAGCACTGCCATCCCAAGTGGTTTCAAGTGCCAAGGTGCAAAACTCGATGGCCAATTGTGCCACAGTTCTATTGCCCTGGCAGACATCCAGGAGAGAAAATTCTGCAGCAGAGGTACGGCCAGAAGTTCCAAACACAGAAGATAATGCAGATATGAAATCATCAGCATCATGCAGGAGTGGAGCGTTCTGTTCCAAAAGAGGAGAGACCCAGACTAGGGCCTTGTCTTTCAGTAAGAAAATGACAAGGGTGACCCTTGACTGGTGAGACTGAAAAGTGTGAGGATCATTGCAGAAGTGTAGCCTGCATTGGTTGAGAAAACCCCTGCAATCAGTAGTACCTTCATACTTGTCAGGCAATGGTATCCGGGGCATACTTCCAGAAGCAGAGGAAGAAGCCACAGTACTAGGAGTAGAGACTGGTGGTATAACAACAGGAGCGGTATTCCTCACTGTAACTAGTAAGGAGAGTTGAGCTGTAATAGCCTCTAGCTTGGAATCCATATTCTGCAACTGTGTGGTATAAGTTCCCAACATCTGTCCCTGAAGATAAACTGCTCGTGCCACCTCATCTGGCTCCATGGCCCAAGTATAATGTGATGCTCGTGGGATACTCCTCTATCAGACCGAACTTGGCCAGTAGTCTTGTTATCCCGGCATCGAGCTGGAATGATAGGGAATATCCCAGAGCAGGGAAGGTTTGCAAGATGAGATAAGTGGCGCTTACCACAGGTAGGACAGTCCTTGGCAGCAACAGGCAGGAAACCAGAGAAAGGCAGTTCAGGGGTAAACCGCCGCACACAGAGAGGAGCGTGACAGTTAGGTTTTTTTAATTTGGGGGGTTGGTTGGGTGGTGGGTTTTACTGTTGGGGGTCTTTGTATTTTTCTTTTCCAGGTAAAAGAACTGATTTATTTAGGGCATTGCCCTACAAAAGGCCCTTTTAAGGGCTATTGGTAGTTTATTGTAGGTTAGGGGTTTTTTTTATTTTGAGGGGGCTTTTTTTACTTTTATAGGGCTATTAGATTAAGTGTAATTGTTTTTATTTTTGATAATTTCGTTTGTTATTTTTCGTAATTTAGTGTTTGTTATTTTTTGTAATTTAGTATTTTTTATTTTTTGTAATTTAGACTTACATTTTTTTAGTAGTGTTAGTTTTTTTAATGTGTAATTTTTTTTTTTTTAATTGGTAGTTATTTTAATTTTAGTATAATAGTTATGTTAGGTTAATTTATAGTTTAAATTTAGTTTTTTTAATTTCATAGGTAAGTTTTTATTTATTTTAAGATAGGGATATTGTAATTTTAATATAAAGTTAGGGGGTTGTTAGGTTTAGGGGTTAATAGTTTAATTTAGTTTAGTTATTAGTGGCGGCGATGTCGGGAGCGCTAGGGGTTAATAACTTTATTTTGGTGTCCGCGATGTCGGGGGGTGGCAGATTAGGGATGTTTAGACTTTGGGTTTATGTTAGGGTGTTAGGTTTAAACGTAACTTTTTTCCCCATAGACATCAATGTGGTTGTATTACGGCGATCGCCATTCCGCACTTAAGGTGTTTGTTTTTTTTCTAACACTCTCTCCCCATTGATGTCTATGGGGCAAAGCGTGCACGAGCACGTATTCTCAGCCCTTGGATTTTGTGCGGTATGGAGCTTAACGCCACCATATTGCATGCACAAGGAGGCTTTTCAGAAACTTGTAATGGTAGTGCTATGGAGGGTTAAATAACTTTTGTTGAGTTTGTTTAGCACCCTCTATAGCGCAACACTCGTAATCTAGGCGTATGTTTGCTGATGTGATTTTGTATAGACTAGTCTCCTCATGCAGAGCTATGTCACTCTTTGTATGATAACTCAAGTTCCTGACAGTGGGCATGAAGTCCTGTCTGCTTGTGTAATATTACACATCTCCCAATTATGTCTCAATGGTATTACAGCAGGTGTGTATAAAATTGATTATCTAGGACTGTAAATTGGTCTGTTTTTTTATTATTACATTTTATATAACTTTCATTTATTAATAATAGAACCTGATTAATGTATCTGGATTAAAACAAAGAAATCAGGAAATAATGGCCCTGTTTGAAAATCATTATATTAGAGGGGAAAAAACAAAGCAAGAAGGAGATAATATTAAAAATAAAATTAAGTAAAATATTGGCACGTTAAAATAAAAAAAAAATTGAACAAAAGCAATCCAGGACTTCTGTAGAGTATTGTCAGCCAGTGTAGGAATAATAACGTACATGTGAATTAAATTAGACCACCTCTAAAGGATATATATTTTCATTTAACAGGACATTTTCCCATTGAATTGTCAATTTTCTGTGATATGGAAGCCAAAGTTTCAGAAGGGGGTCTGAATGTTACTCTGACCATACGGCTCTTGATGCACGGCAAGGTGAGTATCTTTGCAGTGGTATGAGATAATAAAAAATTCTTAGTAACTTGTGTTTCCAGGGTTTTTCAATTTCGGTCCCCAATATGGTTGCCAGGTGTCCAGTATTCAGCTGGACAGTCTAGTATTTTAGCAGGCTGTCCAGTAAAATCTTCACAAAAACTCCATGAGTGTTTTCTAAATGTAAAAGAAATTCTATGCCTTAACACATTACAAATATGGTGCAGAAGTTGGGAGGGGCAGTCAAGGGGGTCAAATCCCTTCTGATTTTTGTGTTTTACTGGCAATCAAAGAGGTAGAATTGTTATTATGCATATTATTGGCAGCAGAGAGTAGGGGATAAAGAAGAGCTTTAGGTGGGGTATTGTGTGACCCCCACCTACCATGAGATTGTCCAGTATTATTCTTGAAGACAGCTGGTAACACTAGTACCCAGGCCTCCCTAACAAGTCAGATTTTAAGAATATCCGAACTAGAGCTAAGGTTAAATTATCAGCTGATTAGGAACCATGCTTCTTACTTTCACCCAAAGTAATCCTGAAAATCTGGCCTGAGGACTGGAATTGAAAAACCCTTCTGAAGTGCGTTTGTACATCAAAACAGGATCACAGCCACACCCATATACCAAAACACAGTTTAACATACATTATATTAATCAACATAGAGATAGTTTTACAGTTCATCAATCAAATTAACACAAGGAAGAGATCAGTGTAACATTTTAACACAAACAGATCTTAGTTATTTTTGGAAAAACAGGTGTTCCTGTGCTTTCTTTAAAAAATTTGATTTTACGTTTGATCCTTGTCTACCAACAGAACAGTAAAAGTTGTTTTTACCGCTAATGAGTATTTGAACCTGGATTGTCAGTTTTGAGTAAACATTTGCTTTGTTTTAGATTCAGCAGCAATTTTTTTTCAGGGGAAACAAAGAAACATAATAAACATAATAGCATATTACAGATATATATATATATATGAAAAAGTAAGAAAAAAGTCAGATGAGTTAATCCAGCACAGACTAAATTGCAAACCAAATCTAATGATAGAATAAGTCTACAAAGACACAGGAAGCTGCTGATTCAAACCAGAGAAGGCTTTTATTAGTAAATAACTGTCTCTGTATATCACATGAATCAAATATTAATGTATATAGAACAAAAAAAAACTTGCGATCAAAAGCCCAGCAACATATATATGCCAGTTAGACGTAACATAGATGAAATGTAATAGCACATAGTCACTGTAGCTGAATGGTTAGTTAAAGCAGTGTGTTAATAGTCAGCGTTCGACTTGTCTTCACTTCAAAGGCAGCTTGTTGTAACATTAATAGCAAAATGATGCACAGTCATTAGAAGCAAAAGCCGATGTTAAGCACACTATTGTAGCGGCACTTCAAGGCGACTTGCTATAGCGGTACTTGCTCACAGACAAAACAGCGGTGATATGAACACAATGAAGCAAGCACAGTAGGAACAAACAATTCAGCAAAGCATCCTTATTGAATAGACAAAAGAGACCAGGATCGAAGGCTTAAAGCCCACAGCTCACCAAACCAGGCTCGACGTCTCCCGCTCACCAGACCAGGCTAGTGTGTCTTCCGCGGTATTGATGCCACTATGATGAGAGCTGTCCTTCCGTCTCTGTCCAGACCACTTTGCAGGTATACTCCAGCTGTACCATAAAACCGGCCAAACTTTTCCCAGGTTCACGTTCAATGCCTCACCTGCTTAGAGGCGTCACCTTCACGCAACGTGCGTTTCACCCTCTGACGCTGAATTTTCAGAGGGTGAAACGCGCGTTGCATAACTGGCATATATATGTTGCTGGGCTTTTGATCGCAAGTTATAGTTGCTGTTATATGTTGCATATTGATATTCTGCTGATATCTTGTTACTGTGTGTTGATACTATTTTGTTCACTTGCTATATGATTTATTCTTAACGCTTAATAGAGGTGAATTATGGTCTAGGCCTTTAATTCTCAGTATATATACCGGTATATTTTGGTTACATCAGGCCTGATTTTTCCTAGGGGTTTTTTGGATTTCTTTAATTCATATTTTTTTGTTCTATATACATTAATATTTGATTCATGTGATATACAGAGACAGTTATTTACTAATAAAAGCCTTCTCTGGTTTGAATCAGCAGCTTCCTGTGTCTTTGTAGACTTATTCTATCATTAGATTTGGTTTGCAATTTAGTCTGTGCTGGATTAACTCATCTGACTTTTTTCTTATTTTTTCATATTGAGAGATTTATGAGTTCCGTGCACTGGTTCATCTGCAAATACTTTGTCAGTCAGGTGTTCCATTACTAATCACCATAATATCCTTTGGAGCGGGTTCTATTAGTACATATATATATATATATATATATATATATATATATATATATATATATATATATATATATATATATATATATTTACACACACACACACACATATATATATATATATATATATATATATATACGTATATACCCACCTCATTTATGGTGAAATAAATAACTGACATTGTACAGCTAACAAATCTAGAGGGTCATGTGATCCATCATTTGCTCCTTATACTATGAGGTTTTAACATTGTTTATGTTTGAGTAATGCAGTCTCCTAGACTTATTTTAGAATCCAGTGAACTAAATATCACAATTTTCAAAACTATATGATATCTAGAGGTTCATATTGGAATAATTTGAGAGAGGAGACTTTTTGTTCAAAATTGGTTGTCAGAGATGCAGTTTCAGAGCCCTCCAGTTTGATTACTCTAAATCTGGCGTATTTATGGGTTCACATTCTTTCCAATGACCGCATGCTATCTAATGGATCAAGTTACCCTAAACTTAAAGAAAAGATTATCTTCCTTTAAATATGTTGTTTCATGGGTGTATGAATTCATTTTTTTCCCTACTGAGACAAAAAACGTTGTTTCAGAGTATTTACTCCGTTATTACTCCAAACCTGGAGCAACGTTTTTTGCACCAACCATGTGATAGCCAGAGGATCCAATTTCCCCCAGCAAAGAGTCAGTTACATGGTGTTAGCCAACTCTTGCAATCCCCTAGTGGACAATAATGGACTTACTGTACTTTCTATATTCAAAAAGGACACTGTGTCAGAGCACCAAGAGAAGACATAACCACCAAACAGAATAGACACTAACACATGTTCATCCAGTCAGGATGTTGTGCATCATCAGTGTACCAAGACAGGACACAACATCCAGTCACCAAACAGAATACACACAGGACTCACTGTAATATATGTGCACGCAGTACTCAGTGTAATCTTCAATGAAAAAGACAAAATATAAGGTAACATTTATTCACAAATTGAAACCATGCATCTGTTAAAAAGTTGTGTTTATAACTACAAAGACCAATGATTCAATATGTTTCTGTTTAC
Organism: Bombina bombina; assembly: GCF_027579735.1. Classification (NCBI taxonomy): domain Eukaryota; kingdom Metazoa; phylum Chordata; class Amphibia; order Anura; family Bombinatoridae; genus Bombina; species Bombina bombina. Next base: position 595,793,071 of record NC_069499.1, on the reverse strand, counting down.
AGGAAGTTGGAAGTATCATTGGAAAGGTGAGACCTTGCAGAACTATGAAACTATAAGCTTGATTGTTGATATACCACAAATAGCTACTATACCTCCTTGTAAAAGTCTCTACAGATGTCTGTACAAAGGGTCACAGTTTGCCCTATATCAGTGAATTGTGTATTATATGTATTTAATCCTAGCTACTTCTACCTCTTGTGGCAATTTACTGCTATACTTTCGCCCTGCAAGCAATATTATTATCAATATGTTGTCATACCAATGATGACAACATGGCTGCAATAATATTGCCTGTGTATAAATGGCACAAGTGAACTTCCATTAAGTCTTTAGATGTCCTTTCTGGTTTCTAAGCAGTTAAACCTAGCTCTCATCTGAGCGTTTACCCTCACCCAAGCCCTAACCTATCACAATGTTGCCACTCACCTGTAATACACAAGACTGATTTGTGAGATCTTGCTGCTGGATATTATATCTAGTGAGATTTTGGTGTAGAAGAGATCTCCACCCACAACACTGTGGTAGCAGTTTTTTTGACAACAGTACTGTGGCCACAGCAATGTCGAGTATACTGACACAACTGGCAACTACAGACCATGTAGGAGGGAACATGTTGGAGGGGTTGGGGTCACGAGTGGATAGTAGGTGGGATAATCGGCTGGTCTGCTGTGTATGGGCGGGGCTAAGGGAAACTCTGCAAATAGGGACATATGACTGTCTCAGATTTACAGTGGTACAGAGCTCAGAATCAGGGACTGTACCTATGAACTAGGACTTCAACAGACTGCTTGTGTACGCAACCAAACTAATACATTTAAACACGCAAAGAAGAAAATGCTCTAATGTGATAACATATTTTATTATTGCACTGTTATTTCTATATAACTATGTTTTTAAACCCTGCCCAGACAAAAAAAATAGTTTTGGATGAATTGTTCCTCACAAAAAGTATTTAATAATTAATGCCCAATATTCGTTAATTCTAAATTAATTAAATAATGAAAATCCATTTGTCTGCTAGTTTTTATTGGGAAATATAAATGAGTATGTATTTATTTATATAAGGAATGAGAAGTGATCTAATCATTTTATTCATAAAATCTATTTGTTATAATTTCAGAAAGGTGAAACTGTCAAAAAAATGCGGGAAGAGGTAAGGACATATGTTTCTGTTTTTCAGATTGTGAATCAATAACTGTCACAAAGCTGGGGTGCATGTCATGTCAACATGGAAGCATCAACAGGCAAAACAAAGCATTTAAATAATTAAAGGGATAGGAATGTCAAAATTAAACTTGCATGATTCAGATAGAACATGTAATTTTAAAGGGACAGCCTAGTATAAATTAAACTTTCATTATTCAGATAGGACTTTTAATTTTAATCAACTTTCCAATTTACTTTTATCATCCAATTTACTTTTTTCTCTTGGTATTCTTAGTTTAAACTAAACATAGGTAGGCTCATATGCTAATTTCTAAGCCTTTGAGGGCTGCCTCTTATCACATGCTTTTTAAATCTCTTTTCAACACAAAGAGACAGAAAGTACACGTGGGCCATATAGATAACACTGTGTTCAGGCACAGGGGGTTATTTAAGATCTAGCACAACACAATGATAAATGCAAGACAATAGATAATAAACAGTCACAGTCATGTGATCAGGGGGCTGGAAGAAGGTTCCTAGATACAAGGTAATCACAGAGGTAAAAAGTGTATTAATATAACTGTTGGTTATGCAAAACTGGGGAATGGGTAATAAAGGGATTACCTATCTTTTAAAACAATAACAATTCTATGGTAGACTGTCCCTTTAAGACACTTTTAAATTCACTTTTATTTTCAAATGTGTTTCGTTCTCTTAGTATCCCTTGTTAAAAAAAGAATACGCACATATCATACACTAGTGGGAGCTGCTGCTAATTGGTGCCTGCACACATTTGTATCTTGTGATTGGCTAACTATATGTGTTCAGCTTCCTGCCAGTAGTCCTTCAGCAATGAATAACAAGAGAATGAAGCAAATTTGATAATAGAAGTAACTTGGAAAGTTGTTTAAAATTGTGTGTTCTATCTGAATCATAAAAGACAATTTTTGGGTTTATTATCCCTTTAATGTTGGCAAAAGGTGCTGCTCATGTAGGCAAATTTGGTAATGTGAGAAGAAAAATAGGTAGTAGTCACACAAGCTCACTATAGAATAATGATCACCTAACAGGATCGTATTATATTTAGAACAAGTGAGGGGAGGTAAAGGAGCGCCACCATAATAAGTGTGCTATAGAGAGAATATAGCATAAGAAAGGTCTTGCGGACCTGATCCGACACTGCAGATCAGGTCCGCAAGACCTCGCTGAATACGGAGAGCAATACGCTCTCCGTATTCAGCATTGCACCACCAGCTCACAAGAGTCTATGAGTAAGCGCCACTAGGGGGCGCGAAACGCGTAAGACCTTTGTATGTTCTGTTCCCCTGCCTGTCAGTCTGCATTTTTTAACTTAGCCTAGAGCTACAATAAAGTTTTGTATTTTTTACCCTTTTTTCCGCCTGTGGGTCTGCTTTGAAGTGCCTGCCACCTCTTCTTCATGTGCATTGGTGCAACGCCGCCCCAGCAGGGGGGTGTCAATCAACCCGATCGTACTCGATCAGGTTGATTTCTGGTGATTCCTGTCCGCCTGCTCAGACCAGGCAGACAGGGTTATGGAGCAGCGGTCTTCAGACCGCAGCTCCATAACTTGTGTCTCTGGCGAGTCTGAAGACTCGCCAGAAACACGGGCCCACAAACTCCCTACGGAGCTTGTTAAATGGGCCCCAAAGTGTCAACATGCTATAATATATATAAGAAACAATATGAAATGGTTATGAAGACCTAATAAAATCCAGCATAAAAACTGATTCATATAAAACTAATTTAATCCTGTAAAAAGAAAAGGCTTGTAAAAAGAAAAAAGCAAAAAAAGCTGGCCTAAAAGAAAAAGTAGAAACTCGGGCTGGTTTGTCACAAAGTCGACGCGTTTTGGCCTTCTAAGAGGCCTTTATCAAGACTTTTTACAGGTATTTCTAAATGCCCCTAATAAGTACATGTATTTGTGACTATTTGTTCTCATTTCACTCTGGGACATTTGTTGTTTTCTTGGGATGCCCCTTCCATATATCCTTATTTGGTCCTTAGGGCCCTGTGAGGTCCAGTATGTACATCTGAGCTCAGATTAATATTTATTGTTCTTTTTTATATTGCTTCTTGCTATAGTTTACTTTTTTTTGTTTTTAAGTTTTTATGTTGAATTAAATTAGTTTTATATGAATCAGTTTTAATGCTGGATTTTATTAATTCTTCATAACCATTTCATATTGTTTCTTATATATATTATAGCATGTTGACACTTTGCCTTTATACCCATAGGTATACAGTAACCCTTTATGCATTCATCTCCACTTTGTCCTACTGAAAATGTGGTAATGTGAACTTTGCAGTTCTTTTCAATAGAAAACTCAGCAGAATTTGCTCCTCTATCTTGTCCCAGATCCCATATCATTCCCCTTTTTTACCAAGCAGCTACAAGTACCTTTAAGCACGGGTCACAGTTGCAGGGGGACTGTGCATGCAGGAAGGTGTGGAGTAGGGTTGCCACCTTTTCCATGTGTGCAGAGAGGAACTTATTTTGTGCCCCTGGCTAGGTGTTCCTCCGTGAACAATCTGCAGAATGTGTAACTCATAAATGTCCAGGTTAACATGGCCGAGGTGGCAACACTAAGCAGGGAGTGGACTGGATAGAGAACTGCTACTGGTTAGTGTTAGAATATTGACATTACAAAATTGAGCAACACTGTTCTGCGAAGACAATCTCTTCAGTGTACTGTTTGAAATTGACTCTATATATTACCCCTTGTATACATTGTGCAACTCTGATTTTTGTTTTTATATGTATTTTTAATAGCGTAGAGCAAGCAGTACATGGCACATCTCTATCATTATTCGTATGTGTTAATATGAGCCTAAAGCAGCGAGACCCTTATACCTTTTATATCAGTCTCAATCTGTTTTTAAAACCTGCCCCCTCTATATTACCCAATGTTTAATGAGTGAGAATCAGTTAGCAGTCATATATCACCCCCAATCTTCGGCATACACATGACAGTAAAAGTATTCAAATAATCTAATAAAAATGTCTCTTTTCCTCCTAGAGTGGTGCTCGTATTAACATTTCTGAGGGAAACTGCCCAGAACGAATTGTTACAATTACTGGGCCCACGGATGCCATCTTTAAAGCTTTTGCTATGATTGCTTATAAGTTTGAAGAGGTGAGAGGAGAGTATTTATATTATTAATATATATAAATTGAGGCAAATATAAATATTATCAAAACACAACCACAATTCTACTGCTATCCAACATACACAGAACAATCTAAAGCCCAACCTTGATAGCACATATGTCCATACGGTTATCTGTCTTTAGGAAAAAGATGCCCCTTTATTAAACCGTTGGTGGCAAATGTATCTATGTTCACTAAATCACAACACCATCATGGAAAGACAACTTCTAGCATATGCTCACATAGTCTAATCGGCCGCTAGCAGGGGGTATCAATCAACCCGATCATATTTGATCAGGTTGATTTCTGTCCGCCTCCTCAGAGCAGGCGGACAAGTTATGGAGCTTGATAAATATGCCCCTAAGACTCAAATGTCTGTAATAACTGATATTCACTACAATGTGCCAAATGCACAGACATCATACAGTTACAAACGCAGGAATATTGTATTCTAGACCAACTAGGCCTATGCTTAGGGCAGCAGTATTTAGTTGGCAGCACACTTTGAGGGTGGTTCTATAAAGTGATGCCTTCTCATACTTATGCTTTCCCATTTTTTTACTTATTAATTTTATTTTAAACCAATGATTCCTGGTTGTCTAATGTAATTGTATGCCCCCTCAATGAATCACTGGCCTCCTGTTCTGAGAAATATAACAAAAAATAGCTAAAATAGTTGAGTGTGGGTGTCAGCAGATTTCTTAATGACTAGGGCAACCCAAATACTAAATACACCACTGGTTAAAATATGCAATTGCTCAGTTATATGAACAGAACTCCCAGTACCCAACCGTTTGGTCCTTGAAACTCCTGCAGTACTGATCTACTGAGTGTCACATATCAAGTTGATATTCAACCTCTAAGTTCCTTAACACTTCAACACTTCATCATTGGTAGTACGGCTATATTCTTCTAGACTCACTGTGCAAACAACTTTGTGAGCCACCGTATGCCCATTCATCTTTTATAAATACTGTATAACTTCAGCCTGAAGTAAAGGGGCAGTATAATACCCAGTAAACAGTTTACTTGAGTATTTATGAATTGACATTTTGAAATCAAAAGTGATTATACTTTATTCACAGGATATTATAAATTCAATGAGTAACAGCACTGCCACTAGCAAACCTCCGGTTACTCTTAGGCTTGTGGTGCCGGCAAGTCAGTGTGGTTCCTTAATTGGCAAAGGAGGTTCCAAAATCAAAGAGATCAGAGAGGTAAGCGAAATCTGTATATAAGTGGCTGGAACACAACTATTGTAAATGGAAAAAGTTGCAGACACTTTCTTCTTTGAGATATTAATATGCTGTACTGTTGATCTTGATTCTAGAGCACAACCTTCTAAAATTTAAAAACATTTTGTTGTTTTTTTACAATAAACAAAGTTAGAAGAAATACGTTTTTTGTGCTTGTCGGGTTGTGTTCATATTACAAGTTGAAAGTAAACTGTTTTCACTCCCGCTGTAACCCGACAAGTGTAAAAAGTCGAATATCACGTATTCCCCATAGTAGTCATTGGAGGCAAAAAATTGGAAAAAATAACGGCTAGATTTAGAGTTTTGTCGGTAAGGACCCGAAAAGCTAACGCCGGCTTTTTTCTGGCCGCACCATAAAAATAACTCTGGTATTGAGAGTCCACATAAAGGCTGCGTTAGGCTCCAAAAAAGGAGCGTAGAGCATATTTAACGCAGCTTCAACTCTCGATACCAGAGTTGCTTACGGACGCGGCCAGCCTCAAAAACGTGCTCGTGCACGATTCCCCCATAGAAAACAATGGGGCTGTTTGAGCTGAAAAAAAACCTAACACCTGCAAAAAAGCCGCGTTCAGCTCCTAACGCAGCCCAATTGTTTGCTATGCGGAAACACTTCCTACGTCTGCACCTAACACCCTAACATGTACCCCGAGTCTAAACACCCCTAGCCTTACACTTATTAACCCCTAATCTGCCACCCCCGCTATCGCTGACCCCTGCATATTATTATTAACCCCTAATCTGCCGCTCCGTAAACCGCCGCTACTTACATTATCCCTATGTACCCCTAATCTGCTGCCCTAACACCGCCGACCCCTATATTATATTTATTAACCCCTAATCTGCCCCCCACAACGTCGCCTCCACCTGCCTACACTTATTAACCCCTAATCTGCCGACCGGACCTGAGCGCTACTATAATAAATGTATTAACCCCTAATCCGCCTCACTAACCCTATAATAAATAGTATTAACCCCTAATCTGCCCTCCCTAACATCGCCGACACCTAACTTCAATTATTAACCCCTAATCTGCCGACTGGAGCTCACCGCTATTCTAATAAATGTATTAACCCCTAAAGCTAAGTCTAACCCTAACACTAACACCCCCCTAACTTAAATATAATTTACATCTAACGAAATTAATTATCTCTTATTAAATAAATTATTCCTATTTAAAGCTAAATACTTACCTGTAAAATAAATCCTAATATAGCTACACTATAAATTATAATTATATTATAGCTATTTTAGGATTAATATTTATTTTACAGGTAACTTTGTAATTATTTTAACCAGGTACAATAGCTATTAAATAGTTAAGAACTATTTAATAGTTACCTAGTTAAAATAATAACAAAATTACCTGTAAAATAAATCCTAACCTAAGTTACAATTAAACCTAACACTACACTATCATTAAATTAATTAAATAAAATATCTACAATTACCTACAATTAAACCTAACACTACACTATCAATACATTAATTAAATACAATATCTACAAATAACTACAATGAAATAAACTAACTAAAGTACAAAAAATAAAAAAGAACTAAGTTACAAAAAATAAAAAAATATTTACAAACATAAGGAAAATCTTACAACAATTTTAAACTAATTACACCTACTCTAAGCCCCCTAATAAAATAACAAAGCCCCCAAAATAAAAAAATTCCCTACCCTATTCTAAATTACTAAAGTTCAAAGCTCTTTTACCTTACCAGCCCTGAACAGGGCCCTTTGCGGGGCATGCCCCAAGAAGTTCAGCTCTTTTGCCTGTAAAAAAAAACATACAATACCCCCCCCCAACATTACAACCCACCACCCACATACCCCTAATCTAACCCAAACCCCCCTTAAATAAACCTAACACTAAGCCCCTGAAGATCATCCTACCTTGTCTTCACCATACCAGGTTCACCGATCCGTCCTGGCTCCAAAATCTTCATCCAACCCAAGCGGGGGCTAGACATCCATCTTCCGGCGGCTGAAGAGGTCCAGAAGAGGCTCCAAAGTCTTCATCCTATCCGGGAAGAAGAGTAGATCCGGACCGGCAACCATCATCTTCCAAGCGGCATCTTCTATCTTCATCCGATGAGGACCGGCTCCATCCTGAAGACCTCCACCGCGGACCCATCTTCATCCGGCGACGTCCAACTGAAGAATGACGGTTCCTTTAAGGGACGTCATCCAAGATGGCGTCCCTCGAATTCCGATTGGCTGATAGGATTCTATCAGCCAATCGGAATTAAGGTAGGAATATTCTGATTGGCTGATGGAATCAGCCAATCAGAATCAAGTTCAATCCGATTGGCTGATCCAATCAGCCAATCAGATTGATCTCGCATTCTATTGGCTGTTCCGATCAGCCAATAGAATGCGAGCTCAATCTGATTGGCTGATTGGATCAGCCAATCGGATTGAACTTGATTCTGATTGGCTGATTCCATCAGCCAATCAGAATATTCCTACCTTAATTCCAATTGGCTGATAGAATCCTATCAGCCAATCGGAATTCAAGGGACGCCATCTTGGATGACGTCCCTTAAAGGAACCGTCATTCTTCAGTTGGACGTCGCCAGATGAAGATGGGTCCGCGGTGGAGGTCTTCAGGATGGAGCCGGTCCTCATTGGATGAAGATAGAAGATGCCGCTTGGAAGAAGATGGTTGCCGGTCCGGATCCACTCTTCTTCCCGGATAGGATGAAGACTTTGGACCCTCTTCTGGACTTCTTCAGTGGATGTCTAGCCCCCGCTTGGGTTGGATGAAGATATCGGAGCCAGGACGGATCGGTGTGATACCCTGTGAGGTGAAGACAAGGTAGGAAGATCTTCAGGGGCTTAGTGTTAGGTTTATTTAAGGGGGGTTTGGGTTAGATTAGGGGTATGTGGGTGGTGGGTTGTAATGTTGGGGGGGGGTATTGTATGTTTTTTTTTACAGGCAAAAGAGCTGAACTTCTTGGGGCATGCCCCGCAAAGGGCCCTGTTCAGGGCTGGTAAGGTAAAAGAGCTTTGAACTTTAGTAATTTAGAATAGGGTAGGGCATTTTTTTATTTTGGGGGGCTTTGTTATTTTATTAGAGGGCTTAGAGTAGGTGTAATTAGTGTAAAATTGTTGTAAGATTTTTCTTATGTTTGTAAATATTTTTTTATTTTTTGTAACTTAGTTCTTTTTTATTTTTTGTACTTTAGTTAGTTTATTTCATTGTAGTTATTTGTAGGTATTGTATTTAATTTATTTATTGATAGTGTAGTGTTAGGTTTAATTGTAGGTAATTGTAGGTATTGTATTTAATTAATTTAATGATAGTATAGTGTTAGGTTTAATTGTAACTTAGGTTAGGATTTATTTTACAGGTAAATTTGTAATTATTTTAACTATTTTAGCTATTAAATAGTTCTTAACTATTTAATAGCTATTGTACCTGGTTAAAATAAATACAAAGTTGCCTGTAAAATAAATAGTAATCCTAAAATAGCTATAATATAATTATAATTTATGTTGTAGCTATATTAGGATTTATTTTACAGGTAAGTATTTAGCTTTAAATAGGAATAATTTATTTAATAAGAGTTAATTAATTTCGTTAGATTAAAAATATATTTAATTTAGGGGGGTGTTAGTGTTAGGGTTAGACTTAGCTTTAGGGGTTAATGCATTTATTAGAATAGCGGTGAGCTCCGGTCGGCAGATTAGGGGTTAATAATTGAAGTTAGGTGTCCTCGATGTTAGGGAGGGCAGGTTAGGGGTTAATAAATATAATATAGGGGTCGGCGGTGTTAGGGGCAGCAGGTTAGGGGTACATAGCTATAATGTAGCTGGCGGCTCTTTGCGGTCGGCAGATTAGGGGTTAATTATTGTAGGTAGGTGGCGGCGACGTTGTGGGGGGCAGGTTAGGGGTTAATAAATATAATATAGGGGTCGGCGATGTTAGGGCAGCAGATTAGGGGTACATAGGGATAATGTAGCTGGCGGCGGCGTGCGGACGGCAGATTAGGGGTTAATAAGTGTAGGTAGCTGGCGGCGACGTTGTGGGGGGCAGATTAGGGGTTAATAAATATAATATAGGGGTCGGCGGTGTTAGGGGCAGCAGATTAGGGGTACATAAGGATAACGTAGGTGGCGGTCGGCAGATTAGGGGTTAAAAAAATTTAATCGAGTTGAGGCGATGTGGGGGGACCTCGGTTTAGGGGTACATAGGTAGTTTATGGGTGTTAGTGTACTTTAGAGTACAGTAGTTAAGAGCTTTATGAACCGGCGTTAGCCCAGAAAGCTCTTAACTACTGACTTTTTCCTGCGGCTGGAGTTTTGTCGTTAGATTTCTAATGCTCACTTCAGACACGACTCTAAATACCGGAGTTAGAAAAATCCCATTGAAAAGATAGGATACGCAATTTACGTAAGGGGATCTGCAGTATGGAAAAGTCGCGGCTGAAAAGTGAGCGTTAGACCCTTTTTTTAATGACTCCAAATACCGGAGGTAGCCTAAAACCAGCGTTAGGAGCCTCTAATGCTGGTTTTCCCGGCTACCGCCCAACTCTAAATCTAGGCCTAATTTTGCTCTAACCCAACATGAAAATATTAATATTTCACATTCCATTGTTCTTCAAATAATAGAATATGTTCTATTTATTCATAAATACATATTTCTACATATATCTGGGGGTATTTTGGAACAATACATGATTATATATAGGTATAGATATATACAAATATATATAGGAATATATATTTATAAATGCATATAACATATTCTGCTATGTGCAGAACATTGGAATGTGACATATTTACAGTAAATACACAGAAACACTTTATTAAATATGAATATTGCATAAATATGATTTTAAATGTTTTCATCTACTTGACGGCAAAGGGCTCCAATGCACTTAAATATATGTCTTCATATGTATATATATGTTTTTTATGTGTGTATATATGTCTGTAAATACATATATATATGAAATAGTAAAAGACAGCACCTTTCTTTTCCTTTCTGGGGCACAGGAAAGGGTTAGCCAGACCCCAATATGTATTCAAAAGAAGTAGTTTTCCAGCCTCCAGTTAGATTTAAAAGACCTTTATTAATTTCTTACAGGGTCCATCATATCAACCAACAACGTTTCAAACCTATTCCAGGTTCTTAATCATGTCATGATTAAGACATGATTAAGAACCTGGAATAGGTTTGAAACGTTGTTGGTTGATATGATGGACCCTGTAAGAAATTAATAAAGGTCTTTTAAATCTAACTGGAGGCTGGAAAACTACTTCTTTTGTAAATACATATATACACATATAAATACTTATGTACACATATATAGACACACACACATATATAAATATATATATATATACCTGTGTGTATATATATATATATATATATATATATATATATATATATATATATATATATATATATATATACAGTATATATACATACACATATCCATCTTTGGACATGTATATCTATGTATCTCAATGTTAAATCCCTTTGCCTGCCTTTTTTCCCTAACACCTGAGATCTCATATCTTTGAGCCCTTATAGCTTTTTTTTTATACAATATATTTTTTTTTAATAATTTTCATTAGATGGTATTATTATAAGTGTAACTATACTTTGTAATGTATTTTGATGTGTTTTGTGGAACTTTTATGTTTAGCAAAACAGTTAACCAGAGCTCTGAAGTCAAAGTAATCATTCAAGCGTAAATCGAGATTGTGCTCAAGTGATCGTGTCTACTTTCAACATAAAACCGAAGAGGCCATTTTTGTGATTTATCAAGCTGTGTGAGCAGTTACAATAACTTTACAAGAGCTTTTAACTTTGGTTAACATTTCCAGAATGAATTGAATTGTTGTACGATCACAGTGCTTAGCCATCAATTTGTAATGCGAGTGATATTTTTTGCTTGCCGTTTGTTATTGAAAGTATAGAGAGTGGTATTTATATTTTTGCTTGTGCAAGTGAACTGTCTTTTCTTTTTAAGGTGGTGCTAGTCCACTAAGATCCTTACTTGTGGGAATTTGTCTTCTGGCCACCAGGAGGAGGCACATACACCCCACAACAAAGTTTATCCCTCCTCTTTCCTTCTCTCTCCCAGTAGTACATAAAGCCAAGGAAATGATATAGAAGTAAGAAAGATAGTAGAATTAAGAGGTATTCTCCCAGTAATTCTTTGCCTCGTCAAGGAGAGGGCAAGTAGAGAGGTGTTCAGGATTTCTTGGAGAATTACAAGGATATTAATCCCAAATTTTACTTCAATGGATAGTTCCTGGAAGAGAATTACATAGAAAAATACCTGGCTATGTAATGTAAATGTAATGAAATTAATTTTAATTTTTTTTCTCCCATTATCTGGCCCCCTGTATCATATGACATCGACCAATCACAGACTAGTATACGTATTCCCTGTGAGCTTGTACACATGCTCAGTAAGATCTTGTTCTTAGAAAGTGTGCATAATAAAAATGTGATAATGGAAGTAAATTGGAAAGTGTCTTAAAACTGCATGCTCTAGCTGAATCATAAAAGGTTATTTTGACTGGTGTCCCTTTAAGGCTGTGTATCCTTAAAGGGAACAATTTTATATAGTGAATTGTTAATTCAATAATTAAGATTAAATTGGAACTTCTACATTCCTTACTGAAAGGGACAGTAAATTCATAGTTAGACATTCATGATTCAGACAGAGCATACACTTAAATAACTTTCTTCTATTATTTTATTTGCTTCATTCTCATTCTCATTTGTTGAAGAGTTTATATAGGTAAGCTCAAGAACAGCAAAGCACCTAGGTTCTAGCTGCTGATTGGTGGCTGCATATACATGCCTCTTATCATTGGCTCACCATATGTGTTCAGTTAGCAACCAGTAGTGCATTGCTGCTCCTTCAACAAATGATACAAAGAGAATGAAGCAAATTTGATAACAGAAATAAATTGGAAAATTATTTAAAATTGTATGTTCTACCTAAATCATGGAATAAAAATTTGGGTTTCATGTCACTTTAAGGAAGTTTTGGTTCTGGACCTGAAACAGGTTGAAGATCTACCCTTAAATCAATTGGATATCATATTCAAACCTACATCTAAGTCATCTAATGTGCTTCCTCCCCTTGTCCTGGTCACTGCAATCAGGTTCACTTTTCCTTGTGTCTAGAGCTACTGTTACATATTGCTGTGCAAGCCGGGTTTAATTTTAAAGCCACTACCCCTTTCACTTGTGCACTCTGGAACTCTTGCTGTGTTTGCAACAAGCTCACTTCTATACATGACCTCTTCATCTCCCGCTCCCTCAACCTTCTGGCCCTAACAGAAACCTGTCTCTCTCCCCTAGACACAGCATCCACTGCTGCTCTGTCACATGGGGGTCTCCACTTCAGCCACACTCCTAGGTCTGGTAATAGACAAGGAGGTGGTGTAGATATTTTACTTTTCTCTTGTGACTTCAACATCCCCCTTAACAATCCCACTGCCTCATCTGCTAAACAACTTCTGCAACTCACTTCCTCTTTCGGTCTGTCACAATGGACTGATTCTCCCACTCACAAAGACGGTCACTCTCTTGACCTGATCTTTAGCTATCTATGCACTCTCTCAAACTTCTCAAACTCCCCTTTTCCTCTTTCTGACCACCATCTCCTTACTTGCAGCATATCATCCCTTCCTACAACTCTCCCTCCTTCTACTCCTCACACCAAACCTCACAAAAGCATTATGTCTTTAGATCAGCAACAACTTGCTAATTCCCTTAAACCGCTCCTCTCATCCTTCTCCTCCTTTTCCTGCCCTGAACAATCTATCTGCCACTATAATTCCACCCTTATATCCGTCCTTGACAATCTCGCCCCTCTTACCATTGCTCGGAAATCACACACTCATCCCCAGCCCTGGCATACTCCTCTGACACGGTACCTACGCAGATGTTCCTGTACTACTGAACGGCATTGGAGAAAATCACGGAGTTCAGCTGATTTTCTTCACTACAAATTCATCTTGAACTCCTACTATTCTGCCCTTAATCTCCACAAGCAACACTACTTCTCTACTCTTATCTCTAATCTTTCTTCAAACCCAAAACATCTGTTCTCCACTTTCAATACTCTCCTCCTCCCTCCCCCACTTCCTAATACAACTTCTCTGTCAGCTCAAGACTTTGCCAGTCACTTCATTAACAAAATTGACTCCATCAGACATGAAATCAGCTCTCAACATAATTCCATTCTCTCCCCCCTCAAATGCTCTCACTCAACCACAACCCTCATAACCTGAAACTTAGTTCATTCTCCCCTGTTACTGAGGAAGAAGTTTCGGCACTTATACTGCACTCTCACCTCACTACCTGTCCCCTTGACCCTATCCCCTCACAGCTAGTCCCCTCCCTCTCTGCTACCTTTACCCCTATACTAACACACATTTTTAACCTCTCCCTCATCACTGGTAAATTTCCCTCATCGATGAAACATGCACTGGTCACACCAATCCTCAAAAAACCTTCCCTTGATCCTACGTCCCCATCCAACTACCGCCCTATTTCCCTCCCTCTTGCTTCAAAGCTTCTCGAAAAACTAGTATATGCACGCCTATCCCATTTCCTTATGTTAAACTCCCTTCTTGACCCACTGCAATCTGGATTTCGTCCCTATCACTCCACAGAGACAGCTGTTGTTAAGGTCACCAACAACCTACTTACAGCAAAATCAAAAGGCCACTTCTCTCTGCTTATCCTCCTTGATCTGTCCGCAGCCTTTGACACTGTCGACCACCCTCTTTTGCTCCAAACCCTCCAATCCTTCGGCATCTGTGACACAGCTCTTTCGTGGCTCTCTTCCTACCTATCAAACCGTACCTTCAGTGTAGCCTTCTCTGGGGCCTCCTATGCCCCGTCACCACTTTCTGTCGGAGTACCGCAAGGCTCTGTCCTCGGTCTCCTTCTCTTCTCAATCTATACGTCATCACTAGGTTCCCTAATTAAGTCCCACGGTTTCCAATATCATTTGTATGCCGATGACACCCAAATCTACTTCTCTGCACCAGACCTATCTCCTTCCTTGCTAACCTGTGTCACTAACTGTCTTTCTCACATCTCTTCCTGGATGTCCTCTCACTACCTCAAGCTAAATCTCTACAAAACTGAGCTCCTCATTTTCCCCCCTTCTTCCAAAATCTCCACCCCCAATATCTCTATAACTGTCGACAACTCCATCATTACCCCTACCCCGCATGCCCGATGTATCGGGGTCACATTTGACTTAGATCTTTCCTTCACTCCTCACATTCAGTCCTTGGCTAAAGCCTGCCGCTTCCACCTTAAAAACATCTCCAAAATTAGACACTTCCTTACACAAGACACAACTAAGATTTTAATCTACTCTCTCATTCTTTCCCCCCTTGATTACTGCAACTCTGTCCTCTCTGGTCTCCCCACCTGCTGCCTAGCTCCCTTACAATCCATAATGAATGCCTCTGCCAGACTCATCTTCCTTACACGTCGCTCTTCATCTGCTGCGCCTCTCTGCCAATCCCTTCACTGGCTTCCTCTTGCCTCTAGGATCAAACACAAAATTCTCACTCTGACATACAAAGCCCTCAACTGCACTGCTCCCTCCTATATCTCAGACCTTGTCCCCAGATACTCTCCCTCCCGTCCCCTTCGCTCTGCTCATGACCTCCTACTCTCCTCCTCTCTGGTTACCTCATCGCACTCCCGTTTACAGGACTTCTCCAGACTGGCTCCCATCTTGTGGAACTCTCTGCCTCACCCCACAAGACTCTCCCCTAGTTTTAACAGCTTGAAGCGCTCCCTAAAGACTCTACTGTTCAGGGATGCATTCAACCTATGCTAACCTTACTTTATACCAGTTCCACTCCTCCATTGCTATCCCCTGAACCCCCTTAAGTCCAGCTGTTTGTAGATCACCTTCTTAAGAGCTAATTACAACAGTGCAATTCTTGGCAGGCCCTCTACCCATCTGATCCCTTTAATTGTTTTGTTGTACTTCCCTCTGTTTACAGCGCTGCAGAATCTGTTGGCGCTCTACAAATAACCGATAATAATAATAATAACTGTGAGTATGTTCCATATCTAGTACCTCTGCTATATATTGCTATACCAATAGTTTATCTTCCACTGTTAGAGAATACTACCGTACATTCCATATTTAGTACCACTGTTATATAGTGCTGTGCAATGATATTAATTTGATTGCGTGGGGATATTACAGGTTATCTATGTCTTGTACTACTGTAACATGTTGATGTGCAATAGTAAACTTTCACCTGTGTGAGGATACTACAGTATATTCTATATTGTGTATTACTGTTAAATAGTTGGACAATTATATAACCTTTTGAGATGGGATTTTACAGGATATCCCATAACATTTTAATACTATTATATCTTGCTGTACAATGGTATACTCTTACTTAGGAGCATATATTGCAGTGTATCCAATATCTGTATTCTTCTGTGGTATATTAATATACTGGTGAGGTTCAATGCTCAATACGATTAGCATATTAAGAGTTGTTAAGGACTATTAATGAGCAGTCTGGAAGTGCCTCTGCTGGATAGACCCGTTAGCAAGTAGATCCACAGACTTTGTTCTTTCTACAAATAATTGCATGTTTTGCAAAAATTTTACTATTTGTCATTTTGCTTAACTTTGCAGTTTTGGTCTAAGTTCTGTTTTTTGCAGTCTCCATTTTTCAGGACTATTTGCCTTACCAGTGTTAACTACTCTGGTGGAGTTAAGGATTGTTCTTCGATCTTAAAAAATCTTTAAAGCCTGCTATGCAGCCTTTGGCCTCTATTTAACAAGCTCCGTAAGGAGCTTGACGGCCCCTGTTTCTGGGGAGTCTTCAGACTTACCAGAAACAGCAGTTATGAAGCAGCGGTCACAAAGACCGCTGCTCCATAACCTGTTCGCCTGAGCATCACCGGAAATCAACCCAATCGAGTACAATTGGATTGATTGACACCCCCCTGCTGGCAGCCAATTGGCCACGAGTCTGCAGGGGGCGGCGTTGCACCAGCAGCTCTTGTGAGCTTGCAAACAAATTGGGATTAGTTCCCAGGAAAGAAATGCTGTGTAGCACTCTCTGCCCAGACTGGGGTAGAGCCACTGATGCCTTTAAAATGTAACTTTTATTTCTCACTTTAAAAAATGGGTGAACACAAACAAACAAATTAAAATCTCTCTATCTCTGAATGGCAAGTGTCAATTATTTCTGGTTTTTGTCGAATTGCTCAAGTGACCGGCTTTTTTAATACTTGTATATGTGGTTTAGTTAGACTAGTCGGTACTTTATTTTATTAATAAAACCAGATTGATCACAAACTTGTAATGGGTATTGTTTGTATTTGGTAGTCTCTTATGTTCTTCGAGACTTAAATTAGTGTAAAGTGGGTTGTGATTAAACCTGAGTGACAGCAGGGATTGTCAGATTTTATTTATATTAATACATAGAACTTGGTAATAGTTGGGTATCTTGAGATCAGTTGTACTTGGTTATGTAAAGGTACGTGTGCTCGTGTTTGGTTATCTCTTATATTCGAGGTTATTACATAAATTCTTCCCACATATGATTGGAAACCTATGATTTTTCTTCACTCCTTATAAATAAAGTGATCTGATATTTGTGTTGCGTGTGTTTTTACTGTATAATTCTGAATACCTGATTCAATAAAGACACCAATTTGCTTGAATTTTAACGAGTAATTTTGCTCTGGGACCCACTATTCAAAATCTTTCTTTTTGTCTTGTTTATTTTTTATGCAAACCCTTTTTCCTATGGATGGCGGGGTAATTATGTATATATATATATATCTCTGTCTCTTTCTTTACTGGGTGCTCAGAGACTGTTTCGTTTATAGTTCCAACATCCACCTTTGGATTTTATTCAACTTATTAGTACTTGGCTTCTATGTATTGGGTATATTCCCCAGCTAACCATATAGAATGTAATTCTGCAGTGTTATTTTAAGCGTACAATGTTGCAACACTTTGATTTCGGTTTCTTGCTAGGAATTGAAACACTGGTTGTCTTTATAGTGAAAGCTTGTTTTTAATTTTACTCTTATAACACACGTAATGTGTAATTCTGAAGTGTTTTTATAAGTTTACGATATTACAGCACTCTCATTTTGTTTCCTTGCTGTGGGTTCTGATATCTGTGATTATAAATATGTTCTGCCTCTGAGTTTCACTCAATACTCATAGCCATAGCTGATAGATGTACTTCTATGTGAGTTATTAATTATATTCAGCCTCTGAGTTTAGTTTCACTTGATACCCATTAACCTTAACTGGTAATTATACTTCTATGTAAATCATAACCAACACCCGGTATTGTGTCGTTATGTTAACTTGTAATAATTCTAACAGCGGTTCCCTGACTGCCGCTCTACGCTGTTGTTCACTACAGCTAAGTGTGGCAGTGTACTGTATCTTTATGGTTCACTTGTAATGATATTTGCCATAATTCCCTGGCTACCGCTCCACGCTGTTATTCACTACAGCTTAGTAATGCAGTGTGTCACTAATGCTAAGTCAGGTTCGGTTATAAGTCTATTAGCAGCCGATGCCTTTGCTGGGTTAAATTCCCTTGTAACACTAGTGCGGTTACTCTCGGGTTGTTTGTTTAAATAAAGTTACCCATAAGTTCTGTTTCGGTGCTTATCAAGTTTAACCCTTACACACTGGCATGCATTCACACACTGTCTATTACGCTTCCCATTACTTGTTCGTTTTTACACTATTGGAGATAGATTACATTAAAATACATATATATCGCACTTTAGTGGGACCCCATTGTCCCACACAACCCCCCTGACGCGTTTCGCCAGTTACAGCTTTATCAAGGCTCTTGTGAGCTGCTGGTGCAATGCTGAATATGCGAGCATATTGCTCGCCGTATTCAGCGAGGTCTGTCGGACCTGATCCGCACTGTCGGATCAGGTCCGACAGACCTTGATAAATTGGGGCCTTTATCTACAAGAAACGCAAGCATGTTTGTTTTTCAGTTCCTGGGAAAGGTACCTGGGACAGCGGCTAGACCCTAGTTCAGATATCTGATTCTGTCAAATCTTCTCTTCTGAGGGTGATCTGTCTTCCTTATGTTCGAGTTCAGGACGCATGTCCTGCTGAGGATAAGGCTTTACAACAATTAGATGTTCTCTTGAAATTTAATCCAAATCATTTCCAAGAAATGGGACAAGGGTAAATATGGCATACAGTTTCGCTCCTATCACCAATCAAGGATTCAGAAGTTTTTCTTCCTCTCAAAACCATTTCATCAAGCTATACCTGGTACCTATTCCAGCCTGGAATCAGTCTAAGGAAAACAAAGGGTCTACCTCCAATGCTAAATCTGATCATGGTCAGGTTAAGCCTTTTTCAGAAGACCTGATATCCTTCAACGGGGTCCTTTTGGGGGTAGTCATAGATCGGTTTCCATGTGGCTGTTCCTGTCAGACTATTGCGTGCTCATATTACAGTCGGTTGCCGGAGTTTCCAATCTCTTTTTCAGGTTACCCCTCAGTGTATGGAGGTAGTGGCTCTGATGGCGGCATGCCAGGGCACTGGTATGGGTATCACACCAACCTATTCCAGTGCATTCTTCTGTTCCGTTAATCGAACAGTCTTTCTCTTGGTAGATATTTCCTATTCCTGTGTTTCAGGGGATGTTTTCTTTACATGCCTCATGGGACATGCTCTCCACTGAAGCTAGCTTGTTAGGTTTGTTGGCGATTTGGGGTTCTCGAAGGTCTCAGGGAGTTTGGTCGTCTCAGGAAGAGACAATATCTATAACTGTTTTTGAAACTCCATGGATTTTCTGAGCACTTCAGACCTGGGGATATATTTAACAAGCAGTGGATGCTGCTTTCTACTCCCATCGTTTCTGGTCCACCAGAAACGGAAGTTAAGAAGCAGCAGTTGTAAGACTGAAATCATCCTGATCTGATACAATCAGGATGATTGACACCCCCTCCTAGCGGCCGATTGGCCACAAGTGAGCAGGGAGTAGCATTGCACATGCATTTCACTAGAAGAGCTTGTGCAATGTTAAATGCAGACAGCGTATGCTATAGTGAATCATTAGTCTCTTCTTACATCGGTTCCCTTTCATTCGCTTCCAATTAGGCATTGTCATGGTGGTTACTTATTTCAATCTTCAAGTTGGTACAAACAGTGCTGTGGCGATGACAGAGGTTTCTTGTAGTCTGAGTTGGCCAGAGTTTCCTCAGTGTTCCATCCCAGCGACTGGTTTTGTGGGGTCATCATCTAGGAAGGGGATTTTAGGGCAGTCCCTACATTAGGGGGACAGTTCCTTAATCAGAAATGTAAAGGTTGGTGACGTGTTGGGATTGATTTCCTGACATTTTGTCTAATCTTCAAATTTTATTTGGGAGGCAGGATATTTATAAATATGGCTTTTTAGTGATTCACGCTTCAATAGCGCTAAGTGAGCTAGTGCTCTGACATTTGCAAAAAAAAATTATTCCTGTGACTCAGTGGTAAAACATAGCTTTTATTTGTAAAAAAAACATTTAAAAAATAAATTCACAGACCTTCAAGATGTCAAAATAGTACTATGTACTCGATGCTGTTACCTCCGACCCCCAATTCGCGTCACCATTGGTGACGCAAATTGGGGGTTAAGCACAGGCAGGTTTGGTAACTGCAGCTAATGAAGGGAGTAACCATAAACTGTATTTTGTCTAATCTACCCACTCTTCAGTGTTGGGTCAAGGTTGAGTAATTCCTTAGGTTTAATTGATAGACGCACCAGCAGTACCTTGAACTTTTCATTTACTTTACCTTTCCTCAAAATGTGCCACTACTGGTGATACTGGCTTAACTCCAGCAGGAACAAATCTATGCATGATAATATCCTCAGCTTGCCCTGTAGGAAGTGGTGTATGTATCTAGTCCATTATTTTATCAGTATCCTCAGTTTTTCATTGACTGCTTGGAGATTGAATGTTTCGTTTTCTGATTTTTTTTTTCTCGGAATCTGTAATATTAGGGTCTGCTTCAGGTTTGTAAGTGGGTTTTTAGAAGGATTTATTTTAAAGTATTAAAAATGTGTGTCTTTCCTAAGTGCTTTTGATCAAGGTAGCATGGCACAGTCTCTTGATCAGTCCTCCAATGGGGCACATTTCTGCCTTTTTGGTTGTTTCTAGCAGTTTGCCCCTCTCCCAGTTATGCAGGCATTTATTCAGGCTTTGGTTAAAATAAGACCTGTTATCAATCCTATTTCTTCTCCATTGAGTTTCTGATTCTATGAGGTTTCAGTATCTTTTCTTTGGAATCTATGTCATCTCTGGATATTGAGCTTCTTTCTCTGTAGGCTTTGTATTTGCTAGCAATTTCTTCAATTAGGAGAGTTTGTGCATTTCCTGCTCTCTTATGCGATTTTCAGTATCTGGTGTTTCATCAGGACAAAGCATTTTTTCAATATTTGTTTGATATCCTAAAGTGTTTTTTTCAGAGAACTTAAAGGGATAGTAAACCACACAATTTTATTTTATGATTCAGATAGAACATACAATTTTAAACACATTTTCAATTTACTTCTATTATCAAATTTGCTTTATTCTCTTGATATCCATTGCTGAATGGACATCATTGCACTACTGGTAGGTAGCTGAACACATCTAGTTATCCAATCACAAGAGACAAATGTGTGCAGGCGCCAATTAGCAGCAGCTCCCACTAGTGTATGGTATGCACGTATTCATTTTTTAACAAGGGATACTAAGAGAACGAAGCACATTTCAAAATAGAAGTAAATTTAAAAATGTCTTAAAATTACATGCTCTATGTGAATCATGCAAGTGTAATGTTGACTTTCCTATCCTTTTACCCAGAAAATTGTGGTTAGTTCCCTATGCCCAAATCCAAAATCTTCTTAAGGGAGATTTTTTTGCTCAATCTGGATGTGGCCAGGGCATTAAAAAAAAAGTCTGGAAAGGCTACTAAAGATTTTTGTCAGCCTTCTAATTTGTTCGTTGCCAGGAGGCAGCTTTTATTTCCTTAGTTTCCTGATTTTTTTCTTGGAGGTGGGACAGGAGTAGTCTTTACATATTCTTTTTAATTTGCTGGGTTTGCCTCAGCAGAGGAAGTTTTTGGAAGAAGTGTCCTTCAGGCAGTGGTTCCTGGTAAATAGGTGTCTGCCTTTCCTTCTTTTCCCACTTATTTCCTTTGTGGACTTCACAGCTTGGGTATTAGTTACCACAAGTAAGGAATTTCATGGACTATTGCCACCTTAGAAAGAAAACATAATTTATTCTTACCCAATAAATGTATTTCTTTCTAGGTGATAGTCCACAAACCCTCACATTTTTCTTACTAGTTGTCAGCACTTCTTGTTGCACCTCTTTACCCTACTATACTTCCTTCTTCTTTCCTTGGCTATATGTACTGGGAGATAGAGGGAAGTAGGAGGGATACTTAAACCTTTGTTGTGGGGTGTCTTTGCCTCCTCCTGGTGGCCAGGAGATGAATTCCCACAAGTAAGGATTTTTGTGGACTATCACCAAGAAAGGAAGGAATTTATCAGGTAAGAATACAATTTTTTTTTTAAATGACTGACTTTTAGTATGGATTCTAGTTGTAAAATAATTGTGACCAATCAATCTCTTTTGTGCTACTTGTGATAACAATAGCGCTACACTTGTTATCTAGACCATTATGGGGAATTTTATTTGAGTTTCATACTCCTTTAAAAAAGATGGTGTGGTCTGATTTGGCACATATAGGGTAACATATTTTGCCTTTCCCTAGTCTACAGGAGCACAAGTTCAGGTGGCTGGAGATATGTTGCCCAATTCCACTGAGAGGGCAGTGACCATCTCAGGGACCCCTGATGCCATCATACAATGTGTGAAGCAAATATGTGTAGTGATGCTGGAGGTACAGTGTATCAGAACAGCGGTAATGTATAAAGACCAACCATAATGCAGAACACTCTGAGGATTACTGTTCTTAGATTTATCATTTATCTCTTAGTTACAGTGCTTCATGAGAAGGCTCAGAGCAGAAACCTGAAATAAATATAAGGATATAAGCAGATAAAATATACACTTTGGGTTATAATATCCATTTTGGACCGATCTTAAAGCATATACAGTATATATGCTCTAGACTAGAAAAGGTTTGGATTTTGGAATATTTGCATCTGTAAAGTGGGACAGTGTGGAGAGGGGGGATGAAACCAAGAGTAAACAACAAACTCTTATGTTATTTAGGCAATATTTACATGTCACAATACAGCTTATACACGCAACCTAAAGGCAGTTTTATAATATTTGTAATATTTTTGTATGCACAGTACCTTCAGAAAGATATTACAGTACTGTAATCAGAAAAGTAATATTTTTTCTTTTAAATAACTATAGACTATTATTTGCATTTTAAAAAACGAAAACCAAACCAAAGACACAAGAGATTGTGACACAGGCTGGGAAAAAATAGTATTTTTAGTTTTTTTTTTTTTTTTTTTAATAAGATATGGGGATTTGTACCTGTATATGTACAATGAAGAATGCTTTCCTTTTAGGAAGGTTATCAGCAGATGACATACGCATCAAATTAATGTGATTCCTGTAGCAGAGTTATGAAATAACAGGGATACAGGTATCTCTATGGTAAATAATATGAACAGATAGCAGATAGTGAACTCTGCGGGAAGAATATGAGCAGGTTACACGTATCCTGAAATAAAGTGATCCTTGTAATGATTTGAGAAGATAACACACACACAGAGTTTCAGTCCAGATTATATATTTTTTCAGGGTTACATTAAAATGTTTATAGGGTTATAGGGCCCCCTATTGGAAAGATATGGAACTATAAAATGTAGTCAATATAGCAAAGATAGAAACAGTATATATACATACTAGGTTCCAGTATGGGATTATCAGGTAAAATTATACAGTACTATGGGAAATACATGTACAAATAACATAGAGATCCTAGATTTAGTCTCACCTTTTCTAATGTTATTACTTGTAGCTAGTTTAAATGGGAACACTCACTCGCATCTGCATTGTATAACATATTAATTGGTTAGACTAGAGAGGCAGAAGAAAATGGAAGAGGTTGTAGAGAGCTCTTAATGTATTTTCCCTACTGATACCTATGTATTTCGATACCTTGGGGTAGAAACTACTACAAAGAGCTAGTAATTACATAAAAATTCAGTTTTTTACTCTAATTTTAGTCTATTGCAGAGTACTTTTTATCTTTGTTTTGATAACAATAAGACCAGCAAGGGTCACCAAGCCACATTATACTAAGTTCCTCAGATACAATGAAACTATTACTTACAAAAACATCTAGCAATAGAAGGCTGCACCTCTAAATGATGGGTTTTGGCCTAAAACATACACCTCATACCCTGAGGTCCTATCAAACCCTAAATTATATAGGGTTATCTTGAGTTCAGTGCTGTCACAAATGTTTGAGGTTACAATTAGCGAGTCTTAAGAATATCCACAACATCTAGGTTTTAAGCCAGTTTATTGAGCAGTATTAGAATGGTAGCTATTTTTGAATAGTTTCAAGAACAGTCATTTTGAAATTCATTTAAAATTAGTGTTTTAGCTACAGCTGTATGCAGCCTCTTACAGCTAATTGAGCAAGAATAAATGTGACCAGCATTATTTGTTCCCAATTGTTTTGTAGATAGAAAGTATGCCATCACACATTTAAATATTTCACCCAATTAAGGACGTACCTTAAAACAGTATTGTGGTAACTTCCATATAAATCATATGAATAATTTACTTTATTTCAAACTTAGCACAAATAACTGCATTTATAACTTTTATTGATAGCTACACAAGTTTTGCACTCTAATTGCTAAGCTAAATGGTAGTCACCAGATAGGTCAGTTATGTTTGCTTGTTATTAAGTTTATATTATTTTAGGAATTATAACTAGGTGGTGTCTTGTTTTTGGGGGGTGCTCTAATATTATCTCTCCCTTTCCTGTCCCTTTTCCTAGTCCCCACCAAAAGGTGCAACCATCCCTTACCGTCCAAAACCCACCTCCGCCCCTGTCATTTTTGCAGGTGGTCAGGTAAGAGCGGACCCACTAGGTGCCTCCACTGCCAACCTCAGCCTATTGCTGCAGCACCAGCCTCTGCCCGTTAGTTTGTAAAGGTTTTCTTGCATGTTATCTCATCCTACATATTTTCACTCATTAAGGAGGAGCATGAGCCCTGAGACCTGCCAAGACCACTATGTTTTTGACCTCTAATGTGGACTTAATCTCCTGCATGAGTTTGGGCATAATATATATTCTTATAATAATTATCCAGTGCTAAGCTAACCCCTTCATTGCCTGATATCTCTTATTGTTTCAATTTCTGGTATTCACTATGTTCTACATAAGGATATGAGAACCAAACTAAATGTATTGTTCTATTCAGATTCGGTTTGTGAAGCTGATTTTGCACCTAGTTTAGATTAGCCCTAAATTGTTTATGATTGTACTTAAAGGTCTGAGAATTGAGCTGATAATTTCTATATAATACTTTGAAACGTCTGGCAGTGTCTCAGAGCTAATGTTCTTGTATCATCCTTTGCATGAATGGTAGGTTACTGACAGAAAAATGTTATAGCCCATGTTGCAATGGAATTTGCTTCAACAATTATTACATTTGTCAACTAAGGTCTTAAATGTATTTACTTACAAACTGAGAATGGTTCTAATATTCTTTATATAGTCTTTAAGAAGATATGTGTCCAGTTAATTCCTTTGACACTTCTTAAGAATAAATACAAAAAGTACGTAAAGCACAATATTTTTGATTAGTATCCTGAACAAATAAAAGAAAATACCAGATATTTGGTATTTGGATGATTCAATGGTAACATCTTATTGGACAGAAAGGATGATGTTTACCCGATCACTTTCTTAGCTTCTAAAGAAGCCATTCATCAGTAATTTGTTCCTCAATATTGATGTGCAGAAAATTATTACCAAAACTGCCTCACATGGTAAATTCTGGCTCCTTTTCCAGTGTTTTTTTCTTCTTCCTCTTTTTCTTTTTGCCCTTCCTGATTGTATAGTTATAATATAAGCGATGTTCTGCACAGCCGCTCTATCCATTGAAGTTATTGGGGGGCGCTAAAGAGATGTCTCTGGTAATTTTGTTTTACCATGGTCTTGTAATACCAGACAGTGTGCTATTCTTAGCCCAGGCCCGCAATATCGATAGCGCACCATGCACTATCAGTAGCGATGGACTTGTATTCTAAGCTATATTGAGCTACCAAGAAACCGTTATTGGTACAGCTATTCCCCAAAGCTAAGTAAAGTAACTGATGATTTCCAGAATAGCTGTCCTCGGCTGTCAGTTCCCCTGAAGGCACATCTGATAAATCCTGTAACTAGAACAAGGCAGAAGTCTGTATTCAAGGTTTAATCCCAAGCAGTAGGCTTTTAGGAATTACTATTGCCATGATGTATGCTGTTTAACTCTATTAGATCCTGACAGTTGTATTCATTCAGAGAGCTATCTCTGGAAATTAAATTAATGAAAGCATACAAGCATAATAAAATTCCATGGTATACTCAGAATGACACAAGATAAACAACATGAGCGACCGAATATACAAAATCCTAGAGATATAATAGCTATAACATTATCTATCCACTTAAAGGGACAGTCAACACCAGAACTTTTGTTGTTTAAAAAGATATCTAATCCCTTTATTACCCATTCCCCAGTTTTGCATTACCAACATTTATAATAATACACGTTTTACCTTTGTGATTAACTTGTATCTAATCCTCTGCAAACTGCCCTCTTTTGACAGACATTCATTTTAGCCAATCAGTGCTTACTCTTTGGTAACTCCACGTGTGTGAGCTCAATGTTATCTATATGACATACATGAACTAATGCCCTCTAGTGGTGTAAAACTTTCAAAATGCATTTAGATAAGGCCTTCAAGGTATAATAAATTAGCATATGAGCATTCTAGGTTTAGCTTTCAACTAAGAATACCAAGAGAATAAAGCAAAATTAGTGATAAAAGTAAATTGGGAAGTTGTTTAAAATTGCATGCCCTATCTGAATCATGAAATTTTATTTAAAACTTGACTGTCCCTTTAAGTGATACAGTGCAAATCTGAAACAGTACAAATATCAAACAAAAAAAGAAAAATGAGAGAAACCTAATTGAGCCTAAGCACAGTATAAAAAATGGTTTTATACACTTTGTTGACTAGATACTTGATACTTGTTGATACTATTGATATTATTGATATATATTCATCCTAGAGAAACACAATAGTATGGACATCTTGAATACAGTTATTTACAAGGAACTTATACCTCTCTAATGAAATGTATAAGACACCTGGTTACACCACCATCTTTTCATTCACATAGTAACATAGAACACAATGTTTTCTCAGTAGCGTCTTTCAACTTTGTAGCACCATGGGAAGTTTGAGTTTTTGTACACCATAAAATAAGATCTAAAGAGATTTCTGTCCATCCACATTGAGGAGCAAACTGTAAACTGATGAAAGCTACCATAAAAGTATGTTTATAGAGGGAATTATATCAGGTCAATTTAAATTTTGTTAATTTGTTATGAGATTGTTTAACATTCAGTAAATACCTTTCATAATAACCATAAAATAACTTAAAAATGTAAATGTCCTCAACTCATTTAGATGAGCTATTATTTCAATACTGACATACAAAGCTCATGGTATTAAATTGAACTTTACACAGAAGCTGTTCGAGACCCTTAATTTCCTCTCGCTGTAAATATTGACTTTTGTGTTGGTCGTGCCATCTATGTTCTCCTGGATGAGCATAAATCATCTGTATGGCTACAGTAATCTTAAAATATTGTGTGAGGGTCTCATACTGTGTCAGAGTTATCAAAAGAACAAAACCAACTCTCATTCAACTTGCAAAATTCAAATTTGAACGATTTATTTATTATAATCACCATTGCTGCCTACAGTGTGACTGTATTGCATGTATACATAGAACTGGGTACTCTACATCACACTGATATTGATCTTTGTTTCTTATTCTTTTCAGGCCTATTCCATTCAAGGACAGTATGCCATTCCTCACCCAGATGTGAGTTCACATCTTATACCTCTTTGCGCTCTTCTCTTCCTGGTTTTCTACCCCAGCATGCTTGTGTTACTGATAATTAATATTAGACCATAATATTAATGTCTGAGATGGGAGCTCTGTATCCATTTTGGGCAGCTATGGGACATGTGATGCGCTAGCAGGAGTTCTTTACTGCTTTATGGTTCTCTTCATTTAAAACCCACCACCAATCTTGATTTCCCAGTTTGGTTACTGATTTACAGCAATGAATTAGTCAAAGTATATTCTTGTCACACAGGCTTCTGTAGAGGGGGTGCAGGAGGAAACAAATGCCCCCCCCCCCTAGAATTTTGCTTTTTATATCCAAGCATAAGCACCCACATGAGCTCCTTTATAATACCAACGAGCTGCCATTTAAAAAAAAATGTTTTAAAACGATGAGCACACGTACAACAAGCACTGCCTTTTCTTGTTATTTTGTTGGAAGCATTTCATTTGGCCTCACCCCCCGCCCCCAAGAAATTTAAGGGACTGGCATTATGGATCACATTCATTTTGGGTCTGTTCTGATCACATGGTTATAGTCACTGTCACTAGTGCTGAATTTCAAAAATGGCGAAACATTTTTATTCCATAGAGGAATGGAATAACAAAGAGAACGAGAGTCAGTATGGCTATTTCCCTGCTCTCACTCACAGGCTGAAAGAACAAGCACTTAATTCACTTGCAATGGGATAAAATGTAGAGTACTTACTCACATCAATCAAATTGTAATTTAGTTCCAGGCGTTACATAAAAGTAATATTTATTATTAATTCTTAGTGTGTTTTTTCTAATAATATTTGTTATAGTGGCTTTAGTTGTATTTGCTTCATATAGTCATAATTAAAGGGGACATACAAGTGTAATTTTTTATTTAAAAAGATACAAAGCGGCTCATAAAAATGCAATATACTTCAAATATTACCTTTTAGCTCTATATTTTGCATCCAGAAGTTGTCTTTCTTCCATACTCTGGTGATGTTACATGAAAGGTTAGTGCTTGCCTGGAGAAGAAGTGCATGCATGGTAATTACTGCCATATGCCGAAATTATTTGGCAGCATGGGGGTGTGGTAAGGGGACACTATTCAAATAAAAAAGTTGCCTTTATAAAGTAATATTTAAAAGTATATTGTATTTTCATAGTTAACAGGGTGATGCTTTTAAATTTAAATTAAAATATTTTTTGTCCTATTAAGAACCTTTCTTAGTTCTTCAGATTAAGACCCCCAAGCCCTGTTGTATTCTACATGTCTCATGGCTCCCTGGTGCTGTGTTTTATTTTATAATTTGACTGTTTTCTTGTGCCTGTGACTTCTTGTACTCTCTAACAATTACCTTCTTAGTTCTAATGTCCCTCCTACCCCCAGCAGTTGACCAAGCTCCACCAGTTGGCCATGCAGCAAACCCCCTTTACTCCCCTTGGACAGACCACCCCTGCTTTCCCTGGTACGTACCCAACTTTCCCTTTCTAGATTCTTCCTTCTTTTTCACATCTCGGGCATATCCACATTTTTGTATTTCATGGTTCATAAATGTTAGATGTTGTAACAAGTACTAGAATTAGCCACATGCTTATAGGTCTTTGATAAAGCTAGCACTGCTTGTCATACTGTCTGCTTCTGAAATTGTGTATTGTAAACTTCTATGTAGATAACTGCTGTTCAAAAAATGCAAGAAAACAGAGGGGCGCCTCATGTGTGGTATAATCAGATGATATGATACAAAACAAACAGAATGGAGCCAAATGAGTACTCACATACTATTGAAGTACACCTATGTGCTGGTAGAGACAAGCTGCAATTTCAGATGGGTGTGACAGCTCACCCTCCAGGCAATGCTGTGTGGCTGGTGAGAAATTAGAAAGCACAAACAGAAAGCACTACATGTGCAGACCATTAAAGATATAACCGGCAAAATCTCTTAGATGATACAGATGGGTACTCACATACTCCTGTAGCACACTTATGTGCTGGTAGAGGCAGGCTGTCATTTTAAGGCAGGTGTAGCAGCTCACCCTAGGTGTAGATTCTTAGTTGTGCAGGAGTGTAGGTCCCAGTGAACATTCAGCAAAGGCAAAAGGTAGGAAGAGAAATCCACTCAGAGTGCATTTGGAATAAAATATAGCTATTTATTAAAAACAAAAATAAAAAACAACACAGCAGTTGTTGTGATAAGTGGATAAAAGGGTTAACAATGACACCCCACAAATGCAACGCGTTTCTCGGTTTAAAACCGTTTCATCAGGCATATACTCATTCTTCATCCTTTTAAGGCAGAGGTAGGATGAAGAATGAGTATATGCCTGATGAAACGGTTTTAAACCGAGAAACGCGTTGTATTTGTGGGGTGTCATTGTTAACCCTTTTATCCACTTATCACAACAACTGCTGTGTTGTTTTTTATTTTTGTTTTTAATAAATAGCTATATTTTATTCCAAATGCACTCTGAGTGGATTTCTCTTCCTACCTTTTGCCTTTGCTGAATGTTCACTGGGACCTACACTCCTGCACAACTAAGAATCTACACCTAGGGTGAGCTGCTACACCTGCCTTAAAATGACAGCCTGCCTCTACCAGCACATAAGTGTGCTACAGGAGTATGTGAGTACCCATCTGTATCATCTAAGAGATTTTGCCGGTTATATCTTTAATGGTCTGCACATGTAGTGCTTTCTGTTTGTGCTTTCTAATTTCTCACCAGCCACACAGCATTGCCTGGAGGGTGAGCTGTCACACCCATCTGAAATTGCAGCTTGTCTCTACCAGCACATAGGTGTGCTTCAATAGTATGTGAGTACTCATTTGGCTCCATTCTGTTTGTTTTGTATCATATCATCTGATTATACCACACATGAGGCGCCCCTCTGTTTTCTTGCATTTTTTCAGCTTTACCCGGACCAGTCGGTGAGGAGGAGGCAGCCTACATAAGAACATTTTATATCCCTTCTTCTCCGGTCATCCGGGCATATATTTCCAAGAAAGACTTTGGTCTCTGTGTTATCCTTTATTCAAAGGTTTTATTTAAAGGTTTTATACATTTGTTTGGTTCTTGTAATATATGAATTGCTCTGTATTATCCATGCATAGTGATTTATTTTTGCACTGATTTATCCATGTACTTTTAGCGCCCCCTATATTTGGTTGTTTTAACTGCTGTTCAAGTAGTGAGGCTGCTGGATGCAAGAAATGTCTCATCAGTTTCTGAGCTTTTTTAGAAGATGTAAGAAAATGCTAATCTTCCTAAGGGCAAAAGAGATAAATATATTTCTTGTTTGATCCTTAGGAGAAAAGCTGACCTTACATTCCTCTGAAGAAGCTCAAAATTTGATGGGCCAGTCAGCAGGTAAAAATGACTAAAATAGAATTTTTGTTGTAGACTTATATGCAGTAAATTACATATATTTGTGCTTTAGTAAGATGAGAGCAAATAGCTATACTTGTAGAAAGAACTACATATATTAAATATAAGTGCAGATGCATGTGTAATGACAGATTTATTTATGGTTTCACTTTCAAAGTTAGATAAATATACTGATTTAATGATAAGATTATAGGCTTGCATGGATTTGCTGCTGAAGAAAGTCTGGGATCATTAATTATATGAAATATGGATAAACCTCTTGCTATGTAGGTGTGTTTTTTTATTTAGATGTGAGATGAGGTGTGTAGACACGTGTGCAGTTTCATTAATGTTAGACATATAGGGGCTGATTTATCAAGCTCGCCGGAAACAGAAGTTATGAAGTAGCGGTCTAAAGACCGCTGCTCCATAACTTGTCCGCCTGCTCTGAGGCTGCGGACAGAAATCAATCCGATCGAATACGATTGGGTTTATTGACACGCCCTGCTAGAGGCCGATTGACAGCGAATCTACAGGGGGCGGCATTGCACCAGCAGTTTACAAGAACTGCTGGTGCAATGATAAATGCCGATAGCGTATGCTGTCGGCATTTATCGATGTGCAGCAGACATGATACGCTACATCATATCATGTCCGCTCGCACATTAATAAATATACCCCATAGAATGAGTAATTATTCCAGATGTTAAATAAATCAACCAGAAATATGCGAAGTGAGGAAAGGGTTAATGTGGCTATGTAAATCATGTGATGTAATACTTGGGAGACAGTTCCAGAGAAAATCAATATGTTCTATATGTTCAAGAACAAAGAACAAGGTGCAGTAAATAGTATGGGTTTCCAACAAACAAGCAGCTCCGTATATGTAAAATACTAGTACTGACACATGTCCATAGTAAATAGAGGGAAATGAATCCCTGTGTGCAGTTAATTGGAAACAGTACCTGCTGGCAAAAGACGTGGCCAGGTAAAGACCTGGCTGAAGTACACTCACCGATCTGTCCTCACGAAGTCCAGGCTCCGTCACAGATACTGCCGGTAAAGTGTCACTGCACTCTTCTGCTATTACAGTCTCCTCTCTCCTCCAGTCGTCCCAGCGAAGACCAGGCTTCGTCACAGTAGGTCCCGGTAAAGAAACGCTACACCAATGCGCAGCTCCTTGCTTCACTCCACAATGAAGCCGCTAAACCGGAAATGACCACAACACTCTGTGAACCAATGGAGGCGCTGGAAGCAGGAGGTGCATCCGGAGGCTTGTCCATCTCAGCCAATGCAGGTTTTCAAACATCTGTACTAGATGTAGTCTCCCATCAAAGCCGACTCCACGGCTGCCACTATGGAAGCGTTACTGCTCGTTAGGGCATAAAGACATCCAACCCAAAGAAATGAGCAGTAACCAAAGTAGAAATGTGATAAAACGTAGCTTTTAATACAGCAAAAACGTTAAAAGTTCATGGAGGTACAAAGATACAAAAGGAAATAAGACAGTATACGCGTTTCGGCGGCGTGCCGTAATCACTAAATAAGAAAAAAAAAAAAAACACAAAATAAGAAAAACGTAAAAAAAAATGTGTGTGTACAAAATTAATAAGGATATAGTCCAAAATATGGAAATGGAGATGTTTTGATATACTGAGATCCAGTAGCAAACCTCTAATGAAGAAAGAGAGACAATATTGAAGTCTGTAAGGCAGAGGATAACATCTCCAAATGCAGTGGTACACTACTCACCCTTTGCAGAACTATAACTAAGCTCTTAGATCTCAGAAAGAATATCAAGCCTGACTTCTCCGTCTCCATATTTTGGACTATATCCATATTGATTTTGAACACATACATGTATCTTTTTTGTACGTAATTGTATTTGAGTTCACTGAAGATATTTACGGTATACGGATTTTATGATATACTGTGTATACATATAGATGTATGCTTGTGTTTGTTCCCTTGTAATTGTAGCTGTGTTTGGAGCTGAGAGGATGTAGGTATAGTTGTATCAGTTTAGTGCTCAGGGGAGACCTATACATGGATACTTTGCAAATAACTAATACATATGTGTACTCAGTGGTGTTATGTGTGTGTATGGGCTCTTTCTATTTTGGTGGCTGATGTTAGAGGCATTCCCTGTTTAGTGGGATTACATATGTATATGGGTTCATTTCTGATTAGTCTCTAAGAAATGAGTGGGCTTGTTTTTCATCAAGAGTATTTATGTTAGAGGTGGGGCACGTAGATGACTTTCAGATCTTGGATTATAATGGGTAATAAAGGTTAAGTTGTATATACTCTTCACTGTTTTATAAAATATAAAACTCCTCATGGAAGTGGATACATACTTATATACATGATTACTTTCTACATTGTGGTCTCAATATTTGTATCAATTTGTTTAAAGTAAAAGGACATAAAAGTCAAAATTTTAACTTTCATGATTCAGTTATTTTAAGATATGTTTAAATAACTTCTGCTATCAAATGTCCTTTGTTCTCTTGGTATCCTTTGTTAAGGGAACTAGTTTAAGATTGATGACTGCACACATCTCATGTCATTGGCTCACCAGTAGTTCATTGATGTTCTGGAGCTGACTTTAACTATGTGTTTAATCATGTTGCTGGAGTTAAAAACATAAATATATGCAAGCAACAGTGCAATGATAAAATGCACTAACAGATCCTTTTCTTTTTGCACTTTTTTTCGTCTCTTTAAATATCTGTTTTATTTTTTGAGTCTCTCTCTCTTTTTTCTGTAAGTTGATCTTAGTTTTCTATGAGCTGTGAGGTTTGTTGTGTGGTATTTTTTTACTTTTTCTGAAGCTTGTCTACAGTTTGTCTTGTTTTTGCAACATTACAGTATCTAAGCTGTTGTTAGCTGTTTAGTTTTTGTTTTTTTAATTGAAGTTTTTATTGTAGTTTAACAAATACGTACAATGTTAGACATCCGATGATCCACAAGGAAATCAATAAAACAATGATTAGTGTAGAGCAATATTAACTGCAATATAATAACATATGAATAATCTGACAAATCAACTGTCTGTTCTGTTTTCTGGTGTTTTTGTTTTCTGGTGTTTTTGTTGTCTTTGTAGCAGTATTTTGTTCTTTTGATGTTATGTCATTCATCATTCTACTGTGGTTGGTAATGATCAAATGTATTCACTAACTTTATTACTAATAGATTAAGACAATATTCTTGTTATTTAGCGCTATCACTTATTTTACAAAAGTACTTTTTATAGTGCAACTTTGGTTAATTTTTATTTAATGTTACTTAGGGTAATTAAACAAGTTAAGAAAATGATCTGGTGCAAGAGTGAAATAGTTAAAAGATGTAAATTAAAGTAACTGCTTGGTGCTTTATTATGGAGTGTACTTGTTCACATCTAGTCAATATATCACCTTCAGGTAAGATACAACTAACACACGTGAACCAAACCATAAAGAGACAGCTGAGATCTTGGAGCTGAGGTATGGGACAGCTTGTAGATCTGAGGGGAGATTGCTGGTAGAGTTTAAATTCAGAAAAAAAGAATTTTGATTGTTGAAACTGTGGGGAAAACAGCTGGGAGCTTTGTTTTGTCATGATAGAGAACTAGGGGAAATCTGAGCTTAGGTGAGAGTTGGGAGCTTAAAGTTTATGTGAAAGGAAATAAGGTTGATGCTGGATTATGTCAGATTCCTGGGGTGTTCCTTTGCCAAAATCTAACCTGTTTGCTTCATATATTAGGTATGGATGCCAGTGCCCAGGCAAGTACTCACGAACTCACCATACCCAATGATGTGAGTATGAGCTATCTTTTCTTTTTGTATTGAGATAGATGATTCTATTTTTCTTGTACTCTTGCATTTTTGATTAATAGTCAGCTTATTGGGTTTAAACTACTAGTACAAAAAAACAAACATAACACACGTTTGTAAAGTCAAAGGATCCTCATGATAATACCATTTTGTATGGGGTTTAATTACATGCTGAGTCGGTAGCACAGCATTTCTTAGCAGATTTCTGTAGACGTGGTCATTTTGTTGAGAAGCTTTATAGGAAACATTTTTAATACAGACTAAAATGACTATATTAGAAAAACGTATTTCTCACTTGTTGCTCATTTAAACCTTAAAGGGACATGAAACACAAATTTTTTCTTTCATGATTTAAAAAGAGCATAAAATTATAAACAACTTTCTAATTTACTTCTATTATCTAATTTGCTTCATTTGCTTGATATTCTTTGCTGAAAAGCATATCTAGATATGCTTAGTAGCTGCTGATTGGTAGCTGCACATAGATGACTCATGTGATTGGTTCATTGCTATTTCTTCATTAAAGTATATCTAAAGAATGAAGCAAATTAGGTAATAGAAGTAAATTGGATTGTTGTTTAAAATTGTATTTTCTATCTGAATCATGAAAGAAAATGTTTGGGTATAGTGTCCCTTTAATCCTGAAAAATAAAGAGAGTTTAGTTTACATGGACTAATACAAGCTGATCCTCTCTATCTTTATGAACTGATAGCCCAGAATTGATTTATCATTCCCTCTAATGCCAATAATGTGTCCTTTTTGTGCAGTCTCCAAAATATTCAGGTCTAAATAATTAAAAAGTCTAAAGTCAGAAATATCTATTCCTGCAATTTGCAAAAGACAGATGTTGATCTTCTGCAGATCTCTTGCAAGATTGTTGTACACTTATCATTATTCTCATAACTGTTTCCAAACACTCAGTTATAAAATAGTACCCTAAATGTGTAAATGTATTTTGGACAATCATATTCTGTGTCACAATGAAAGGGACAGTCTTCACCAGACTTTTTATTGTTTTAAAAGATAGATAATCCCTTAATTACCCATTCCCCAGTTTTGCATAGCCAACACAGTTATATTAATAGCATAATTTATGTAAGAACTTACCTGATAAATTCATTTCTTTCATATTGGCAAGAGTCCATGAGCTAGTGACGTATGGGATATACAATCCTACCAGGAGGGGCAAAGTTTCCCAAACCTCAAAATGACTATAAATACACCCCTCACCACACCCACAATTCAGTTTAACCCCTTAATGACAACTGACGTACCAGGTACGTCATGCATTAACAAGCAGTTAATGACAATGGACGTACCTGGTACGTCAGTTGTCTAACAGAGTGCTGGAAGTGATCACAATCGCTTCCAGCAGCTCTGAGGGTATTGCAGTGATGCCTCAATATGGAGGCATCCTGCAATACCCCTTTACAAGCCTCCGAAGCAGAGAGAGCCACTCTGTGGCCCTCTCTGCACCGGTAGTGATGGTGCCGTTGTCCGGGTGGGAGGGAGCGTGCGCGCGCGTGCACGTGAACATAGTGTGCGCGCACTGTGCGTGTGCACGAGGCGCGTGTGCATGAGGCGCGCGTGCACGTGTACGTGCACGCGCGCATTAGCCACACTGACACCAATGAGGGCAAAAAGCCAGGGAAAGGTAAAAATTTTTTTTTTCAAATATAAATGGATCTGGGAGGGGGAGGGGGGTGGGTTTATTGTGGGGGTATTGTGGAGGGGCTGCTACACTACAGAAAGAGTTAATTGAAAAATAAAATAAAAATACTTTGTTTTTTGGGGCCAAAGTGGGTACTGGCAGACAGCTGCCAGTACCCAAGATGGCGGTAATTAGGTAGGGGAGAGGGTTAGAGAGCTGGAGGGGGGATCAGGGAGGTTGGGGCTAAGGCAGGGGTCCATCCCAGCTAAAAGATTTTATTATTTTTATGTAAAAAAAACCCAAAAAAACTCTTATTTAGTACTGGCAGACTTTCTGCCAGTACTTAAGATGGCGGTAACAATTGTGGGGTGGGGGAGGGAAGAGAGCTGTTTGGGAGGGATCAGGGGGTGGGATGTGTAAGGTGGGAGGCTGATCTCTAAAATTAACCCTGCAAGCTCCCTAAAAGCTACCTAATTTAACCCCTTCACTGCTGGGCATAATTCACGTGTGGTGCGCAGCGGAATTTAGCTGCCTTCTAATTACCAAAAAGCAACCCCAAAGCCATATAAGTCTGTTATTTCTGAAAAAAGGGGATCCCAGAGAAGCATTTACAACCATTTGTGCCATAATTGCAGAAGCTGTTTGTAAATAATTTCAGTGGGAAACCTAAAGTTTGTGACAAAATTTGTGAAATAGTTAACTTTTTTTTTTTTTAATCGCATTTGGCGGTGAAATGGTGGCATGAAATATACCAAAATGGGCCTAGATCAATACTTTGGGTTGTCTTCTAAAAAAATATATATACATGTCAAGGGATATTCAGGTATTCCTGACAGATATCAGGGTTCCAATGTAACTAGCGCTAATTTTGAAAAAAAGTGATTTGGAAATAGCAAAGTGCTACTTGTATTTATTGCTCCATAAATTGCAAAAAAATCAAAGAATGTGTAAACATTGGGTATTTCTAAACTCAGGGCAAAATTTATAAAACTATTTAGCATGGGTGTTTTTTGGTGATTGTAGATGTGTAACAGATTTTGGGGTCAAAGTTAGAAAAAGCGTGTTTTTTTCCATTTTTTCCTCATATTTTATCTTTTTTTTTTTTAGTAAATTATAAGATATGATGAAAATAATGGTTTCTTTAGAATGTCCATTTTATGGTGAGAAAAACGGTATATAATATGTGTGGGTACAGTAAATGAGTAAGAGGAAAATTACAGCTAAACACAAACACTGCAGAAATGTAAAAATAGCCATTGTCATTAAGGGTAAGAAAATTGAAAAATGGTCCGGTCATTAAGGGGTTAACGAATAGCCAAGCAGTGGGGTGATAAAGAAAGGAGTAGAAAGCATCAACAAAAGAAATTTGAAAATAATTGTGCTTTATACAAAAAATCATAACCACCATAAAAAGGGTGGGCCTCATGGACTCTTGCCAATATGAAAGAAATGAATTTATCAGGTAAGTTCTTACATAAATTACCTTTCTTTCATGTAATTGTCAAGAGTCCATGAGCTAGTGATGTATGGGATAGAAATATCCAAGATGTGGATCTCCACTCAAGAGTCACTAGAGAGGGAGGGAATAAAATAAAAACAGCCATTTTTCGCAGAAAAAAATAATCCACAACCCAAAATAATAAGTTTATTTTCATAATTCAAAAGAAAAAAACTTAAATCAAAAGCAGAAGAATCAAACTAAAACAGCTGCCTGAAGAACTTTTCTACCAAAAACTGCTTCCGAAGAAGCAAATACATCAAAACGATAGAATTTAGTAAATGTATGCAAAGAAGACCAAGTTGCTGCTTTGCAAATCTGATCAACTGAAGCTTCATTCTTAAAAGCCCACGAAGTGAAGACTGATCTAGTAGAATGAGCTGTAATTCTCTGAGGCGGGGCCTAACCCGACTCCAAATAAGCTTGATGAATCAAAAGTTTCAACCAAGAAGCCAAGGAAAGAGCAGAAGCATTCTGACCTTTCCTAGGACTAGAAAATATAACAAATAGACTGGAAGTCTTCCTGAAATCTTTAGTAGCTTCAACATAATATTTCAAAGCTCTTACCACATCCAAAGAATGTAAGGATCTTTCCAAAGAATTCTTAGGATTAGGACATAAGGAAGGGACAACAATTTCTCTATTAATGTTGTTAGAATTCACCACCTTTAGGTAAAAATTGAAATGAAGTCAGCAAAACTGCCTTATCCTGATGAAAAATCAGAAAAGGAGACTCACAAGAAAGAGCAGATAGCTCAGAAACTCTTCTAGCAGAAGAAATGGCCAAAAGGAACAACACTTTCAAAGAAAGTAGATTAATGTCCAAAGAATGCATAGGTTCAAATGGAGGAGCCTGTAAAGCCTTCAGAACCATATTAAGACTCCAAGGAGGAGAAATTGATTTAATGACATGCTTAATATGAACTAAAGCCTGTACAAAACAGTGTATATCAGGAAGTATAGCAATCTTTCTGTGAAATAAAACAGAAAGAGCAGAGATTTGTCCTCTCAAGGAACTTGCAGACAAACCCTTATCCAAACCATCCTGAAGAAACTGTAAAATTCTAGGAATTCTAAAAGAATGCCAGGAGAATTTATGAGAAGAACACCATGAAATGTAAGTCTTCCAAACTCTATAATAAATCTTTCTAGAGACAGATTTACGAGCTTGTAGCATAGTATTAATCACTGAGTCAGAGAAACCTCTATGACTTAGTACTAAGCGTTCAATTTCCATACCTTCAAATTTAATGATTTGAGATCCTGATGGAAAAATGGACCTTGAGATAGTAGGTCTGGCCGTAACGGAAGTGGCCAAGGCGGGCAAATGGACATCTGAACCATATCCGCATACCAAAACCTGTGTGGCCATGCAGGAGCCACCAGCAACACAAATGATTGTTCCATGATGATTTTGGAGATCACTCTTGGAAGGAGAACTAGAGGCGGGAAAATGTAAGCAGGATGATAACACCAAGGAAGTGTCAGCGCATCCACTGCTTCCGCCTGAACATCCCTGGACCTGGACAGGTATCTGGGAAGTTTCTTGTTTAGATGAGAGGCGATGAGATCTATCTCTGGAAGACCCCACATCTGAACAATCTGAGAAAATACATCTGGATAGAGAGACCACTCCCCTGGATGTAAAGTCTGGCGGCTGAGATAATCCACCTCCCAATTGTCTATACCTGGGATATGTACCGCAGAGATTAGACAGGAGCTGGATTCCACCCAAGCAAGTATCCGAGATACTTCTTTCATATCTTGGGGACTGTGAGTCCCACCCTGATGATTGACATATGCCACTGTTGTGATATTGTCTGTCTGAAAACAAATGAACGGTTCTCTCTTTAACAGAGGCCAAAACTGAAGAGCTCTGAGAATTGCACGGAGTTCTAAAATATTTATTGGTAATCTTGCCTCTTGAGATTTCCAAACCCCTTGTGCTGTCAGAGATCCCCAAACAGCTCCCCAACCTGAAAGACTTGCATCTGTTGTGATCACAGTCCAGGTTGGCTGAACAAAAGAAGCCTCTTGAACTAAACGATGGTGATCTGTCCACCATGTCAGAGAGTGTCGTACATTGGGATTTAAGGATATTAATTGTGATATCTTTGTATAATCCCTGCACCATTGGTTCAGCATACAAAGCTGTAGAGGCCTCATGTGAAAATGAGCAAAGGGGATCGCGTCTGATGCTGCAGTCATGAGACCTAAAACTTCCATGCACATAGCGACTGAAGGGAATGACTGAGACTGAAGGTGCCGGCAGGCTGCAACCAATTTAAAACGTCTCTTGTCTGTTAGAGACAGAGTCATGGACACTGAATCTATCTGGAAGCCTAAAAAGGTGACCCTTGTCTGAAGAATCAAGAAACTTTTTCGTAAATTGATCCTCCAACCATGTTTCCGAAGAAACAACACTAGTTGATTCGTGTGAGATTCTGCAGTACGTAAAGACTGAGCTAGTACCAAGATATCATCCAAATAAGGAAACACCGCAATACCCTGTTCTCTGATTACAGAAAGTAGGGCACCCAGAACCTTTGAAAAGATTCTTGGAGCTGTCGCTAGGCCAAATGGAAGAGCAACAAATTGGTAATGCATGTTTAGAAAAGAGAATCTCAGAAACTGATAATGTTCTGGATGAATCGGAATATGAAGGTATGCATCCTGCAAGTCTATTGTGGACACATAATGTCCTCGCTGAACAAAAGGCAGAATAGTCCTTATAGTCACCATCTTGAAAGTTTATACTCTTACATAACGATTCAAAATTTTCAGATCCAGAACTGGTCTGAATAAATTTTCCTTTTTTGGGACAATGAATAGATTTGAATAAAACCCCAAACCTTGTTCCTGAAGAGGAACTGGCATGATTACCCCTGAAGACTCCAGGTCTGAAACTCACTTCAGGAAAGCCTGAGCTTTTACTGGATTTGCTGGGATACGTAAGAGAAAAAATCTTCTCACAGGAGGTCTTACTCTGAATCCTATTCAATACCCTTGAGAGACAATGCTCTGAATCCATTGATTTTGGACAGATTTTATCCAAATATCCTTGAAAAACCTTAATCTGACCCCTACCAGCTGAGCTGGAATGAGGGCCGCACCTTCATGCGGACTTAGGGGCTGACTTTGGTTTCCTAAATGGCTTGGATTTATTCCAATTTGAGGAAGGCTTCCAATTGGAAGCAGATAAGCTTACATTTCTGCTTTTTCAAATAAAGATACCAAGAGAACGAATAAATATTGATAATGGGAGAAAATTAGAAAGTTGCTTAAAATTGCATTCTCTATCTGAATCAGGAAATAAAAAATTTGGATTCAGTATCCCTTTAAGTGCACCTACACTCATTATATATTGCTTTTTAGAGGACAAATAGGGCTTTCTTTTAACATCAAAAATTTATATATAAACTTTAATTTTATATGAATAAAATCTAAATAAGTGTGAGAAATTATGAAATTATTGTGGATATCATAATCCTAATAGATTTTACAACAATACCCCATGTAAATATATTTTGGGGTTTTGGTAAGTAACAGGGCCAAACATGGTGCCTGCCCATTTACATGGAAATTTGGCACATTCACTTTATAGGCCTATGTCCCCTTTGAGACATTATGGCAGCCCAGGAATGAAAATTACCCCATCATGTAGACAACCCAGGATATTTCAAAATGGCTATGTCTAGTCTTTTTTTTTTTTTTAGCCACTTAGTCACAACACCTGGCCAAATTTACTGGTTACATTTTTTTTATTATTATTTTTCACACAAACACAGCACTTTGGCTGTTTCTATCATTATCCTTATTTGTTTTACTGCTGGGGGGAGGATTGAGTTTTTGTTCCTTATTCTGATGAAAGGAACGAAAATGGTTAGAAGCCTTAGATTTACCCTTAGGTTTTTTATCCTGAGACAGAAAAACTCCCTTTCCCCCAGTGACAGTTGAAATAATAGAATCCAACTGAGAACCAAATAAATTATTACCTTGGAAAGAAAGAGATAGTAATCTAGATTTAGATGTCATATCAGCATTCCAA
Organism: Bombina bombina; assembly: GCF_027579735.1. NCBI lineage: Eukaryota > Metazoa > Chordata > Amphibia > Anura > Bombinatoridae > Bombina > Bombina bombina. The sequence goes on along the minus strand of NC_069499.1, from coordinate 595,751,001 downwards.
GATTTAAGCCACAAAGGTTTTCTAGCTAATATAGCTAAAGACATGGATCTAACATAAATTTTGATAATATCAAAAATGGCATCACAAATAAAATGATTGGCATATTGCAGTAAGCGAATAATGCTAGATAAGTCAGAATCCAATTCCTGTTGCGCTAAATTCTCCAACCAGAAAGTTGATGCAGCCGCAACATCAGCCAAAAAAATTGCAGGTCTGAGAAGATGACCTGAATATAAATAGGCCTTCCTTAGATAAGATTCAAGCTTCCTATCTAAAGGATCCTTAAAGGAAGTACTATCTTCCATAGGAATAGTGGTTTAGAAATAGCCCCATCAACTTTGGGGATTTTTTCCCAAAACTCTATAGTTTATATAGCTGGTACCTGGCTTATTCCATTCCTTAGAAATCATACCAGAAATAGCCTCAGGAATAGGAAAAACCCCTGGAGAAACCACAGGAGGTTTAAAAACAGCATTTAAACGTTTATTAGACTGAACATCAAGAGGACTGGTTACCTCAATATCCAAAGTAATTAACACTTCCTTTAATAAAGAACGCATATACTCTATTTTAATTAAATAAGTAGATTTGTCAGTGTCAATGTTTGGGGAATTATTATGTTGTTGGTCATTTGAAATTTCATCATCTAAATGAGAATTTTTAAAAGACCTTTTACGTTTATTAGAAGGTGGAAATGCAGACAAAGCCTTCAGGATAGAATCAGAAACAAATTCTTTATAATTTACAGGTATATCATGCACATTAGAAGTTGAAGGAACTGCAACTGGCAATGTACTATTACTGATAGATACACTATCTACATGTAAAAGTTTATCATGACAACTATTACAAATGACATTCAGCGAAATAATTTCTACAATTTTACAACAAATGCACTTAGCTTTGGTAGAATCAATGTCAGGCAGCAATGTTCCAGCAGAAACTTTTGAGGCAGGATTAGATTGAGACATCTTGCAAAATGTAAGAGAAAAAACAACATATAAAGCAAAATTATCAATTTTCTTATATGACAGTTTCAGGAATGGGAAAAAATGCAAATAGCATAGCCCTCTGATAGAGAAAAAGGCAAGAGGCAAACATCAATGGGGTATTGAAATAATGAAAAACAACGTAACAAACTTTTTTGGCACCAAAAATAACCGGAAATGACACACTTGCGTCACTAATGACGCAACCGTGTGAAAGGTTTTGGCATCAAGTATGATGCCGGAAATTACGAAGTTGCATCATAGACGTATTTTTCCGTGCCAAAAATATTTTCGTGCCAAGAATGACGCAATAAAGTTTAGCATTTGACGCACCCGCGGGCCTAATACCACCCGCAATTTGCAAGAAGTAGTCAATTGAAATAAAGACTAAACCCCAGGTAAGAAATAAATTTCTTAAAAAAATGTTTATATTCCCCAAAAATGAAACTGACAGTCTGCAGAAGGAAATACATGAACCTGACTCATGCCAAATATAAGTACAATACATATATTTAGAACTTTATATAAATACATAAAGTGCCAAACCATAGCTGAGGTGTCTTAAGTAATAAAAAACATACTTACCAAAAGACACCCATCCCCATATAGCAGATAGCCAAACCAGTACTAAAACAGTTATCAGTAGAGGTAATGGTAAATTGAGAGTATATCGTCGATCTGAAAAGGGAGGTAGGAGATGAATCTCTACGACCGATAACAGAGAACCTATGAAATAGACCCCCATTAAGGAAATCATCATATTCGTAAGTGATACTCTTTTCACGTCCCTCTGACATTCGCTGTACTCTGAGAGGAATCGGGCTTCAACAATGCTGAGAAGCGCATATCAACGTAGAAATCTTAGCACAAACTTACTTCACCACCTCCATAGGAGGCAAAGTTATTAAAACTGAATTGTGGGTTTGGTGAGGGGTGTATTTATAGGCATTTTGAGGTTTGGGAAACTTTGACCCTCCTGGTAGGATTGTATATCCCATACGTCACTAGCTCATGGACTCTTGCCAATTACATGAAAGAAATACTTTTTACCTCTGTGATTACCTTGTATCTAAGCATCTTCTGACAGCCAAATCAGAAATATATCAGAGCGCCAAATAACAATGGCAGGGTCTAGATGAAACCATATGTTCAGAAAATTTTATTCATACAAATATAATACATAAAACATGAATTTGGTACCTAAAATGGCAGATAAAACAAATAAAAACAAATAATGAAGGATCCAAGATTTCACAATGAATAAAAAGCCCAATTTCTTGGGTAATTCACAATGTTGTTCAACAGTGGCAGATTAAAAACATAAAATTGTGTAATTGTCTTGCTGATGTTAAGTCTGGGAAAAAATATATATTGTGGACCTAAGGAGGTGAGATAGCAGTGGTCCTACTAATTGTGGTATAAGGTGTCAGTTGATACTTGTATCAAAGTGATTTAACAAGGTGTCTTTTAAATAGTTATTTGTGTGATCAGAGAGTTAGCTAATGATCTCCATAAATTGAACCTTATGTCAAAGTGATTGATTGGTGTGGCTTTCCAATTAATAATTTATATGAACAAATAATTTAACTAGTGGCCTCCATGAAGGGTGATAATACAATATAAATAAGCTTAGTGAGATGAAAAATGCAGATGATTTGATGTAAAAAACTTCTGTGTGTCAAAAATAAAAAAAATGGCAATAGTGAAAAGACATCACAAAATAACGATAAGCAAAGAACAGTGTGTGCACACAAAAACTTGAATAGTGCAGATTGTATAAACAATCTGTCTAGATAAACAATGGACAGTCAGAATGCAGTCTTCACAATTGTGCAAATACAAACCAAATATCAAATCTTTATAAAAAATGTTCCATAGTGGAAAACTTCCAAGTGCAAAAAAGGAAACGAAAAAACTTAGTCCTGAATAAGTGTGAACAATCACACAACAAATAGTGAATGTCAGATTGTGATAATATGTGTAGTGGTTTTCTCCCAATGTTAGGTGCAATATGTCTTCTATGCAGTAGCCCAAACGATAATTTCAACTTGCTGCAGAGATAATTCCTTCTGCCAAAAAGAAATCAATAATAGTGTAGATAGTTTAAAATAAGTAATATTACCAGAGTATCACTCACCAGTCGACGCGTTTCGGTCATACACTGACCTTTATCAAGACTGGTTTTACATTACAATGAAGCTCTTTAAATACCCTGTTTAGTAATTACCTTTTTTCTTTTTTTCGTAATACCGGAAGTGAGTTTTTCAACTTCCGGTTTCGCGTTAGGCTAATATATCTATAAAGTTTATTTAATTCTTCTCAATTTTATTTATAGAGCAAGTTTTACTATTTAATTCATGTCTGTAACATGAGGCTTTTATATTCTGAGACACTTTTTGCGCAATTTTTGCGCGAAGTCTTGGCTTTTACTTCCGTTTTTCTATTGGTAGCCTCATTTCTTATACATACCTTCCTGATTGGCTAGATCAGGGGTGTGTTATAAATGGCCCACATCATTGGCCATAGGTAGTATTATGTGTGTCAGGAACGGATATACCATTAGTGGAATTCCCTGTATTTACAGGTTAGCTTTTCTGTTTTTTCTGCGTTCCTATTGGATGGTAGCAAGCCTATCCACATCCATTACTGATTGGTTAGATTTAGGGGTGTGTCGTGACTTGAAGAATACTATTGGTCCCTATACGAGTGTAAAGAGATATGTAGTGGTGTGTTCTCAAATGATAATATATACCGAGGTGTACTCAAGATATATACATATATGATAAAAAATATATACACAGAGGTGCAATGGGGATATACATAATAAAACCTTTACATCACGTAAATGTATAAGTCTAAAAAGAATGCGATAGTCATCTAAGGAGATAGAGCAACCCTATTCATTTTCTTAGTACTTATAATGAGTAAATAGTGTATTTCAACCATATGGCTCATCTGTCACCTTTAATATTTCAAAATTGCGAAGTTTAACCAGGCTATCTTTAAGAAACATATTCTATGATTGATTGTTTACACGGTAAATACCAAATGTTTCTGATTTTTCACCATTAGAAATAAATATTGGAGGACCCAAATATTTCTGATTTTTCAACATTATAATTAAATGTCAGAGAACCCAAAACGAGATATGTCTATATTCCTGTATATCATACAAGCTTGATGTATCGTCTATGCTGTTTATAAATCAGTCATAATCTTTTATAAAACTTGAGTGATCTTGCAGCTCTTATAAATTTAAATATCTATTTTGACTTGGAGATGGAATGAGACCAAATTATATCGATGGGTAAAAAATATATAATAGTGTGTTTTTGTAGGAAGGGTAATTGTCACCTTAAAATATCAGAAGAGATTTTTTCTTTCTTTTTCTTTCAGTTTATACTAAATTAGATCAAAGGGCTACCGTTATACTTCAACTAAATGCTAAGGATTAATTAGAATTTCTCAAAGGTAGCTTTATCTTGATTGGTAAATTAAGGATATAAAGGAAGCTTATATTGTTAATCGTCCTATATGGGATTGCATTTGTTGATATGATAGACTGTTGTAAATTAGGACTTTGTATACTCATTTTAAAAGAAGGGGCTTATATTGTTAGCCTTCCTAGTAGGATTACATTGAGTGATATATCGACTTATTAAATTGAAAACTATTCATGTTCATTTTTAATTATAGTCGTCAAGTTGTTAAACCATATGTTAATCTGACTAAGGCTCTGCCCTCCAAAGGAGGGACTGTGCTCACCAATAATATGGGACAGTTTAGACAACTATTGGAATATTAGTCTGGACAGAGATGGAGATTGTACACATTAGATAAAAAGAGAGATCCAAAGAGAGAGATTTACACACCAGTTCCTATTTTTTATTCCATTGTTCTGATTTTCACTTTATCTGGTTGTGATCATATATAGTTGTTTCATCAGGTCAAGGTAAGACAACTTGGAGAAATGTTCATGATTCTTTTATTCATTCACTTAGATTTGAAGGCGGAGTATATTCTATTATCTTAATTCTTTCCATCAATACATACAGAATCTTCTGTTTTTTTCAAGAGAAATAGAGTTAGGTAGTTTCACCGGGTCATCAACAAATATATCACAAACCTCGCTTTCCCTATTTTTACATCTGAGCAAGACAATCTGATGACCTGGTGAAACTACCTAACTCTATTTCTCTTGAAAAAAACTGAAGATTCTGTATGTATTGATGGACAGAATAAAGATAATAGAATATACTCCGCCTTCAAATCTATCTAAGTGAATGAATAAAAGAATCATGAACATTTCTCCAAGTTGTCTTACCTTGACCTGATCAAACAACTATATATGATCACAACCAGATAAAGTGAATATCAGAACAATGGAATAAAAAATAGGAACTGGTGTGTAAATCTCTCTCTTTGGATCTCTCTTTTTATCTAATGTGTACAATCTCCATCTCTGTCCAGACTAATATTCCAATAGATGTCTAAACTGTCCCATATTATTGGTGAGCACAGTCCCTCCTTTGGAGGGCAGAGCCTTAGTCAGATTAACATATGGTTTAACAACTTGACGACTATAATTAAAAATGAACATGAATAGTTTTCAATTTAATAAGTCGATATATCACTCAATGTAATCCTACTAGGAAGGCTAACAATATAAGCCCCTTTTAATTTACAACAGTCTATCATATCAACAAATGCAATCCCATATAGGACGATTAACAATATAAGCTTCCTTTATATCCTTAATTTACCAATCAAGATAAAGCTACCTTTGAGAAATTCTAATTAATCCTTAGCATTTAGTTGAAGTATAACGGTAGCCCTTTGATCTAATTTAGTATAAACTGAAAGAAAAAGAAAGAAAAAATCTCTTCTGATATTTTAAGGTGACAATTACCCTTCCTACAAATACACACTATTATATATTTTTTACTCATCGATATAATTTGGTCTCATTCCATCTCCAAGTCAAAATAGATATTTAAATTTATAAGAGCTGCAAGATCACTCAAGTTTTATAAAAGATTATGACTGATTTATAAACAGCATAGACGATACATCAAGCTTGTATGATATACAGGAATATAGACATATCTCGTTTTGGGTTCTCTGACATTTAATTATAATGTTGAAAAATCAGAAATATTTGGGTCCTCCAATATTTATTTCTATTGGTGAAAAATCAGAAACATTTGGTATTTACCGTGTAAACAATCAATCATAGAATATGTTTCTTAAAGATAGCCTGGTTAAACTTCGCAATTTTGAAATATTAAAGGTGACAGGTGAGCCATATGGTTGAAATACACTATTTACTCGTTATAAGTACTAAGAAAATGAATAGGGTTGCTCTATCTCCTTAGATGACTATCGCATTCTTTTTAGACTTATACATTTACGTGATGTAAAGGTTTTATTATGTATATCCCCATTGCACCTCTGTGTATATATTTTTTATCATATATGTATATATCTTGAGTACACCTCGGTATATATTATCATTTGAGAACACACCACTACATATCTCTTTACACTCGTATAGGGACCAATAGTATTCTTCAAGTCACGACACACCCCTAAATCTAACCAATCAGTAATGGATGTGGATAGGCTTGCTACCATCCAATAGGAACGCAGAAAAAACAGAATTTATGCTTACCTGATAAATTACTTTCTCCAACGATGTGTCCGGTCCACGGCGTCATCCTTACTTGTGGGATATTCTCTTCCCCAACAGGAAATGGCAAAGAGTCCCAGCAAAGCTGGTCACATGATCCCTCCTAGGCTCCGCCCACCCCAGTCATTCGACCGACGGACAGGAGGAAATATATATAGGAGAAACCATATGATACCGTGGTGACTGTAGTTAGAGAAAATAATTCATCAGACCTGATTAAAAAAACAGGGCGGGCCGTGGACCGGACACACCGTTGGAGAAAGTAATTTATCAGGTAAGCATAAATTCTGTTTTCTCCAACATTGGTGTGTCCGGTCCACGGCATCATCCTTACTTGTGGGAACCAATACCAAAGCTTTAGGACACGGATGAAGGGAGGGAGCAAATCAGGTCACCTAAATGGAAGGCACCACGGCTTGCAAAACCTTTCTCCCAAAAATAGCCTCCGAAGAAGCAAAAGTATCAAATTTGTAAAATTTGGCAAAAGTGTGCAGTGAAGACCAAGTCGCTGCCTTACATATCTGGTCAACAGAAGCCTCGTTCTTGAAGGCCCATGTGGAAGCCACAGCCCTAGTGGAGTGAGCTGTGATTCTTTCAGGAGGCTGCCGTCCGGCAGTCTCATAAGCCAATCGGATAATGCTTTTAAGCCAAAAGGAAAGAGAGGTAGAAGTCGCTTTTTGACCTCTCCTTTTACCAGAATAAACAACAAACAAGGAAGATGTTTGTCTGAAATCTTTAGTAGCCTCTAAATAGAATTTTAGAGCACGGACTACGTCCAAATTGTGTAACAAACGTTCCTTCTTTGAAACTGGATTCGGACACAAAGAAGGTACAACTATCTCCTGGTTAATATTTTTGTTGGAAACAACTTTCGGAAGAAAACCAGGCTTAGTACGCAAAACCACCTTATCTGCATGGAACACCAGATAGGGCGGAGAACACTGCAGAGCAGATAACTCTGAAACTCTTCTAGCAGAAGAAATTGCAACCAAAAACAAAACTTTCCAAGATAATAACTTAATATCTACGGAATGTAAGGGTTCAAACGGAACCCCTTGAAGAACTGAAAGAACTAGATTTAGACTCCAGGGAGGAGTCAAAGGTCTGTAAACAGGCTTGATCCTAACCAGAGCCTGAACAAATGCTTGAACATCTGGCACAGCTGCCAGTCTTTTGTGAAGTAAAACAGATAAAGCAGAGATCTGTCCCTTCAGAGAACTTGCAGATAATCCTTTCTCCAAACCTTCTTGTAGAAAGGATAGAATCTTAGGAATTTTTATCTTGTTCCATGGGAATCCTTTAGATTCACACCAACAGATATATTTTTTCCCTATTTTATGGTAAATTTTTCTAGTTACAGGCTTTCTAGCCTGAATCAGAGTATCTATTACAGAATCTGAAAACCCACGCTTTGATAAAATCAAGCGTTCAATCTCCAAGCCGTCAGTTGGAGGGAAACCAGATTCAGATGTTCGAAAGGACCCTGAACAAGAAGGTCCTGCCTCAAAGGTAGCTTCCATGGTGGAGCCGATGACATATTCACCAGGTCTGCATACCAAGTCCTGCATGGCCACGCAGGAGCTATCAAGATCACCGAGGCCCTCTCTTGATTGATCCTGGCTACCAGCCTGGGGATGAGAGGAAATGGTGGGAATACATAAGCTAGGTTGAAGGTCCAAGGTGCTACTAGTGCATCTACTAGGGTTGCCTTGGGATCCCTGGATCTGGACCCGTAGCAAGGAACCTTGAAGTTCTGACGAGACGCCATCAGATCCATGTCTGGAATGCCCCATAATTGAGTTATTTGGGCAAAGATTTCCGGATGGAGTTCCCACTCCCCCGGATGGAATGTCTGACGACTCAGAAAATCCGCTTCCCAATTTTCCACTCCTGGGATGTGGATCGCAGACAAGTGGCAGGAGTGATCCTCCGCCCATTGAATTATCTTGGTCACTTCTTTCATCGCCAGGGAAGTCCTTGTTCCCCCCTGATGATTGATATATGCAACGGTCGTCATGTTGTCTGACTGAAACCTTATGAATTTGGCCTTTGCTAGTTGAGGCCAAGCTTTGAGAGCATTGAATATCGCTCTCAATTCCAGAATGTTTATCGGGAGAAGAGACTCTTCCTGAGACCATAGACCCTGAGCTTTCAGGGATTCCCAGACCGCGCCCCAGCCCACTAGGCTGGCGTCGGTCGTGACAATGACCCACTCTGGTCTGCGGAAGCTGATTCCCTGTGACAGATTGTCCAGGGTCAGCCACCAACGGAGTGAATCTCTGGTCTTTTGATCTACTTGAATCGTCGGAGACAAGTCTGTATAATCCCCATTCCACTGTCTGAGCATGCACAGTTGTAATGGTCTTAGATGAATTCGTGCAAAAGGAACTATGTCCATTGTTGCAACCATCAATCCTATTACTTCCATGCACTGCGCTATGGAAGGACGAGGAACAGAATGAAGTACTTGACAAGAGCTTAGAAGTTTTGATTTTCTGACCTCTGTCAGAAAAATCCTCATTTCTAAGGAATCTATTATTGTTCCCAAGAAGGGAACTCTTGTTGACGGGGACAGAGAACTTTTTTCTTTGTTCACCTTCCATCCGTGAGATCTGAGAAAGGCTAGGACGATGTCCGTATGAGCCTTTGCTTTTGACAGGGACGACGCTTGAATCAGGATGTCGTCCAAGTAAGGTACTACTGCAATTCCCCTTGGTCTTAGAACCGCTAGAAGGGACCCTAGTACCTTTGTGAAAATCCTTGGAGCAGTGGCTAATCCAAATGGAAGTGCCATAAACTGGTAATGCTTGTCCAGAAAAGCGAACCTTAGGAACTGATGATGTTCCTTGTGGATAGGAATATGTAGGTACGCATCCTTTAAATCCACGGTAGTCATAAATTGATTTTCCTGGATAGTAGGTAGGATCGTTCGAATAGTTTCCATTTTGAACGATGGTACCCTGAGAAATTTGTTTAGGATCTTTAGATCCAAAATTGGTCTGAATGTTCCCTCTTTTTTGGGAACTATGAACAGATTGGAATAAAATCCCATTCCTTGTTCTCTTATTGGAACTGGATGTATCACTCCCATCTTTAACAGGTCTTCTACACAATGTAAGAATGCCTGTCTCTTTATTTGGTTTGAAGATAATTGAGACCTGTGGAACCTTCCCCTTGGGGGTAGTTCCTTGAATTCCAGGAGATAACCTTGAGAAACTATTTCTAGCGCCCAAGGATCCTGAACATCTCTTGCCCAAGCCTGAGCAAAGAGAGAAAGTCTGCCCCCCACTAGATCCGGTCCCGGATCGAGGGCTATCCCTTCATGCTGTTTTGGTAGCAGTGGTAGGCTTCTTGGCCTGCTTACCCTTGTTCCAGCCTTGCATTGGTTTCCAGGCTGGTTTGGGTTGTGAAGTATTACCCTCTTGCTTAGAGGATACAGAATTAGAGACTGGTCCGTTTCTGCGAAAGGGACGAAAATTAGGCTTATTATTAGCCTTAAAAGACCTATCCTGTGGGAGGGCGTGGCCCTTTCCCCCAGTGATGTCTGAAATAATCTCTTTCAAATCAGGTCCAAATAATGTTTTACCTTTGAAAGGAATGTTAAGCAATTTTGTCTTGGAAGACACATCCGCTGACCAAGACTTTAGCCAAAGCACTCTGCGCGCCACGAAAGCAAACCCTGAATTTTTCGCCGCTAATCTAGCTAATTGCAAAGCGGCATCTAAAACAAAAGAGTTAGCCAATTTAAGTGCTTGAACTCTGTCCATAACCTCCTCATACGAAGATTCTTTACTGAGCGATTTTTCTAGTTCCTCGAACCAGAAACACGCTGCCGTAGTGACAGGAACAATGCATGAAATTGGTTGTAGAAGGTAACCTTGCTGTACAAAAATCTTTTTAAGCAAACCCTCTAATTTCTTATCCATAGGATCTTAGAAAGCACAACTATCTTCGATAGGAATAGTAGTGCGTTTGTTTAGAGTAGAAACCACCCCCTCGACCTTGGGGACTGTCTGCCATAAGTCCTTTCTGGGGTCGACTATAGGAAATAATTTCTTAAATATAGGGGGGGGGAACAAAAGGTATGCCGGGCCTTTCCCACTCTTTATTTACTATGTCCGCCACCCGCTTGGGTATAGGAAAAGCGTCGGGGGCACCGGAACCTCTAGGAACTTGTCCATCTTACATAATTTCTCTGGAATGACCAAATTGTCACAATCATCCAGAGTAGATAACACCTCCTTAAGCAGTGCGCAGAGATGTTCTAATTTAAATTTAAATGTCACAACATCAGGTTCAGCTTGATGAGAAATTTTTCCTGAATCTGAAATTTCTCAATCAGACAAAACCTCCCTCATGGCCCCTTGAGATTGGTGCGAGGGTATGTCAGAACAGTTATCATCAGCGTCCTCTTGCTCTTCAGTGTTTAAAACAGAGCAATCGCGCTTTCTCTGATAAGTAGACATTTTGGATAAAAGATTTGCTATGGAGTTATCCATTACAGCCGTTAATTGTTGCATGGTAATAAGCATTGGCGCACTAGATGTACTAGGGGCCTCCTGTGTGGGCATAACTGGTGTAGACACAGTAGGGGATGATGTAGTATCATGTTTACTCCCCTCATTTGAGGAATCATCTTGGGCAATATCATTATCTGTTGCATTACTGTCCTTACTTTGTTTGGACACTATGGCACAATTATCACATAAATTTAAATGGGGAGACACATTGGCTTTCATACATATAGAACATAGCTTATCTAATGGTACAGACATGTTAAACAGGCTTAAACTTGTCAACAAAGCACAAAAAACGTTTTAAAATAAAACCGTTACTGTCACTTTAAATTTCAAACTGAAAACACTTTATTACTGAATATGTGAAAAAGTATGAAGGAATTGTTCAAAATTCACCAAAATTTCACCACAGTGTCTTAAAGCATTAAAAGTATTGCACACCAAATTTCAGAGCTTTAACCCTTAAATTAACGGAACCGGGGCTGTTTTTACATTTAACCCCTATACAGTCCCAGAATGAGGCTCTGTCTATAACTAGAAAGGCCCCCATCTGAAAAAGGTGTCCAACACAGTGCCTGCCGTTTTTCTAAACGTTCCCCAAGATTATAATACCAATAATTAGTTAGAATCTGCATAATATGCCTAGTAAAGCAATTGTTTTAGCCCAGAAAAATGTCTACCAGTTTTTAAGCCCTTTTTGAAGCCCTTTATTCTTTTATGTTTAACTAAGAAAATGGCTTACCGGTCCCCATGAGGGGAAATGACAGCCTTCCAGCATTACATGGTCTTGTTAGAAATATGGCTAGTCATACCTTAAGCAGAAAAGTCTGCTAACTGTTTCCCCCAACTGAAGTTACTTCATCTCAACAGTCCTATGTGGAAACAGCAATCGATTTTAGTTACTGCTGCTAAAATCATCTTCCTCTTACAAACAGAAATCTTCATCCTTTTCTGTTTCAGAGTAAATAGTACATACCAGCACTATTTTAAAATAACAAACACTTGATAGAAGAATAAAACTACAAAAAACTCTTAACCATCTCCGTGGAGATGTTGCCTGTGCAAGAGCAAAGAGAATGACTGGGGTGGGCGGAGCCTAGGAGGGATCATGTGACCAGCTTTGCTGGGACTCTTTGCCATTTCCTGTTGGGGAAGAGAATATCCCACAAGTAAGGATGACGCCGTGGACCGGACACACCAATGTTGGAGAAAACGGAAAAGCTAACCTGTAAATACAGGGAATTCCACTAATGGTATATCCGTTCCTGACACACATAATACTACCTATGGCCAATGATGTGGGCCATTTATAACACACCCCTGATCTAGCCAATCAAGAAGGTATGTATAAGAAATGAGGCTACCAATAGAAAAACGGGAGTAAAAGCCAAGACTTCGCGCAAAAATTGCGCAAAAAGTGTCTCAGAATATAAAAGCCTCATGTAACAGACATGAATTAAATAGTAAAACTTGCTCTATAAATAAAATTGAGAAGAATTAAATAAACTTTATAGATATATTAGCCTAACGCGAAACCGGAAGTTGAAAAACTCACTTCTGGTATTACGAAAAAAAGAAAAAAGGTGATTACTAAACAGGGTATTTAAAGACCTTCATTGTAATGTAAAACCAGTCTTGATAAAGGTCAGTGTATGACCGAAACGCGTCGACTGGTGAGTGATACTCTGGTAATATTACTTATTTTAAACTATCTACACTATTATTGATTTCTTTTTGGCAGAAGGAATTATCTCTGCAGCAAGTTGAAATTATCGTTTGGGCTACTGCATAGAAGACATATTGCACCTAACATTGGGAGAAAACCACTACACATATTATCACAATCTGACATTCACTATTTGTTGTGTGATTGTTCACACTTATTCAGGACTAAGTTTTTTCGTTTCCTTTTTTGCACTTGGAAGTTTTCCACTATGGAACATTTTTTATAAAGATTTGATATTTGGATTGTATTTGCACAATTGTGAAGACTGCATTCTGACTGTCCATTGTTTATCTAGACAGATTGTTTATACAATCTGCACTATTCAAGTTTTTGTGTGCACACACTGTTCTTTGCTTATCGTTTTTTTGTGATGTCTTTTCACTATTGCCATTTTTTTTATTTTTGACACACAGAAGTTTTTTACATCAAATCATCTGCATTTTTCATCTCACTAAGCTTATTTATATTGTATTATCACCCTTCATGGAGGACACTAGTTAAATTCTTTGTTCATATAAATTATTAATTGGAAAGCCACACCAATCAATCACTTTGACATAAGGTTCAACTTATGGAGATCATTAGCTAACTCTCTGATCACACAAATAACTATTTAAAAGACACCTTGTTAAATCACTTTGATACAAGTATCAACTGACACCTTATACCACAATTAGTAGGACCACTGCTATCTCACCTCCTTAGGTCCACAATATATATTTTTTCCCAGACTAAACATCAGCAAGACAATTACACAATTTTATGTTTTTAATCTGCCACTGTTGAACAACATTGTGAATTACCCAAGAAATTGGGCTTTTTATACATTGTGTAATCTTGGATCCTTGATTATTTGTCTTTATTTGTTTTATCTGCCATTTTAGGTACCAAATTCATGTTTTATGTATTATATTTGTATGAATAAAATTTTCTGAACATATGGTTTCATCTAGACCCTGCCATTGTTATTTGGCGCTCTGATATATTTCAGATTTTTCTGTTTTTCCATTTGCATTTGACCGCTAGGGGTCAATTTATCAGAGCCACAGGTCCCCCAAAGTAGGAGGCGCTCAGTGTACCATCATATTACATCTTCTGACAGCCCCCTGATCACATTACTTTTTATTTATTATCCAGTAACTTGGATTTTTGCCAATTAGTGCTGTGTTGTGCTGACTCTTAAATAACTCTATTGGAGTGAGCACAATGTTATCTATATGGCCCACAGGAACTAGCACTCCCCTTTTGTGAAAAGCTAATACAAAGCAAGTGATAAGAGGCAGTCTGTAGTGGCTTACAAACAGGCAGAAATGTAGAGGTTCAAATGTTATAAAGTATATAAATATAACTAAGTTGGTTGTGCAAAGCTGGGTAATGGGTAGTAAAGGTGTTATCTATCTTTTTAAACAATAACAATTTTGGTTTTGACTGTCCCTTTAAGGCCTCAAGAATAAAACAGGTGTTACATTGTCACTCTGCTTGCACTATGCAGAACATTAGATCATGCTGACAAACATAACAAAAAACTAGGGCTGTATCATTAATTTAAAACCACTCATAATGGCCTACTCTGGCAAACAAATACATGGGCTACTAGGTTTGTTTCAGTTGTCAATTGCTCCATAACATTTAGTTACCTGCAGCCTAAAGCAATTTGTATATGTTAAAAATAATGAGCAAAGACATCCGAGGCTCCCCTATATGATTTGTTCTGGCCATTTGTTCTTTTTTATTTTTAAGTTTAGAATATTCATGTGGGGCATACACCTTTCTTTTTATTTGTTGCTGAATTAGGTACAGATATTAATCCAAGGTATAGCCATGTTGGAGCTTTGAATTTCTGTAAAAAGTTTCTGGATTCTAACAGATTACTTCTACAGTCTCTCAATGTGTTTCAGCTGCTTTCCTTTTTTTCAGCTAATAGGCTGCATCATTGGCCGCCAAGGGAGCAAAATCAATGAAATTCGGCAGATGTCTGGAGCACAAATCAAAATTGGCAGTGCCATGGAGGGGTCAGCAGAACGACAGATCACCATCACCGGAAGCCCAGCTAATATAAGCCTTGCACAGTATCTGATCAATGCCAGGTGAGTAAAGCCAAATGAAAGGGACACTAAACCCAAATGTGTTCTTTCTTTCCTGATTCAGATAGATGATGCAATTTTAAGCAACTTTCTTATTTACTCCTATTATCAATTTTTCTTTGTTCTCTTGCTATCATTATTTGAAAAAGCTGGAATCTAAGCTAAGGAGCCAGCCCATTTTGGTTCAGAACCCTAGATTGTGCTTACTGATTTTTAGCCACCAATTCAGAACCAAAAATGGGTCAGCTCGTAACCTTACATTACTGCTTTTTCAAATAAAGATACAAAGAGAACGAATAAATATTGATATTGGGAGAAAATTAGAAAGTTGCTTAAAATTGCATTCTCTATCTGAATCAGGAAATAAAAAATTTGGGTTCAGTATCATTTAAGTGCACCTACACTTGTTATATATTACTTTTTAGAGGACAAATAGGGCTTTCTTTTAACATCAAAAATTTATATATAAACTTTAATTTTATATGAATAAAATCTAAATAAGTGTGAGAAATTATGAAATTATTGTGAATATCATAATCCTTATAGATTTTACAACAATATCCCATGTAAATATATTTTGGGGTTTTGGTAAGTTACAGGGCCAAACATGGTGCCTACCCATTTACATGGAAATTCGGCACATTCACTTTATAGACAGAAAAGTCAGTGTTATCCAGCAATCACGCCAATGGTGTAAGCTTCAGGGAGTAACTACCAACCTCCCATGTATCAATGAAAGAAATAAAGGATTGAAGCTCACCAATATGCCAAAAAGTAATTCACTTTATTGTAGAGACAGGCAGGGTCCAAATACCACGACGTTTCGGGGAAGTATGCCCCTTAATCATGTGATAACAACCTATACAGGTACACCTGTTTAAATAGCTTACCTGGGATTAACCCTTACAATCTTTCTAACAATACAATAATAGAGGGACAGCGCCATCTAGCGGCCCCCAAGGTGTATAATTACCTAGTGTAAAAATAAAACCAAAGACAAAAAACAGCTATGAAGCCCTAATTACAGATTCAAACTATGTCAAAAAGCTTTTTATTATTTATATAAATAATTTTTAACCCATCAAATTTAAATCACTATGTAACTATAGAAAATGGCAGAATAAATTTATCATTATATATGAACATAATAGAGAGATAGATCAGTAAAAAACTGACCAATCTATCTCTCTATTAAGCCCCCTTGGTTCCAAGGTGTCAAGGTGAAAAATCCAAAAGGATTCTCTTTGCTTAAGCAAAATTTCCCTATTTCCACCCCTTCTAGGGGCTTTCACCTGTTCAATCACCTGAAACCTAAGTTGGCTTATCTGATGGCCTGCTGCCAAAAAATGATAGGCCACTGGGGCTGACACTTTACCACATCTGATGTTGCTCTTGTGCTCAGTTATTCTGTCCCGGACCCTCCTAGTGGACTCACCAACATAGGTCTTCCCACATGGACACTTGATCATGTATATGACATAACTGCTGTTGCAAGTGAAAAAATCCCTATAATTAAATCTATGCCCACTATGTGGATGTAGAAAATAGGGACTTTTCACTATGCAACTGCAGTTGCTGCAACCAAGACAAGGGAAACAACCAAGATTCTTTTTAGTGATAAACTTTTGGGATGTAGATTTGACAGAACCCATGTCAGCCCGTATTAATGAATCCCTAAGGCTTTTACTACGCTTGTAGGCTGGCATGGGGAACTTGTCAAACTCCTCAACATCCACATTACATCTTCTCAAGATGCCCCAATGTCTCTGTATGATTTTCAACACCTGATCACTCTGTCTAGAAAACTCAGATACAAATACCATCCTTTTTTGATTTTTATCAAAGAGTTTTCTAGCTTTTAGAAGGGCATCACGATCCAACTGGGACACCATATCAATGGTGTCCGAAATCAGATCCTGTGGATAGCCACGTTCCAGAAATTTGTCACCCATCTCTGCCAATCTCATTGGAACCTTGGATGTTTCTGTGACAATCCTTTTAACCCTAAGCAATTGACTTTTGGGTAGTGACCTGATCAAGGAGGGATGATGAGCACTGTCATACATCAATAAATTATTCCTGTCAGTTTCTTTTCTGAAAATATCAGTTTTAAAACTGAAACCATCCTTGATTACGGTCACATCCAAAAAATCAATGGAACTCTCACTGGAAGTCAGTGTAAATTTGATATTGTTAGTTGAATGGTTTAATTCAGATACAAAAAGCTTGAGGGCCCCAACGTCGCCCAGCCAAACCCCAAAAATATCATCAATGTAGCGCCACCAGGTGGCGCCACACTGACAAAAAAGGGCATTTTCAAAAACAAACTTCTCTTCAAAGAGATTCATAAAAATGTTGGCATAATTAGGGGCGACGTTGGAGCCCATAGCCGTACCTTGCAACTGTAAATAATATAAGTCCTCAAAGAGAAAATAATTATTATAAAGAATTAATTCTAACAGTTGCAAGATAAATTCGACCTGAGTTTCTGAATGTGACCCAGCAGTGAGCAAAGCCTGTTGCACAGCTCCTAGGCCACTCTCATGAGTGATAGATGTGTATAAACTGGAAACATCCAAACTGAAAAGAATAAACTTGTCAGTCTGGAGTTGCAAGTTGCTCAGCTTGATCAAAAAATCATTAGTGTCTTTAATGAAGGTACTTGACTGCTCCACCAGTGGTCTCAATACTCTATCCAAAAAAATGGAAATATTTGAAAAAACGGAATTGGTACCCGCTACAATAGGACGCCCTGGTGGAGCAGTCAAGGACTTGTGAATCTTAGGCAGCACATATAACACAGGTGTGATTGGGTCAGTCACAATTAAAAATTTAGCTGTTTTAGCATCAATTAAAGCATTATTCAATGCAAATTTGACAGTAGATTGAATCTCTCTAGAAATCTTATTAATTGGATTACCTGCAATTACCTTATATACCTCCTTAGTGCCAAGTTGGCGATAAACCTCTGTTCTATAGTCGGTCTTATTTAAAACAACTGTCGCTCCGCCCTTATCAGCCTGCTTCAATATCACTTTATTGTTAGATTTCAATGATTTCAAGGCTGAAAGATCAGCAGATGTAAAGTTAAACAACCTAGGTTTACCTTTAGATTTACATAACTTAGTTTTAGCCTGCAAATCATTCAAATCAGACATAACTAACTTTTCAAAGGTCTCAATACTGTGGTCAGTGGTAGAGGGAAAAAAAGAGCTTTTGTTAAATAACCCTAATTGTGTAATGCTCAAGTTATTAACTTTATTATCCCCAATGATGTTACACCCAACAGACCCACTGCAATTCAACCTTGTACCAATTTGAGAAACATTACTTGTCTTGTTATTATGCCAAAATTTTAACCTTATATTGCGGAAAAATTTGTGAATGTCTCTATTCAAATTGAAGAAATCACAGTCCTTGAATGGGCAAAAAGACAGTCCCTTCTGGAGAACAGATGCTTCTCTCTCAGCAAGTGGACAGTCTGAGATATTAAAGACTATATTTTGTTGCGGGCCCGCGTCACCCTCTGTGAGGATGCCTTGCCCGATTTGGCTGTTACCTTTGTTTTCACTTTTGCTCCCTTTTGGGCCCCGGCGGTGTCTGCGGCCACTTCTCCTGGGCTGTCGTTGCCCTCTCCCTGGGAAAAATCCGTGGATGAATTGGAGCTGCTGCCTGACACTGCATGACGAGATTGCTGCCTTCTCCGTGAACCGGAAGTGACGCGGCGCTCCTTCCCCATTGGATCGTAGACCCACCTGTAGACTCTATTGGAGGAGTAGTCGTCAGAGTCTCTCTGAAATTTTAACCGTTTCCTCTCCTCAATGGTCGACCGCATCTCTGCCAATAACTCCTTACTAGCCGTAAGCAACTTGTCAGAATCAGCAGATGACATCGTTTGCCGGATCTCCTCCTCTAAAGCAGCAATCTCTCCTTTTAGTTTATCCAAATCGATCTGAAGATATTCTACAGTCAGAACGATTAGGTCAAAGGAACACTTATTGAGAATCTGCTCAAACTTACGGCAATATTCAGGATTGTCCTTCAACAAGGTGGGTCTAATATTCATTCGTAATCCTCTGGGGATTCTTTTCACCCAATGATATTCAGCCAGGGTGGTGGCGTGCAGGTCATAGGCCAGTTGTTTTTTAGTAGACTTTTCATACTGATTACTTGCAACTTGTCTGGGGGCTGTATGTAAAAAATTGCGTGAGCCCTTAACCAGAGTTGTAATTCTAGAGGCTTCAAACTCTGTATAGGTAAAGGTTTGAGACCCTGCAAGATCCTCTTCACTTGTCATTTTCTTTGTAATGGCTTGGCAGTGCACGGATATGGTAGTCAAACAATAGACAGAAAAGTCAGTGTTATCCAGCAATCACGCCAATGGTATAAGCTTCAGGGAGTAACTACCAACCTCCCATGTATCATTGAAATCTAACAATAAAGTGATATTGAAGCAGGCTGATAAGGGCGGAGGTTTATCGCCAACTTGGCACTAAGGAGGTATATAAGGTAATTGCAGGTAATCCAATTAATAAGATTTCTAGAAAGATTCAATCTACTGTCAAATTTGCATTGAATAATGCTTTAATTGATGCTAAAACAGCTAAATTTGTAATTGTGACTGACCTAATCACACCTTTGTTATATGTGCTGCCTAAGATTCACAAGTCCTTGACTGCTCCACCAGGGCGTCCTATTGTAGCGGGTACCAATTCCGTTTTTTCAAATATTTCCATTTTTTTGGATAGAGTATTGAGACCACTGGTGGAGCAGTCAAGTACCTTCATTAAAGACACTAATGATTTTTTGATCAAGCTGAGCAACTTGCAACTCCAGACTGACAAGTTTATTCTTTTCAGTTTGGATGTTTCCAGTTTATACACATCTATCACTCATGAGAGTGGCCTAGGAGCTGTGCAACAGGCTTTGCTCACTGCTGGGTCACATTCAGAAACTCAGGTCGAATTTATCTTGCAACTGTTAGAATTAATTCTTTATAATAATTATTTTCTCTTTGAGGACTTATATTATTTACAGTTGCAAGGTACGGCTATGGGCTCCAACGTCGCCTCTAATTATGCCAACATTTTTATGAATCTCTTTGAAGAGAAGTTTGTTTTTGAAAATGCCCTTTTTTGTCAGTGTGGCGCCACCTGGTGGCGCTACATTGATGATATTTTTGGGGTTTGGCTGGGCGACGTTGGGGCCCTCGAGCTTTTTGTATCTGAATTAAACCATTCAACTAACAATATCAAATTTACACTGACTTCCAGTGAGAGTTCCATTGATTTTTTGGATGTGACCGTAATCAAGGATGGTTTCAGTTTTAAAACTGATATTTTCAGAAAAGAAACTGACAGGAATAATTTATTGATGTATGACAGTGCTCATCATCCCTCCTTGATCAGGTCACTACCCAAAAGTCAATTGCTTTAAAAGGATTGTCACAGAAACATCCAAGGTTCCAATGAGATTGGCAGAGATGGGTGACAAATTTCTGGAACGTGGCTATCCACAGGATCTGATTTCGGACACCATTGATATGGTGTCCCAGTTGGATCGTGATGCCCTTCTAAAAGCTAGAAAACTCTTTGATAAAAATAAAAAAAGGATGGTATTTGTATCTGAGTTTTCTAGACAGAGTGATCAGGTGTTGAAAATCATACAGAGACATTGGGGCATCTTGAGAAGATGTAATGTGGATGTTGAGGAATTTGACAAGTTCCCCATGCCAGCCTACAAGCGTAGTAAAAGCCTTAGGGATTCATTAATACGGGCTGACATGGGTTCTGTCAAATCTACATCCCTAAAGTTTATCACTAAAAAGAATCTTGGTTGTTTCCCTTGTCTTGGTTGCAGCAACTGCAGTTGCATAGTGAAAAGTCCCTATTTTCTACATCCACATAGTGGGCATAGATTTAATTATAGGGATTTTTTCACTTGCAACAGCAGTTATGTCATATACATGATCAAGTGTCCATGTGGGAAGGCCTATGTTGGTGAGTCCACTAGGAGGGTCCGGGACAGAATAACTGAGCACAAGAGCAACATCAGATGTGGTAAAGTGTCAGCCCCAGTGGCCTATCATTTTTTGGCAGCAGGCCATCAGATAAGCCAACTTAGGTTTCAGGTGATTGAACAGGTGAAAGCCCCTAGAAGGGGTGGAAATAGGGAAATTTTGCTTAAGCAAAGAGAATCCTTTTAGATTTTTCACCTTGACACCTTGGAACCAAGGGGGCTTAATAGAGAGATAGATTGGTCAGTTCTTTTACTGATCTATCTCTCTATTATGTTCATATATAATGATAAATTTATTCTGCCATTTTCTATAGTTACATAGTGATTTAAATTTGATGGGTTAAAAATTATTTATATAAATAATAAAAAGCTTTTTGACATAGTTTGAATCTGTAATTAGGGCTTCATAGCTGTTTTTTGTCTTTGGTTTTATTTTTACACTAGGTAATTATACACCTTGGGGGCCGCTAGATGGCGCTGTCCCTCTATTATTGTATTGTTAGAAAGATTGTAAGGGTTACCCCATCATGTAGACAACCCAGGGTATTTCAAAATGGCTATGTCTAGTCTTTTTTTTTGTAGCCACTTAGTCACAATACCTGGCCAAATTTACTGGTTACATTTTTTTTATTATTATTTTTCACACAAACACTGCACTTTGGCTGTTTCTATCATTATCCTTATTTGTTTTACTGCTATAAAACATCCATATTTGTGTTCAGTGATGTTCTACAAGTACAACAGTACCCCCATGTACAGGTTCTATGTGGCCAAATATAGGGCCTGCCCATTTCAGTTTTCAAACATGGAAATTTGGCACATTGATTTTCTGCGCCTTTGAGACTTTATGGTAGCACAATAATTAAATTACCCCATCATTACATGCCATTTGCAAAAGTAGACAACCCAGGGCATTCCAAAAGGACTATGGGGCCTATTTAACCCAGGTCTGTCTGACCTGATCCGACAGTGTGGATCAGGTCCGGCCAGAGCCATCTTTAATATTGACTGGACCCTGGGCAAACATTTTTTTGGGACCCCCCCCCCATGCAATTTCTCTCGAGACCCCAACATTCTAAAAAACAACTAAATAAAAAAAAATGAAATAATTTGCAATATGTGAAACTCGACCTAAACAGTAGTAATAGGTAAATAAATATATAAATTCCTCCACTGTGGGTTAATTTAATATGCTTTTGAATGTGATTCTGGTGTGAGGTTAGCTGGTTAAAGACATTTAGGGCAGTCAACAGGAGCAAAGCAAGGTAAAGACTGAGGAGGAAGCATGGAGGTGCAGACAAATATAAGTTTACTGACTGGAACAGCAGAACTACTATGGGAAGACAGAGAGGAAAAAAAAACTATAAAAAAAAATCTTACCTTAATGTGTGAAGTATCAGCATGACACTATACATCAGCCACCGCAGCACATGTCACTTCTTTGCTAGGAACAAGTTCCCTCTCACCCTGCACTAGACAATGCTACATGGGGGAGGGGCATGTGTGCACTCACTTATTCTTCCCACTGAAACCTTTCTAAAAGGAACTGTTCCCCTAACAAACTTATGTTAGTTGATCTTAGGGCCACAGCAGAAAGAACAGGGCTAAGGGGACCAGCAGACTGGATGCTGTCTGCCCAAGGGTGCATGGATACAGTGTGAGATGAGTCACACAGCCTCAAGACTGAAGACAGCAGTGTGTGCAGCTGCACAGATGCTTAAATCCTCACTTGCCTGCCGCTCCAGCTTTCTGCTGCATGCGCCTACAGTTAGCCCTACCCAGAAACATCCCCACCACCAGAGCAGTTACCTGGTAACCCCAGCAGGACCTTTTCTGATGCAGTGGGATTGGCTGGATGCCGAGTTAGGGATTAGCATTCAGTGCTGCACAGTGCACATCTAAAACAGCACATGGCACTAGCTTGGCATGTCACATGACACCGGCACGGACTGGCACAGTTTCTCACAAATAAATATAAGCAGAGAACTTTTGACTGTGACAGTATTAGGACTGACTGTGTGTGTCCCCCATATCACATGACATCAGCAGCCTGGCATGAACCAAAAAAGAAAAAAAAAATATTTTTTAGGACTCTTGGGCCCCTCAACAAAGACAGGGCCCTGGGCAGCTGCCCCTTTTGCCCTGTGTTAAATACGGCCCTGGGTCCGACAGACACCGCTGAATGCAGGGAGCACTATGCTCTCCATATTCAGCATTGCACCAGCAGCTCTTGTGAGCTGCTGGTGCAACGCCGCCCCCTGAAGATTTGCGTCCGCTAGCAGGGGGTGTCAATTAACCCGATTGTACTCGATCGGGTTGAATTGTGGTGATGTCTGTCCGCCTGCTCAGAGCAGGCGGACAGGTTATGGAACAGCGGTCTTTAGAAACAAGGGCCCTCAAGCTCCATCCGGAGCTTGATAAATGGGCCCCTATGTCTAGTCTTTTTTTGTATTCAATATAATAGTGTGGGAGACAGCACCTGTATCTTTCTTTCCTGTGGCAATGAGCAGGACTAGCCAAGTCCCAATATAAATTCAAATGAATGGATTTCCTGCCTCCAGGGGATAATTTAAAATTGTATGTATACATATAAATATGTAATAAAGGTCTTTTAAATTATCCCCTGGAGGCTGGAAATCCATTCACTTGAATTAGTCTTTTTTGTAGCCATTTATTTACAACACCTGACGAAATTTATTGGTCACATTTTTTATTTGCATTTTTCACGCAAACACTGCACATTAGCTGTTTCTTTCATTATCTTGATATGTTTTACTGCTTTAAAACACCACTATTTGTGTTCAGCAATGTCATATGAGTACCCCTCATGTAAAGGTTTCATGGGGTTTGGGGAAGTTTCAGGGCCAAATATGGGGACATTATGACAGCCAAATAATTAAAATTACCCTGTCATGGCATACCATTGACAAAAGAAGACAACCCAGTGTATTTCAAAAGGGGCATGTCCAGTGTTTTTTTGTAGCCACTTAGTCAAAACACCTGGCCAAATTCAGTGGTCATTTTTTTTGCGTTTTCACACAAACTCTGCCTTATATGTTTTACTGCTATATTACACAATGTTAGCGATATTCCATGAGTACAATACCCCCATGTGCAGGTTTTATGGGGTTTCAGGAAGTTACAAGACCAAATATGGGGCCTGCCCATTTCAGTCTTCATACATAGAAAATTTGGTGAATTAATTTTCAGGGCCTATGTCGCCTTTGAGACATTATGGCAGCCCAGGAAGGAAAATTCTGATTATCCTACTTTAGTGACAGAATAATCTAGATTTTATTAAAGACACAAAGACAAATATTTTGCATCATCTTTCTTTTACTATTTAATGCAGCATTTTAAAGTACACAATAAATAAATAAATCATCGCATAGAAACAACAATGATGTCAGTGGGACAAAGAAGATGAACATAAACTGACCAATACAGAGACCAGATACCTTTCCTTTCTTATTGGTGCTCACGGAGTTAAACATAAAAGAGCAAAGTTCCAACAGTACAAATAGTATAACACAGTACATCAAAATCCAACCAATATAAAGTAGAAACTAACAGAACTTGGCAGGGAAGAAATTCCTCAGAACAGATCGAAAAGAAATTAGTAAGGCCTTTATCCCATCTAGAAATCCACGAAACAGAAGGTAAAAATACATTTTCTCTCGGAAGATCCTCATTGATATGTAACTAGAAGAAAATAAAACATTAAAGGTAATAATTAATAAACTTAGGGTGGGAAAGTAAAAAGGAGGGAAAATATTTATCTCTGTGTCTTTTATAAAATCTACATTATTCTGTCACTAAAGGTGGGATAATCGGAATTTTATTACAAGACCAGAGATTCAAATTGTGCTTGTTTAAAAGCAAACTAACAAAATAAATTAAGAGGTGTGTTGAATGGGCTTGAAATAAAACTATTTATAAGTTGAATCAGAGGACCAGTCTGCAGCGTTTAAAATATGTTGTAAAGGAGCAGATTTTAAAAAGGCTTTAGAAGCTGTGGAATCTCTAACTGAATGAGCTGAAAATGAAAAGTAAATTCCAGCTTCTTTCATAACCGATTTAACCTACCTAGCAATGGTGGTAGAAGGAACAGGAGAATAAGGAGGAATAAACAAGATTAAAAGTTGATGAGAAGAGGATGAACTTCTAAAAGATTAACTAGATTTGTATTCTTTTAGACATTTAACAACACACAAAGAAGGTTCAGAATGAAGATAAGGATAAAATATAGAAGAAAAAAGGGTTTTGGTTTTACGAGAAAGTAGAAAGACAACACCTTCAGGAGAAAAAAGTTTACAGTTAAAGTCTAAGCTTTGACATCAGAAACTCTGCATAAGGAAATAAAACATGAGTGCCAAGTTAAGTAGAAAGTTGATTAAGAGACAGTAAATGATTGGCTGGCCAAGCTTTAATTAAAGTAAAACTTAGATCTACATCCCAAATCGTATTTTAGAGTACAAGTTTTTTTTCAGTTTAATCTCTTTTAAAAGTCGACAAACTAACGGATGTTTACCTGCCGGAATGTTATTGATTAATGAATGATGAGCAGAGATAGTAGACCGAGAAACATTAATGAATCTATAGGCTAAACCCAAGTCAAATAAATAAGAGAGAACATTTAAAATATGGTTTACATTAGCTGAAATGTGATCCAAGCCTCGCTGGATACACCAGCTAGACCATCTGGATCATGCAGAAAGGTAGCATTTACCGGTTCCTGGAGCCCATGTTTCTTGTATGAGGGGTTGAGCGCTTTCAGAAAGGTTTTTACATAACCAGGATTCCCTTGAGAAAAAAAATGGGATTTGGTTTTTGAATTTTAATAAGGAAGGCAATAAACTCTATTAGTACTCCTTTCACAGCTTGAATTTTGAATAAAAAGAGCAAGTCTGCCACACACTGTATGCTGGGAAGAAGGGAAAGTAAGAGTAAATTAAATTACATGGAGAAATGTGAGATCTGGCTCTAGTGAGTAGTCCTCTTCTCTCCCAAGGCCTTACTCAGGCAGGGAAGAAACTTGTCAAGGGATCTTGGGAGTTCCCCAACCGGAGAAATTTGGCTGGGACTTTGGAAATTTTGAGACCTGGATATAAAGCAGGAGTGGCCGGGAAAGTGGCCTCTGCCTTTCCTGGTCCTTTTGGAGAAATGTGGAGAATAAAAAAAATCTTAGCATAGGATTTGACTTTGTTTAAAGTTGTAAAAGTATTTATATAATGATTTAAATCCTTTAAAATGGCATCCCTAAATAAAAGTCCATTTGAATCAAAAGTTAATTCCTTTATGACTGAATCATATATTTTAGGGTCTATATTTCTAAGTATGTTCTTTCTCCTCCCAATAGTCATTGAGGCATTGATATTACCCACAAAACAAAGGATACATTTTACCCATTCTCTTACAGTGAACGGATCAAAAGATTCTTCGTCCAATATTGCTTCATCTGCAATCTCAAAAAGTTTGGTAATTGTACCCAGTGTGTCAAGGAGTTTATCCTGACATTCTTTCCAGGTTTTATCTAAACCTTTTTTAGTTTTGTAGCCTGGAGCTCCAATAAATTTTAAGAATTTAGGGTCAATTTTTGGTGTTACCGCACCATTTTTAGGGAAAAGGGGTCGGGGGATTCTGCCCTCCATTTTATTTCTTGATTGTCTCTTTAATGTTTTTTTAATTTGATAGTCAATAAATTTAGCAAGATCAATAAGGGGTCCCCATTCTGCAGCATGTGGGTAATGGAGGATGTCTGGATTAAATCTGGGGTTACCCAGTGCATCAACAAAAGTGACTTCATCTTCCAAATATTTTGATTTTTTGATGGATTTTTTTAGTTTTTAGGTATAAGAGAATCATCTAATGAGATATCAGAAAATGTATTTTCATTCTCAGATGAACTATTAGAATCCACTTTGTAAGGAATCAGTAGGAGAGGCAGAATCATCTTTATTTTTTGAAGTTGATTTATGTTTCTGTAATCTCCCAATTGTTACCCTTCGTTAAGTTGTTTTACTTCCCCTGCCGCTGGGAAGGTGGGTGTCAGCAAGAAGCTGACAAGACTTGTGAATTCATTTTTAGTTGGTTTTAACAGCAACTGATAGTCTCTTTCTTTTAATATAAGGTTTAGATTTGTCAGATTTATTGGATGACATTAAAATATATGTCATCCACTTATTCATAGACTTGTCAATCATTAGTGGAATAGAAGTTTCAGAATTTAGTGACATAGTTCATTTATTTTTATTTTTTATTTTTAAATAACTAAAATAAAGAAATTATGTTGTATAACAACAGAAATGAAAATGTTTGTTAAGGAGAAAGAACAGCGTTTGAAATTAAAATGAATATAATATGAGAGGGGGAAAATATATATATATATATATATATATATACATTATATACAGTATATATATATATATCTATTGTATATATTAATATATATATATATATATATATATATATATATATATATATATATATATATATATATATATATATATATATATATAATAAACAGCCACTTGAAGGAGCCCAAGGATAACAAATTTGAGAAAAAAATATCACAAAATATGGTAACAAATTTTTATCTAAAGAATCTACGGAGCTGTTTAGTGGGAATACCAGACTACTATGAGGGAATCTGGATAGCAGGAGACTCAGAGGAAAAACCTGCCTACAAAATGGTGTTGATGATCGAGATGGCGACCAAAGCTGGAGAAAGACAAGTGCGCAATGAGCGAGTAAGGATAATCAGATAAGCGAAAGAAAAAGGAAATGACAGACAAAAAGAAGTAATAAAAAAATATAAGAGAAACAAAAGGAAACCTAAAGAGAAATCGGAAGAGTAAGAGAGAGAATAAAAAGAAAAAAACAGAGTGAAAGTTAAAGTAAAAAAAAAACAAATATTATGATTCTGAAAAACAAAATATTATAGGTAAAAACTGTGCAGTGAGCAGTAACAAGTAAGTTAAAAACTTAACTTTAGCTGAGCAACAACGAGAGTGGAATCTGGTCTCTGTATTGGTCAGTTTATGCTCATCTTCTTTGTCCTGATTGGTATGGATGGGCGAATGTGTAAATTTTCGAATTTCGAATGTAGAACGAATGTTATTACCGAAATTCAAATTCTAAATCCGAATGTCGATAAGAACGAATATTCTTAAAAATTCGAAAATCCAATGTTATTTACAGTTTTCGAATGTCATTTTCGAATTCGAATGTTTATAATTATATCGAATGTCCACATTCGAAATTTTGAATTTAACATTCTATTTAAAAAATACTATTCAGAAGTTCAATAGTTCATGTGGTAGGGCAGGAATCTAGTAAATTGATACATAATAGATACAAATATATCATTTAGAATGTTTCCATATAGAATATTGCATAATTTGAATATTACATTTAAAGAAAGCATTAGAAATACTATTACAAACATATAAATTCAAATTTTTCGAATTCGAATATAAATTCGAAGTTTTCGAATTTGAATATTGCATAATTCGAATATTACATTTAAAGAAAAAGCATTAGAAATACTATTACAATCTAAATTCGAATTTTTCTAATTCGAATACACGTATTGCATAATTCGAATATTACATTTAAAGAAAAAGCATTAGAAATACTATTACAATCTAAATTCGAATTTTTCGAATTTGAATATTGCATAATTCGAATATTACATTTAAAGAAAAAGCATTAGAAATACTATTACAATCTAAATTCGAATTTTTCGAAAAGAATATTTTCTAATGTAATCGTAAAATTCGAAACCGAACATTCGAAAATCGAATGTTAGAATGTTATGTAAACATTCGAAATTTGATTTGAACGAACAAATGTGTTAAAATTCGTGCCGTTTTTCGAATGTTGCGAAACATTCGCCCATCCCTACTGATTGGTCAGTTGTTTCTTTGCGATTACAAGAAAACCCACTGACGTCATTGTTTTTTCTATGTGATTATTTATTAATTTACTGTATACTTTAAAATGCTGCATTGAGTAGTAAAAGAAAGATGATGCAAAATATGAGTCTCTGGTCTTGTAATAAAATTACCCACATCATGACATACTATTTGCAAAAAGTAGATAACTTAGGATATTTTTAATGCTGTATTTGAGTTGTTTTGTGTAGTTAATTTATCATGACCTTAGAGTGGCTGGGCTTAATGTAGAAAGGGGCAGGACAATGTCAGGGGATCCATGAAGTCAGGAATACAGAATAATAATAAAAAAAAATCAGGAACACATACAGGGGTATATTTATTAATGTGCGAGCGGACATGATATGATGTAGTGTATCATGTCCGCTGCACATCGATAAATGCCGACAGCATACGCTGTCGGCATTTATTATTGCACCAACATTTCTTGTGAAATGCTGGTGCAATGCCACCCTCTGCAGATTCGCGGCCAATCGGCCGCTAGCAGGAGGTGTCAATCAACCTGATCGTATTCGATCGGGTTGATTTCTGTCCGCTGCCTCAGAGCAGGAGGACAAGTTATGGAGCAGCGGTCTTTAGACTCGCCGGAAACAAGGAGCATCAAGCTCCGTACAGAGCTTGATAAATTGACCCCACAGAGTGATTTGAATCAAAAGTTTAACAAAATATCCAGAAAAGTGTATGGTTTTCTGGTGCCTGCAGGTCGCTATTATACACTGCGACCTGCATTACATAAATGGCTACTATTTTTGTACCAGGTGTTGGTCTGTCGCTGAACCAAATATAGCTGTTAGCACTGGTCAGCTAAATATACTCCCCCCATATTTTTGCTATACTCCATAATGCACTTTGGTTTTTGGATCTGTTCATCCTCTCTTTTCACAAACACTGGCACTGCAGCTTCATTGTGCATTGTGGACAGCATGTACACTTATTTTTTGTCAGTGTACCGAAGGGCCAGTACTTATTCTTGGCGTATAGCTGACATTGTGCCCATACGATTTTTTCTATATATCAGCTTCTGTCGGAAACCTTATGATTTTTACACACTGTGTCACAGGCCAGGCCTTTAAAATAAAATACATTTTTAAACAACCCTATGCTTGAATAATAATTGTCCAACCATAGATTGTACCCTTTATTCAGCAATGGTAGGAGGAGCTTCTGCACAATTTGTTTGTGCGAATGCAGTACAGGTTATACCTGGGCATTTTGCATTTATGAGGGAAAAGATAGCCACCTCGATCCACCTGGCTGCCCAGATTCAATTGGCACAATTTATACAATTTTATTCCATAGCGTGACCACTTGGATGGAATATATTGCTTAAAAAGCAGCCTTCCCTTAAATTTCATAAGGGATTCATCTATACAGATGTTTTGGCCAGAGGTGTCACACAAACACTAAATCCTTCACCACCAGGTGGATTTTATTTAAATCACTAGTCAGTAAACCTGATTTAAATTGATTTAAATCATGATTTTCATTTTTAGAATAATAACTTTTCTGATTATTTTTCCAGTCATATCAGACCATTACTAATTTGGTTATATATCATAAGATATGCATAGATAGATCATTGAAATGAATGGAATTATTAGGAGGTGAACTATCTTCAGTTTAATAGGGTGATCATTGATATTTGATCACTTTTTCAGCTGTACTTTATTGGAAGGAGAAAAATGATTACCTTCCAAATAAGTTAATCCCTTTACGTACCAGCTAAACTTTTTTACAGGGTTTTATTTTTAAAAATGAGCAAAAAACATAGGAAACTGGGTACTGGCAGACAGCTGCCAGTACCTAACATGGCAGTTAATAGGTAGAGGGGGGAGGGTTAGAGAACTTTTGGAGGGGGGGTCAGAGAGGTTGGGAGAAAAGGGGGGATACTACCCAGATTAAAATAAAAAAAAACTTTTATTTTTATACTGGCAGACTTTCTGACAGTACTTAAAGGGGCAGTCTAGTCCAAAATAAACTTTCATGATTCAGATAGAGAATGTAATTTTAAACAATTTTCCAATTTACTTTTATCACCAATTTTGCTTTTTTCTCTTTGTATTCCTAGTTGAAAGCTAAACCTTGGAGGTTCATATGCTAATTTCTAAGCCCTTGAAGTCTGTCTCTTCTCTCAGGGCATTTTGACAGTTTTACACCCTAGAGGGTGTTAGTTCATGTGTGTCATATAGATAACACTGTGCTCACACACGTGGAGTTCCAGGGAGCCAGCTCTGATTGGCTAAAATGGATGTCTGTCAAAAGAACTGAAATAAAGGGGCAGTTTGCAGAGGCTTAGATACAAGGTAATCACAGAGGTAAAAAGAGTATTTATGTAACTGTGTTGGTTATACAAAACTAGGGAATGGGTAAAAAATGGATTATCTATCTTTTTAAACAATAAACATTCTGGTGTAGACTGTCCCTTTAAGATGGGGGTGACTTTTGGGGGAGGCAAGAGAGCTGTTTGAGAGGAGTCAGGGAGGGATCAGTGGGTGGTATGTGTAGGTGGGAAGCTGATCTCTACACTAAAGCTAAAATTAACCCTACA
Organism: Bombina bombina; assembly: GCF_027579735.1. Classification (NCBI taxonomy): domain Eukaryota; kingdom Metazoa; phylum Chordata; class Amphibia; order Anura; family Bombinatoridae; genus Bombina; species Bombina bombina. The sequence goes on along the minus strand of NC_069499.1, from coordinate 595,719,475 downwards.
AGCTACCTAATTAACCCCTTCACTGCCGGGCATAATACAAGTGTTGTGTGCAGCAGCATTTATTGGCCTTCTAATTACCAAAAAGCAATGCCAAAGCCATATATGTCTGTTATTTCTGAACAAAGGGGATCCCAGAGAAGCATTGACAACAATTTGTGGCATAATTGCACAAGCTGTTTGTAAATAATTTCAGAGAGAAACTCATTTGGCAGTGAAATGGTGGCTTGAAATATACCAAATGGGCCTAGATCAATACATTGGGTTGTCTACTAAAAAAAGTATATATATATATATATATATATATATATATATATATATATATATATATATATATATATATATATACTGTACATGTCAAGGGATATTCAGGGATTCCTGACAGATATCAGTGTTACAATGTAACTATCGCTGATTTTGAAAAAGAAAAATGGTTTGGAAATAGCAAAGGGCTACTTGTACTTATTGCCCTATAACTTGTAAAGAACCTGTAAACATTGGGAATTTCTAAACTCAGGACAAAATTTAGAAACTATTTAGCATGGGTGTTTTTTTGGTGGTTGTAGATGTGTAACAGATTTTGGGGGTCAAAGTTAGAAAAAAGTGTGTTTTTTCCATTTTTCATCATATTTTATAAAAAAATTTTATAGTAAATTATAAGATATGATGAAAATAACAGTATCTTTATAAAGTCCATTTAATGGCGAGAAAAACGGTATATAAATGTGTGGGTACAGTAAATGAGTAAGAGGAAAATTTCAGCTAAACACAAACACCGCAGAAATAAATAAAAATAGCCCTGGTCCCTAATGGGTGAGAAAGTTTAAAAAATGGTCTGGTCACTAAGGGGTTAAATAGGTTTATTTAACAAAAGAAAAATAACCATTACCTTAATAATTGCAATTTAAATAGTTTTATTTAAAAACTAAAACGATAACCTATTTAATTTTTAATGCTTGTCCCTCCCTCCACACGCTCCCAATCTTATATTCTGTGAGATTCTTGAAATTTAGTATGGGGTAATTTCTGTTCAGGGAAGCCTACCACCCAACTCAATAATAAATTAACTTCACTTACCTAACATTTACCTCATCTAACTCTGTATTAACATCTTTCCAAATCTTGCAGTCCTCACCTCCTGTTTCTCAACCTCCTACCCTTCTAGATTGTAAGTTCCCACGGGAATAGGGCCCTCAATCCCTGTATGTGTTTGTAAATTTTGTCCTGTCTCTTACAAGTCTTGTATTGTTTCATTTAAATGAATTGTATACATGGACAGCGCTGCAGAATATGTTGGCTCTTCATAAATAAAGTATAATAATAATAATAATAATAATAATGATTCTGTATTCATAGATTTACAGGGAAGCAATGACATTAAAAGCACAGTAAAGTCAAAATTAAAGTGATTGTAATAGTAAAATATTCTCTGAACAATATGTGTAATAAAAACGTAAATGATGGGCACTTTCATTGATAAAAATCATTGTAGACGCTAAAATATATAAATAATTACCCTTTAATTTTGTTATACATTCCGCCGTTCCTCAACCCGCAGCGCATAGTCTATTTATGTGTAAAATGACAAATCGCACTGTAGCCCACTTTTTGTAAGCAAAGTGGATTTATGGGCTAGATTGGGAAAAACAAGCCCAGGACCCATAGTAATTTCCCAAGCTACCCCACACCTGCACGCCAGACTCTTAAATCTGCCATGGGAATTATATTGTGGTTAGTGAATTTGCAGGTGGTTACTGGTATTTCCTCATACCACACATATGTTGGAGACAAGAATATCTCCCCTGTGCTCTTCTGCTCCCCTCAGTATGTCCAAGCTTGTGAAAAGCCCAATGCCTAGTACAAAAAAAGCTTCCAGCTTGCCTTGAAGTATGCCAGAGTTCTTCATCTCCATTACAACATTTAGCTTGCAGCAGAGTTCTGGCTACGTTAATAGGGGATACCTCTTTCAGACTTTCATTAGCTGCAGGAAATAGCAGCTGTTAATGCTATAGTGTCAACTGTATGACTCTCCATCTTACCATGCAAGAGAACTATATCTCACTCCAGAGGGCTGGCCACACCCCCCTGAGCAAGAATTGAAAAAGGGCCCAAAGATCCATCTTTCTCACAAATATTTGGTATAGGGACATCAAGACGGCACTTATACTGTATGTTTGAACTATATTACACTGTATGACCCTCTGTTGCTCTGTATTTCTCATCAACAACCTCAGAAGCATACATTTTTTTCTTCCATAGGCTGTAATTGTGCAAAGGCGATCAAATATATCCAGCCATAAGGGTCTGCACTACTATATAAACATCCTCCATGGTCTTAAAATTTGAACTTGCAAGCATTAAAAAAAATAATACTGCCTAACCTGGTAACCAGGGGGGGGGGGGGTTGCTGAGTTGCCAAGGACTGTATTTAGACTGCTGCCTCAGGTCTCAGTGCTGATGTCATAAATAGGTAGCACTTTGGTATCAGTCGACTCAGAGAGATATAATGTAGCTGTAGAAGAAGAATACAACCCAGGATGTTGCTTATAGCAGCCATCAATCATCAGATTTAGTATCACTAAAACAGCCTCTGGATATGTGACTTGTTAGTTACTGCTCAGATATGCACCCCTGTTATTGTATTTTATCTGTGTCTATTCCTGTGTGAATTCAGTTATCTTATCTGTGCTTTATCTTTTTGAAATGTGTTTTTTTGTTTCTGTTTAAATCTACATTATTCCTTGAGACCTATATAACATGAGATGCACCACACATGAGGGGCTCAAGTCCTATACGGAGTTCCAACATGGCAACCAAAAGATAAGAAATATATTTGTCTTCTAGTCTTTGTAATTAATCTACTCTGGGATATGACAATAAACTGTCCATAAATTCAAGTCAAGACTCTTGTGTATCTTGGGTATTAGGTACAATATTGGAACCTTAGGAAAAGATAAGGTCATGTAGTCATATTCATTCTCAGTGATATACTGCAATTGTAAACCATGGGATAGGGTCAGATCAACTAGTTTTTTATATTTGACAGTAGGATTAACATACAGTTTCATGTAAGTATGTGTATCACTCAATTGTCTGATGGCCTCTAATTTGTAGTCACTGTAATCTTGGACTACTATGGCCCCACCCTTATCCGCCGGACGCACAATGATAGTGTGGTCATTAGACAGGGTGGTCAAAGCTTTTCGTTCATTGAGTGGTAAATTGGAAAAAATGTGTGTATCATTCTGTGTAGTGCAATCATTGTGTATTAAGCGTGTGAAGCTTTTAATGGAGGGGTTGGTGGTCTGAGGATCAAATTTGGATGGAGGTTTAAATCTGTTATTACTGGGTACAAGTCTGTCATCTTTAAAAACTTCCCCAATGTTCAATGTTCTTTGAAATTTATATACATCAACAGAAGTTTGAAAATTGTCACATTTAGAAGTTGGAATGAACGATAGGCCCCTGTTGAGGAGGTGACTTTCACTGTCAGTCAGAGGTCTGGTACTAAGATTGTACACTATGTTAGTCGTTTCTTGGCATTTTGTGTCTTTTTCTTTGTGCCCCCCTCATCTGATGTAGGGCCTTCCCTGTTTTTTGACTGTAAATGTGGCGGTTTGTTAAAGGATCTAGTGAATATGCCACTACATATATCCCTATTGTCAGTATGTGTGCTGGAAGCATCCCCATCAGAGGAGTCTCCACCACTAGTGTCAATGGTGTCAATTGAGGCTTTATTCCTATGAGTATGTTGTCTAGGTCTATATGGTCTACTGATGTCATCCTTCCCATAGAGCCATTTGTAAATACGTTTTTCACGATAGTCATTTTCTACTGTATTAAGTTTCCTGTTCTTAAAACTAAGTAATTCATTATGATATTTAGTGACTATGCCTTCTAGTTTGGTCACCCAATCCTCTGTCTTGTCATTCATTAATATTTGGTAACCACTGGCTTTAATGATATCAATTTCAACCTGCATTTTCTTTTCTAGGTGGCTAACTTCCTCTATAGTGGGTAGTATTAAATCATAAGAACACTTGTTTAATATGCAGCTCCACTTCCTGCAAAACTCAGGGTTTGATCTGCCTAGTGTGGGTACATTACTGACTCTGAAACCTCTTGGGATAAATTTGTTCTTGTGGTAGTTTGAAAGATAAACAGTGTGTAAATTAAAATCTACCTTGCGTTTTCTTAGGTTCAATAACATGTGATAGATGTTGATGGGTATATCTCCCCTCAATTCACGGACATCGGTGGTGGCACGGATTCTTTCTGCATCCTCCTCAGTGAAAACAAAAACATCTGTGTTAACATTGAGAAACATCCACCAGGGTGCTGTATCACAGGGTACAAACAGTCATATAATAAGATAGCACTCACTGGATATGACTGTTTTACCTACAAATCCAGTGAGTGCTATCTTATTATACAACCATATATATATATATATATATATATATATATATATATAAAAATAAAAAAAAGTGCTACCACATCAACTTTACGCCAGTCCTGGAGTACTATGCCTGAGGATTTTGAGTCTTGAAAAATTAAGAGTAGAGGTTTGGCTATAACAGTGCTAAATTCACATAAAACCTTTTACCTTAATATTGTTCATTTTTCCCCCTGAAATTTTCTCTAGAGATAACCCAGTTAATAGTATGGACTTGTATGTTCTAGTTTGTTTTCAAAGTATCTCCCATTGGTTCCTCTATTTTTTATACTGAAGAAAAGAACTGGTTTAGTACCTCAGCCTTCTCCCTGTCATTGTTAATCATGCTACCCTTCACACATTTGAATGTACTTTTATTGTCCTTCTTAGATTTTTTTTTTGCCATTTATGTACTTAAAAACCTTTTAGGGTTTGACTTAGAATCATTTGCAATTAATCTTTCATTTTCAATTTTGGCTAATTTGATGGGTTTTTTTGCATGCTTTGTTACATTTCTTATATATTTGTAGTCTGTACTATTTTCTTTGAATAATTTAAATGTCCTACAATTTTTCCTAATTTCTCTTAACACATTTTTATTAGCCACATTGGCCCCTATTTATCAAGCTATCAACCGCAAATATGCTGGAATTCTGCCGCGTAATTGTGGCGAGCCTGATTCGCCTTATTTATCAAAGGCTACAGACCGGAAAAAGTAGAATTTTGTGACGTAACATACGATCCGCCGGTCTCAGTCCAACACAGATCGATTCTTACATCACTACAGATGTTCCGAATGCAAATTCGGCACTATTTGACTACTTTTGCTAGTTATCAAAATTCTACCAGGTACGCTCGGCACTATTCCGGCCCAGTTTACCTGATTTTCAATCTGCCTCCCTGGAGGCGGCGGATGCCATAGGAATCAATGGGAGTCTGAAAACAGCGAAAGCTAATGTTCACTGCTTCCCGATATCCCATTGATTAGTATGGGAGAATAAAAGTTATGTTTACACCTAACACCCTAACATAAGCCCCGAGTCTAAACACCCCTAATTATACTTATTATACTTATTAACCCTTAATCTGTCGCCCCGCCACCACCTACATTACACTTATTAACCCCTAATCTGCCGTCCCCAACGTCGCTGCCACTATATTAAATATATTAACCCCTAAACCTAAGTCTAACCCTAACACCCCCTAACTTAAATATAATTTAAATAAATCTAAATAAAATTCCTATCATTACCTAAATAATTCCTATTTAAAACTAAATACTTACCTGAAAAATAAACCCTAAGATAGCTACAATATAACTAATAGTTACATTGTATCTAGCTTAGGGTTTATTTTTATTTTACAGGCAAGTTTGTATTTATTTTAACTAGGTAGAATAGTTACTAAATAGTTATTTAAAAGGGCAGTTAGCTCTTTTGCGGCCCAAAGCCCTAACCTAAAAATAAAACCCACCCAATACACCCTTAAAAAAACCTAACACTAACCCCATGAAGATCGACTTACTGGGAGACGTCTTCATCCAAGCCGGGCGAAGTGGTCCTCCAGACGGGCAGAAGTCTTCATCCAGATGGCATCTTCTATCTTCATCCATCCGTCGCGGAGCGGCTCCATCTTCAAGACATCCGACGCGGAGCATCCTCTTCTGCCGACGACTACCCAACGAATGAAGGTTCCTTTAAGGGACGTCATCCAAGATGGCATCCCTTAGATTCCGATTGGCTGATAGAATTCTATCAGCCAATCGGAATTAAGGTAGAAAAAAATCCTATTGGCTGATGCAATCAGTCAATAGGATTGAAGTCCAATCCTATTGGCTGATCCAATCAGCCAATAGGATTGAGCTTGCATTCTATTGGCTGACTGGAACAGCCAATAGAATGCAAGCTCAATCCTATTGGCTGATTGGATCAGCCAATAGGATTTTTTTCTACCTTAATTCCGATTGGCTGATAGAATTCTATCAGCCAATCGGAATCTAAGGGACGCCATCTTGGATGACATCACTTAAAGGAACCTTCATTCGTTGGTTAGTCATCGGCAGAAGAGGATGCTCCGCATCGGATGTCTTGAAGATGGAGCTGCTCCGCGCCGGATGGATGAAGATAGAAGATGCCGTCTGGATGAAGACTTCTGCCGTCTGGAGGACCACTTCTGCCAGGCTTGGATGAAGACGTCTCCCGGTAAGTCGATCTTCAGGGGGTTAGTGTTAGGTTTTTTTAAGGGTGTATTGGGTGGGTTTTATTTTTAGGTTAGGGCTTTGGGCTTTTAAGGGCAATGCCCATCCAAATGCCCTTTTCAGGGCAATGGGGAGCTAAGGTTTTTTTAGTAAGTTTTGTTTTTGGGGGGATGGTTGTGTGGGTGGTGGGTTTTACTGTTGGGGGTTGTTTGTATTTTTTTTCCAGGTAAAAGAGCTGATTACTTTGGGGCAATGCCCCGCAAAAGGCCCTTTTAAGGGCTATTGGTAGTTTAGTTTAGGCTAGGGTTTTTTTATTTTGGGGGGGCTTTTTTTATTTGGATAGGGCTATTAGATTAGGTGTAATTAGTTTAAATATCTGTAATTTGTTTTTATTTTCTGTAATTTAGTGGGGGTTTTTTTGTACTTTAGATAATTTAATTTAATTTAGGTAATTGTATTTAATTTAGTTAACTTATTTAATTATAGTGTAGTGCTGGGTTTTATTGTAACTTAGGTTAGGTTTTATTTTACAGGTACTTTTGAATTTATTTTTGCTAGGTAGTTATTAAATAGTTAATAACTATTTAGTAACTATTCTACCTAGTTAAAATAAATACAAACTTGCCTGTAAAATAAAAATAAACCCTAATATAGCTACAATGTAACAATTAGTTATATTGTAGCTAGCTTAGGGTTTATTTTATAGGTAAGTATTTAGTTTTAAATAGGAATTATTTAGGTAATGATAGGAATTTTATTTAGATTTATTTAAATTAGATTTAAGTTAGGGGTGTTAGGGTTAGACTTATGTTTAGGGGTTAATAAATTTAATATAGTGGCGGCAACATTGGGTACAGCAGATTAGGGGTTGATAAGTATAATGTAGGTGGCAACGGTGTCGGGGGGGGCAGATTAGGGGTTAATAACATAATGTAGGTGGCGGCAGTGTAGAGGGTGGCAGATTAGGGGTTAATAACATAATGTAGGTGGCGACGGTGTCGGGGGGGGCAGATTAGAGTTAATAATATAATGTAGGTGGCGGCTGTAGGGGGCGGCAGATTACCAGTTAATAACATAATGTAGGTGGCGGTGGGCTCCGGGAGCGGCAAGATAGGGGTTAATAAATTTATTAGAGTGGTGGTGGGCTCCGGGAGTGGCGGTTTAGGGGTTAATAACTTTATTTAGTGTTGGCGGGGTCCGGGAGCAGCGGGATAGGGGTAAAACAGTGTAGTATAGTGTGGGTGTTTAGTGACAGTATGCCATTAAAGCTGGGAAAAAGCCGAGAGCAGCGAGATTGATGACTGCTAGTTAACAACAGTCCGCTGCTCATCGCCCCGTACTTGGTGCGCGGCTTTTTGACAGCTTTTTTGGTAACTGGAGAGCGTATTCAGGTCCGCGGCAGCGATGTTAGGCAATCTTAGGCGAGCGTATTGGTGCCGTCGAATGCAAGTAAGTTGACGGCTTCATAAATAGGCCCCATTGGCTTGGATTTATTTATTTTACTTTTATAACCATGTGATATGTGTTGGTATGTACAGTATATTTATTTAACAAAGTTTTAAATGTTATCCATTTATCTTCTGTATTTTTATTAGAGAATACTTTGTCCTAATTTATGTTATTTAACGATTTCCTTAAATAATTGAATTTTGCTTTCTTAAAATTAAAAGCCTTAGTTGAACCGTGCTTATGGAAAGTGATTTCAAATGTGATCATATTATGATTACTGTTACCCAAATGTTCTTTGAATTCTAGGTTTGATATTATGGGGCCTATCTATCAAGCTCCGAATGGAGCTTGAGGGCCCGTGTTTCTGGCGAGCCTGCAGGATCACCAGAAACAGCAATTATGAAGCAGCGGTCTAAAGACCGCTGCTCCATAACCCTGTCCGCCTGCCCTGAGCAGGCGGACACACATAACAGACTGGCGGCTGATTGGCCGCGAATCTGCAGGGGGTGGCGTTGCACCAGCAGCTCACAAGAGCTGCTGGTGCAATGCTGAATACGGAGAGCATAGTGCTCTCCGCATTCAGTGAGGTCTGGCGGTCCTGATCCACACTGTCGGATCAGGTCTGCCAGACCTTTGATAAATATACCCCTATATCTGTACTGTTTGATAGCTCTAAATCCAATATAGCTTTATTCCTAGTTGGCTCCTTTATTCATTTTGATAAGAAGTTATCCCTGAGAACATTTAAAAAATCAACTCCCTTAGCTGTATTACTAGTTTAATTGACCCAGTTTATGTCAGGGTAATTCAAATCATCCATAATTACAGCACTGGTATTATTAGCAGCCTTTCCTATTTGCATTAGTAGTTGTTTCCGCCATGTCACTTATGTTGGGGGGCTTTTAGTATGTTCCTAGCAATATTTTTTAGGATTTTTCCCCCACTCCTTATTTCTACCCACATGGTCTCTACATTATCACCTGTATCATTGTAAATATCTTCCCTTATTGTAGATTTAGATAAAATATTCTTTATTAAACCACAAACCTCCTCCATATACATCAGATAAATTACATGTGACATACAATGAGACAGACGTAAGAATATAAGAAACATAAAAAAAAAAGAATAAAGAGCATTCAGCAGCAGGGTAGATAGTACCTTACTTATACTTGTATTCAAAGACTCTTGTGGTACTCGCCTAGGTATACTTCCTAGAGCCGGTTTGCCATTAGAACTTTCTAACTATGAGTTTAACCATTTATTCATGAAATATCGACAATTAATCTAATCTGCTACCTTTGCTGCCGTCTATCTCAAAGTCTATGGAGGTTTCTCTCATTTTCATATTTTTCCCTCAATTACTTCTCTTATATATCCCTGGCTATTGCAGTCTATATTGGAAGTATATAATCTTGGGGGGTAATACTTTTTAATTTCAGTAATATCATTTATCTAAATAAAACAGATGAACAAAATTCAACAACTTCTATATCCCAACAAATCAAACTAATGAAGTCACGGGTGCCCCACATCCTAGTACCTATTTATATGGCTATTAGTAGCTCTCTCATCAATTGTCCCTTTGTGAAGTGGTCTCCTATGTCAGGTCAGCGACTGTCTTCCTCTAAGGAATTCTTGCCTTACTCCTCTACCCTGTCTCCACATCTTCTCTGATTATCCAGTAAAACCAGATCTTCTGGAATGTAGGCCCTGTGTCTTGAATAAATGCTGCTGTCTCGTACATCGAATAAATCATCTGTATTTTATTGAGGATCTCTGCCCATGTTGGTGTCTCATTTTTCCAATATTTAGCTATAGCTATTCTTGTGGTGGTGCATAGGATTCGAATGAAAGTGTTTATATGTGGATTTAGTCTCGGAAGTGCCTCATGTAGCAGCGCCTGGGCTGGAGTAAGAGATATTTTTTCGTTTAACAGGGTACTTAGCAATAGTGATAGTTTCCTCCAAATGTTTTGGACTTTAGGGCAATCCCACCACATGTGAAGATATGATCCTCTAACTTTACACCCCCTATAACAGTATCTAGAGTTTCCTAGTGTCATGTGAAATGTTTTCAGTGGTGTCAAGTACCATCTAAAGGTGGTCTTCAGTACATTCTCTCTAAGGTCTGCGCTAATAAGGCCCTTGCTAGCTTGATGAAATATATCATTCCAGTCATCAATCGTATGCTCACCTGCAATATCCTCCTCCCAATTCAGTAGCAACGCAGACTTAGTCATGTATTTAGTTTCCTGTAATGATATGTATAATCTAGATATTGCTTTCTTGGGTCTGTTGATTGCTAGACATAAATTTTCGAGAGTCGTTTTTTGGCTATGTATTGTGGCCCCACTGAAATATGTTTGTACAGCTGATGTGATCTGCAGGTAGAGGAACCAGTGTATCGGTATAGGCTCTAGCTTCTGTCTAAGTTGTGTGAAGGTCAATAATTTACCTTGTGTATATATATATCCGCCACCCTGTATAGGCCTTTGTTTTCCCATTTTTTGATATGGTGTATGAACTCCTCATTTATCAAGTATTTTAGTGGTGTTATCAGGGTTTGTCTAGGCATCATCTTCCCTATCCGCTGTGTCTTGGTCCATTGTTGTTTTGCCAGTTGTGTGGACTTATTATGATAGATCTCTGGTCCTTTATTTTTTATGTTACCCCAGAAAATATCCTCGGGTCCCTCTAATCCCCCCATAGCAGCCTCCAAGGCAGGCCAGAGAACATCTTTTTGTCTTCTCCCCAGTATTGAGTTTTGCGCTAGTCTAGCTGCTGTGTAATAATCATGCAAATTAGGGGCTCCCACCCCCCCCCCCCATTGTCTGTGTCTTGTCAGGATTTGGTGTGGGATCCTCGGGTGTTTGTTGTCCCTCAAAAATCTGTGTATGTCTTTTTGGAGATTATCTAAATCTGAATTGCTAATTTTAATTGGGAGGACCCTGAACAGATACAGAATTCTAGGTAGGATCGTCATCTTGACAGCAGACAGCCTTCCATACCAGGAGAATCCCATTTTCCTCCATCTGCCTATGTCTGACCTAATTGCTTTGTATAGGGGAACATAATTTGCAGCATATAATTTGGAGGAGTGAGTAGTCAATTTAATCCCCAAATATTTGAGCCCGTCTAATGTCCATTTAAAGTCGAAATTTGTTTCAATTGCCTTCATGGTGTGTTTAGGTAGCGAAAGGGGGAGTGCTTTGCATTTGTCTGCGTTAATTTTATACCCCGATATCTGGGAGAATAATTGTATGGTATGATATACATGTGGCAATGAGATAAGTGGTTTCGTAATAGTTAGTAACACATCATCTGCGAATAAGGTAATTTTATGATGTATCTTCCCTACTTCTAGTCCCCAAATATCAGGACAATTACGTATATATGCAGCTAAGGGTTCTATGCATAGCGCAAAGATTAAGGGTGACAAAGGGCATCCCTGTCGTGTGCCATTGAGTATATGTATGGTCTCAGACTGGTGTCCGATTGCTCTGACCTGGGCCGTGGGTGTCGAGTATAATCCCTCAATAGCTTTCATAAACCGTCCCTCAAAACCCATTAATGACAGCACTCTCATCATATACCTCCAGTCGACCCGGTCGAATGCCTTCTCCGCATCCAATGATAGGATCAAAGAAGGCATCCCCCTGTCTCGAAGAAAGTCAATAACCGAAACCATTCTACGTATATTGTCAGGGGCCTCCCTGTCCTTGATAAATCCAACTTGATCAGGGTGTATGATTGAGGGCAAGATGTGTTTCAGTCTATTAGCTAGTATTTTTGTAACTATCTTAAGGTCCTGGTTGATAAGGGAAATCGGTCTATAATTAGCGCAGAAATGGGGGTCCTTTCCCTGTTTTGGGATCACCACTATCCTAGCTTGAAGCAATTCTATAGGTATTTCTCCCCCCTCCATGATGTGGTTGGCAAATACTACCAAGTGAGGCAACAGTATGTCCCTAAAAGCTTTATAGTATTCCCCTGGGAATCCGTCTGGACCTGGGGCTTTGCTAGGTTTAAGATCCTTAATGGCAGCTCGTACCTCCTCAGGTGTAATTTTAGCGTTGAGGGCCTCCCTATCTTCTTCAGAAATTGGTTTCAGGTCTGCTTTATGTAAACAAGAGTCAAATATTAGGTCCGTTGAGGGGCAGTGATGCACTTTAGTCCCATCATACAAGTCGCTATAAAAGTGTGCAAACGTGTCAACAATCTCCTGTGGATGGGATGTCATGTGTCCTTTCGGGTTCTGTATGCTCGGTATAGATAAAGCCTGATAGTTGTCTCTAATTTTTTCGCTAGATATTTATCAGGCTTGTTTGAGAAGATGAAGTAGTTTGTTTTCAGTCTGTGTGCCGCTTTGACGGATTGTTCATTTAGTATGGTTTGTAACTTATTTTTAGTGTTTATCAATTGTGTCAATGTGGTTTGGGATTTGGTTATTCTATGTGCCTTCTCTAATGAAGCAATCTCTGAGTATAATTGTTTCAGGAGTAGGGTATGCTGCCTCCTGGTTGCTGTCTTTTCTTTAATTAACATACCTCTGATCACTGCTTTATGTGCCGCCCATGGTGTGATAGGATTTCTTGTGGTATCTACATTAATCTGCCAATATTCCTCTAAGTCCTTCTGAATTTTATCTTTTATAAGCGGATTTTTAATACAAGACGGATCATAAGTCCATGATCTGGTTCTCTTTGGGTCTCGTAGGTCCCCTAAACATAGTTTAGTGATGGAATGGTCTGACCATACACACGGAAGAATGTCTATCTATTGTAATGTTGGTTGCAGTATCTGACTCGTGTATACATAATCTATCTTCGAGTAACTATTGTGTGCCGCTGAGTAGAATGTGGTATCTCTAGCATCCCCATTAAGTACTTGCCAAGTGTCCTGCAGCATATGTTGCTCGAGCATCTCCCCTATATTTTTAGCTACTCCTTTCTGTCTATTTTTCTTTTTAGATTGCAGATTGGCTTTGTGTTTCATCAGTGATTGTATGTCTATGTTAAAGTCTCCCGCTAAGACTATACGTGTCCTAGACCAATCAGTTAGTAGATGAGATATGTTTTGAAAATATTTATCTTGTTGTTCATTTGGAGCGTACACGTTACAGAAGACTATATCTATTCCCCCCACTTGACCTGACACCAGGAGATATCTGCCTTCTCTGTCTGCTATAGTTTCTTTGTGTGTGAAAGGAACAGAGGAATGGATAAGTATAGAAACCCCTCTTTTTTTAGAATCTATCGTAGAATGAAATTGTTGTGGGAAGTCTCTAGCCCAGTATTTCGGAATGGTGGAGTGTAGGAAATGTGTTTCCTGGAGGTAAATTACAGTAGCTTTCAGTCGTCTGTAGTTAGTCAGTGCAGTCCTTCTTTTTATGTCAGTATTAAGACCTCTCGCATTATGCGAGAGCAGTGTTATTCTAGCTAGTGACATTCTTAAGCATATAATTATACACTTCTCTTTTCTTACCAGTAGTTGGGCATTCTAGGGGTACCTTTTTCTCCATCTGATGAGACCTCTCCTAGCCTCTTAGTGATTCACCTATAATTGATGAGCTCTGCGTACTAGTGGGGCATCCCGTGACTTCAAAGAACAAAAACATAAACGTTAATATAACTAAAAACATATTATGATCTAACATTGTGCTGGTCAACTTTTACCAACACCACCACAGTGTGTGTTTTGTACATGGTCACAACAAAAACCACAATATGAAACATCTTATAAACAATAATGAATATATAACAGACTTTTAGGCCTAGTGTCCTCTCAACCCCCATCTCTCTCATGGGGTTAATGATCTTTGCCTGAGCCTTATGGATTTACAGCAAGAAAGCAAGAGTCATTCAAGTGGGTGCTGCTCTCTTTAAAGTTTCAAGTCTTAGCTTTCTTTTTAGTAGCCTTCTTCCATCTAGGTCTCTGAGGCTTTGACTGAGAGTGAGATAGTCCCAGAGAACTAGTTGCTGCTTCCCCCTCTATAATTTCTGGCGGGTCTAGTTCCAAGAATTTGTAAATATCAGGTATTTCCGCTATTGTCTTGATCGTGGCAGTTCTGCCATTTCTCACTACATGTAAGGCAAAGGGGAAACCCCATCTGTATGGAATGTGATGTTTCCTGAGGAGGAGGGTGAGTGGTCGGAGGGTGTATCTTCTTTGTAGGGTCTTGATGCATAGATCTTGAAAAAACTGGATAACATTGCCTTGGAATTTAAATGTGGGATTATGTCTGGCAGCTGTTAATAGTTTTTCTCTGTCAGGGTATCTCAGAAGCTTAAGTATTACATCTCTCGGGGGTTGGTCTGGTTTGGGCTTAGCCCTAAGGGCCCTATGGGCTCTTTCTATTTGTACTTCAGAGTCTACTGATGCACCTAATATGGCCCTAAATAGCTGCTGGAGATAGTCATGTAGGTCTTCGGTCCCAATTGTCTCAGGGACCCCTTTGAGGCGGATATTGGATCTTCTGCTCCTGTTTTCAATGTCCTCAATTTTCTCTTCCAGCTCCATTATCCTTTGTTGTTGGCTTGTTAATGTTTGGGATGTTTCAGCTACTTCTTCACTTATTTCATCAGTTGCTGTTTCTAATGAGTCCACCCGAGAGCCCAGTTCAGAGATTTCAGTTTTGATATCAGTAAGACTATTGGTAATCGTCTCTTGAAAGTTATCCATCTTTTCCCAGAGTTTATCGAAATTGGTCGCAATATCTTGTTTGGATACCAAGGCGTTGAGATCTGCCTTGGTAACAGGAGTCAAGTCTTCAAGTTCTCCTTCATTTTCAGATTCAGGATCCTCCTCCACTTCATTTAAGAGAAGATCTTTAGTTTTGTGGTTTGTGGTTTTTGAAAAACGTCTCCATAGATGTGGTCTTCATCCCTTTATCTGTCTTGTTCCCTTTCCTGGTCGACATTATGGATATCTTTCGCAGTTTCGTCTCTACCTACAGCAGGCAGATAGTCTAGATAATCCTGCAGAATCAAAAGATATCAGGATCCGGGGTCCTATGACTCAGTTTGATTCACTACAGGGTGTGAATATGGGGCTGTTCTCCAAAACCCTCCCCCGCTACATGAATAGGGGCGCTATTCCATATATTAATAATGTTGCATCACTTTCTCCCTCATGGGTGTTCAGGCAGAATGCTTAAGTAATGCTATGAGAGAATAGTGTAAGGTGAGAGGGGTACTATTCCATGTATATTCATAGTGATTTATCTTGAGTTGTGTGAAACTGTTGGACCACTTCAAAAACACATCTTTAAATCACTAGCACATTACATCTTTCAGTGGCTATTTTTTCCTTATGTAGATGGGTCACACTGTATTCCATCATCTCACAGTTTGGAAGTTAGGTAGTCTCATCTGTCTCACCAGCCTCTATACCCCAGGGCAATTGTCCTCACTGGACGAAGTCGGGTAGGGGTAATGGGGTATGACCTACTGACACAGCGTTCAGCAGGAAATGAAGGGGATAGAGACCAGCAATGCACGGTTGTATTTAGTAGTGGTTGGGGTCTTGTGCAAACAGATTTGATACCTATGCAGCAACGGTTATTTCTAGTTGCTAATAAAGCTGCAATCTGTATCCCTAGTTCGAGTTCCTAAGGTTTCTCTCACACAACACAATTCAAGCGTTTCCCAAAGTGTGTTGACTGATTTAGTAATTCCGTTTTGCAAGGCTAGAGCTCTCTGCTGCATAGGTCTCCCATAAAAAACTGACAGGCCATAGAGATCACTGGTGCAAAAACTTTTGGTTTAATGTTTAATTAGAAAGTCATTTGAAGGCACTGCAGAGAGCTTTCTTGTGTGAGCTGACCTCCTTCTTTTTTCCCCTTCTCCTCCGCAATACAAATGTAAAAGGCAAGCGGAGTTTTTCAGCTAGATCGTTTTATGCTGGCGCTGTATAGGGCTGCTGCTAAGATGGCGGCCCTTTGCGCCTTTCCCTCTCCTCCTGCTCCTCTGTATCCACGTCGTCTCCCTAGCCCAAATCTAATTTGCAAAGGTCGCTATAATAGCAGGTGAGCAGTGTCCACAATGTCCCCAATATTCTCTCACCTTTCTTATGTGTTGCTGCTGGGCTGTTGAATCTAATCGGAAGATGGGGGAGTCTCGCCATGCACTTCTCCAGTATCTCACAAAGTGGCAATGGCGGCTCCGGAGCGGAGCCCCGACCCTCCGGAGTCGCAGATCAGCTGCCGGCAGTTTAATGTCGTGTGGGTTGTAAGTTATAGGACCCACGGCAGTGAGAAAGGTGTTCCGTATCTGTAGCAGGGGTGCGCCAGGTGATTTACCCCTACAGCTCCTCCAAATCCGTACTAGCGCTCACTGCTGCCAAAATAAAGTCACAGTTCTTTGCCCTTCTTTTTCTTTCACCGAGGTAGTCTGTTTAAAATGATTTTCCAGAAGTTGTGATAGTTATTTCCATTGAAATTAAACTTTATCTTGAGGAGCCTCTGAAAAGTGCTTCCTCTCTCCCTTATTGTAGATTTAAAGGGACACTGAACCCAATTTTTTTATTTTATGATTCAGATAGAGCATGACATTTTAAGCAACTTTCTAATTTACTCCTATTATCAAATTTTCTACATTCTCTTCGTATCTTTATTTGAAATGCAAGAATGTAAGTTTAGATGCCGGCCCATTTTTGGTGAACAACCTGGGTTGTTCTTGCTGATTGGTGGATACATTTATCCACCAATAAAAAAGTGCTGTCCAGAGTACTGAACCAAAAATACCTTAGATGCTTTCTTTTTTAAAATAAAGATAGAAAGAGAATGAAGAAAAAATGATAATAGGAGTAAATTAGAAAGTTGCTTAAAATTGCATGCTCTATCTGAGTCATGAAAGAAAAAAATTGGGTTCAGTGTCCCTTTAAGGGCAGGTTTAATATACATGCAATTTTCTCCACCCCTTTTATTACTCCTGTCCCTCCTCAATAAAGTATAACCCTCCAAGTTAACCGTACAGTTGTGTGAATCATCGTCCTCTACTGCAACTAAGAGCTCCAGCTCCCCCATTTTACCCATCATGTTTCTTGCATTTGCTGTCATACATTACATTTTCATGTGCTTTCTGCTGATACTACTTGGTGTGCCTTCCTCCAGACTTTCTAATGAGACATTTCCTAAGTGTACCTTTTCTGTCATCCATATTCTAGGTGTGACATATTCACAGACTGATCTCTCTGTTCTTTTATGCTTGGACTGACTCTCCCCCCCACCTTTTCTCTAAACATGCGATTATTCTCTCCCCCTACACACCTGCACCCATGTCATTAAAGTGCAATCCATTCTTACTGTACAAATTGTACCCAAGTGAACAGTCAGCTTAGTGCTCTAAAAAGTCAAACCTGATTGGAACAGCCAATAGAATGCAAGCTCAATCCTATTGGCTGATTGGATCAGCCAATAGGATTGAAGCTCAATCCTATTGGCTGATTGCATTAGCCTATAGGATTTTTTACCCTTTAATTCCAATTGGCTGATAGAATTCTATCAGCCAATTGGAATTCAAGGGACGCCATCTTGGATGACGTCCCTTAAAGGAACCTTCATTCTGGAAGAGCCATCGATTGAAGAGGATGCTCTGCGCCGGATGTCTTGAAGATGGAGCCGCTCCGCGCCGGATGGATGAAGATAGAAGATGCTGTCTGGATGAAGACTTCTGCCCAGTTGGATGAAGACTTCGGCCCGCTTGGATGAAGACCTCTGCCGGCTTCGATGAGGACTTCTGCCACTTCATTGAGGATGAATGTCGGGTCTTTAAAAACTGTAAGTGGATCTCCAGGGGTTAGTGTTAGGTTTTTTTAAGGGTTTATTGGGTGGGTTTTATTTTTAGCTTAGGGTTTGGGTGGAAAAAGAGCTAAATGCCCTTTTAAGGGCAATGCCCATTCAAATGCCCTTTTCAGGGCACTGGGGAGCTTAGTTTTTTTAGATAGGATTTGTGTGGTTATGTGGGTGGTGGGTTTTACTGTTGGGGGTTGTTTGTATTTTTGTTTTACAGGTAAAAGAGCTGATTTCTTTAGGGATATGCCTCGCAAAAGGCCCTTTTAAGGGCCATTGGTAGTTTATTGTAGGCTAGGGTTTTTTTTATTTGGGGGGGGGGGCTTTTTTATTTTTATAGGGCTATTAGATTAGATGTAATTAGTTTAAATATTTGATCAATTCTTTTTTATTTTGTGTAATTTAGTGGTTTTTTTTTTGTAATTTAGTTAATTGTATTTAATTAATGTAATTTATTTAATTTTAGTGTAAGGTTAGGTGTTAGTGTAACACAGGTTAGGTTTTATTTTACAAGTAAATTTGTATTTATTTTAGCTAGGTAGTTAGTAAATAGTTAATAACTATTTACTAACTAGTCTACCTAGTTAAAATAAATACAAACTTGACTGTAAAATAAAAATAAAACCTAAGCTAGCTACAATGTAACTATTATTTATATTGTAGCTAGCTTAGGGTTTATTTTATAGGTAAGTATTTAGTTTTAAATATGAATTATTTAATCAATGACAGTAATTTTTATTTAGATTTATTTTAATTATATTAAAGTTAGTGGGTGTTAGGGTTACACTTAGGGTTAGGTTAGGCGTTAATAACTTTAGTATAGTGGTGGCGATTTTGGGGACAGCAGATTAGGGGTTAATAACAGTAATGTAGGTTGCGGCGATGTTAGGGACAGCAGATAAGGGGTTAATAATATTTAACTAGTGTTTACGATGCAGGAGTGTGGCGGTTTAGGGATTAATATGTTTATTATAGTGGCGGCGATGTCCAGAGCGGCAGATTAGGGGTTAATAATTTTATTTTAGTGTTTGCAATGCGGGAGGGCCTCGGTTTAGGGGTTAATAGGTAGTTTATGGGTGTTAGTGTACTTTTTGGCACTTTAGTTATGAGTTTTATATTACAGCGTTGTAGCATAAAAGCCATAACTACTGACTTTCCGTTTACAGTACGAATCTTGACGGTATTGGCTGTACCGCTCACTTTTTGGCCTCCCAGGCAAACTCGTAATACCGGCATAAAGGAAGTCCCATTGAAAAAGGACTTTTGGAAAGCTGCGGTAGTTACGTTGCGTTACGGCCAAAAAAGTGTGCAGTACAGCTAAACCTGCAAGAGTTGTAATACCAGCAGTACTGAAAAAGAGCCATAACGCTGCTTTTTCACTCATACGGCAAAACTCGCAATCTAGCCGCTAATTATCTCTTAAAATAAAACAAGGTTTTAAGCAATTGTCCTGCAATATTTTTTTGTTTTTTTGCTGTCTGCAATAAAAGTCTTCTAGCTTAATTATGCACTTTTTTTTTACCTTCTAATGAGTCTAATCAATGTAACCCACACCTATTTTGAATGGTTTTGATACAGTGTAGGCCCCGTACATGTTTACATTATTTTTAGGTGGTAAACTAATGAAGGAAAATATCAGAAGGGAATGTCCAGAATAGATTTAATGTCCTCAGTCAGATGAATCTGGACTTTATTTTCATGTTTGTTTGTTTTTCTGCATTTTATAGATAAATAGGGAAGAGAAGCAAAGAATATAGGTCTGTCTGTTGCTTCTCTATTTCAGTATGATAAGAACAGATTCCTTTTTTGAATAGTTTTCCAAAATACATTATATCAATTATTCAAAGAAGGACTAATGTACAATTAAAAAATACTAGAACAATGGTGGCTGACATAACTGAAAATTAGTTTAATTACATTTTCCTTATTTTTCTTCTAAATTGTCCTAATACTTTTTCTCTCTTATAGAAATATATACTTATTTTCTCTATTTTTCAATTAAACTCTCTTTCCTATATTTCCTTTTTCCCACCTTTGGCATTACTCTATAATACTTAATTTCCGTATTCTACTCTATTTTTCACATTCATCTCATTTCCTCCATGCTCTACTTTTCATACAGCGAGATTACGAGTTTTGCGGTAACAGGGGTGCGGTGCTAACGAGCAGTTTCAGCTCACCGCTCACCTACAGACAACGCTGGTATTACAGGTTATTTTCAACCTGGCGATAGCCTCTAAAAAGTGAGCGGAGAGCAAAATTTAGCTCCACATCTCACTGTAATACCAGCGCTGCTTACAGTAGCGGTGAGCTGGCTAAACGTGCTTGTGCACGATTTCCCCATAGGAATCAATGGGGCAGAATCTGCTGAAAAAAAACCTAACACCTGTAAAAGAGCAGCGTTCAGCTCCTAACGCATTGATTCCTATGGGGAAAGTAAATTTATGTCTACACCTAACACCCTAACATGAACCCCGAGTCTAAACACCCCTAATCTTACACTTATTAACCCCTAATCTGCCGCCCCCGACATCGCCGACACCTGCATTATATTATTAACCCCTTGTCTGCCGCTCCGGACACCGCCGCCACCTACATTATACTTATTAAACCCTAATCTGCTGCCCCCAACTTCGCTGAACCCTACATTTTATTTATTAACCCCTACTCTGCCGCCCCCAATGTCGCCGCCACCTACCTACACTTATTAACCCCTAATCTGCCACCCCCAACATCACCGCCACTATAATAAATATATTAACCCCTAAACCTAAGTCTAACCCTAACCCCCCTAACTTAAATATAATTTAAAATAATCTAAATAAAATTACTACAATTAAATAAATTGTTCCTATTTAAAACTAAATACTTACCTGTAAAATAAAACCTAAGATAGCTACAATATAACTAATAGTTACATTGTAGCTAGCTTAGGATTTATTTTTATTTTACAGGCAACTTTGTATTTATTTTAACTAGGTAGAATAGTTATTAAATAGTTATTAACTATTTACTAAGTACCTAGATAAAATAAGTACAAATTTACCTGTAAAATAAAACCTAACCTAAATTACAATTACACCTAACACTACACTATAATTAAACTAATTACCTAAACTAACTACAATTAAATACAATTAAATTAAATAAACTAAAGTACGAAAAAAATAAAAAAAAATCGCTACCCTATACTAAATTACAAATAGCCCTTAAAAGGGCCTTTTGCGGGGCATTGCCCCAAATTAATCAGCTCTTTTACCTGTAAAAAAAAAATACAATACCCCGCAACATCAAAACCCACCACCCACACACCCAACCCTACTCTAAAACCCACCCAATCCCCCCATAATAAAACCTAACACTAACCCCCTTGAAGATCACCCTACCTTGAGACGTCTTCACCCAACCGGGCAGAAGTGGTCCTCCAGACGGGCAGAAGTCTTCATCCAGACGGCATCTTCTATCTTCATCCATCCGACGAGGAGCGGCTCCATCTTCAAGACATCCGACGCGGAGCATCCATCCAGATCGACGACTACCCGACGAATGAAGGTTCCTTTAAATGATGTTATCCAAGATGGCGTCCCTTGAATTCCGATTGGCTTATAGGATTCTATCAGCCAATCGGAATTAAGGTAGGAAAAATCCTATTGGCTGATGCAATCAGCCAATAGGATTGAGCTTGCATTCTATTGGCTGATTGGAACAACCAATAGAATGCAAGCTCAATCCTATTGGCTGATTGCCTCAGCCAATAGGATTTTTCCTACCTTAATTCCGATTGGCTGATAGAATCCTATCATCCAATCGGAATTCAAGGGAAGCCATCTTGGATGACGTCATTTAAAGGAACCATCATTCATCGGGTAGTCGTCAGTCTGGATGGATGCTCCGCGTCGAATGTCTTCAAGATGTAGCCGCTCCTCGTCGGATGGATGAAGATAGAAGATGCCGCCTGGATGAAGACTTCTGCCCGTCTGGAGGTCCTCTTCTGCCCGGATCGGATGAAGACTTCTGCCCCTCTGGAGGACCACTTCTGCCCGGTTGGGTGAAGACATCTCAAGGTAGGGTGATCTTCAAGGGGGTTAGTGTTAGGTTTTATTAAGGGGGGATTGGGTGGGTTTTAGAGTAGGGTTAGATGTGTGGGTGGTGGGTTTTAATGTTGGGGGTATTGTATTTTTTTTACAGGTAAAAGAGCTGATTACTTTGGGGGCAATGCCCCGCAAAAGGCCCTTTTAAGGGCTATTTGTAATTTAGTATAGGGTAGGGTTTTTTTATTTTGGGGGGCTTTTTTATTTTATTAGGGGGATTAGATTAGGTGTAATTAGTTTAAAATTCTTGTAATTATTTTATTTTTTTCTGAAATTTAGTGTTTTTTTTTTCCGTACTTTAGTTTATTTAATTTAATTGTAGTTAATTGTAGTTAATTTAGGAAATTATTTTAATTATAGTGTAGTGTTAGGTGTAATTGTAATTTAGGTTAGGATTTATTTTACAGGAAATTTGTCTTTATTTTAACTAGGTAGTTATTAAATAGCTAATAACTATTTAATACCTATTGTACCTAGTTAAAATAAATACAAAGTTGCCTGTAAAATAAAAATAAACCCTAAGATAGATACAATGCAACTATTAGTTATATTGTAGCTTTCTTAGGGTTTATTTTATCGGTAAGTATTTAGTTTTAAATATGAATAATTTAATTAATTGTAGTAATTTTATTTCGTTTTATTTAAATTATATTTAAGTTAGGGGGTGTTAGGGTTAGGGTTAGACTTAGGTTTAGGAGTTAATACATTTAATATAGTTGCGGCGACGTTGGGGGCTGCAGATTAGGGGTTAATAAATGTAGGCAGGTGTCGGCGATGTTAGGGACGGCAGATTAGTGGTTAATAAAATTTAACTATTGTTTGCGAGGCGGGAGTGTGGTGGTTTAGGGGTTAATATATTTATTGAAGTGGCGGCGATGTCCAGTCGGCAAATTAGGGGTTAAAAAATGTATTTAAGTGTTTGCGATGTGGGGGGGGGGCCTCGGTTTAGGGGTTAATAGGTAGTTTATGGGTGTTAGTGTACTTTGTAGCACTTTAGTTAAGCGTTTTATGTTACGGCGTTAGCCCATAAAACTCTTAACTACTGACTTTTAAATGCGGTAGGAGTCTTGACAGGAGAGGGTCTACCACTCACTTCTTCCAAGACTCGTAATACCGGCGTTAGGAAAATCCCATTGAAAAGATAGGATACGCAATTGACGTAAGGGGATTTGCGGTATGCTCGAGTCGCGGAAGAAAAGTAAGTGGTACACCTGTACCTGCCAGACTCGTAAAACCAGCGGGCGTTAAAAAGCATCTTTGGGACCTCTCAACGCTGATTTTTAAGGCTAACGCAAGACTCGTAATCTAGCAGATAATCTTTCCATTGATCTTGTGTCTTCTCCGTTTGTTTTTGTCTACTCCTTATTTGACCAATTTTCTTTTATGTTCACTCGTACATAATCCAATCTTTTCCCATTCTTCTTATGCGTTCCCTTTAACCCTTTACTTTATTATCTTCCATTTTTCTTTCCTCCACACTCCTAATTCTCCATCTCTCTTTTCAATTCCTCTTACTCGCTCTCTCTTCATCTTCTTGTCCTCCATTACATCTCTCACATTTTACTGTCGCCATGTTGTTTGTTTTCCCCATGGTGCATATTCACTCTGCTTCATTGAACTAAGTGTCTCTTGTTTTTCCTCTATTTTTTGCATTGATTTTTAATCTCCTATTATTTATATTTCAATTTTTGTTCATTGCCTCTCTTTGCTTCATTTCTTCCTTACATTCTTATCATCTAATTTGTCTATCTTAACCATGTCATTAATTCCAATTACACTATACACAATCTGATTATCTCTCTTTTTGTCTTCCAAACATCCCACATGAGCTCCTTTATACGCCACCCCCATTTTTCTTTTTTTTATCATTTCCTTCATACCCTCTCTTTTTTGTTTTTTCTCTCTCTCTCTCTTTACTCAATTTTTGTCCATTTCTCTCTCCTCTATCCCCCCTCTATGATCAATCTCTCAAACATTTTCTCCTATATTGACACAATTCCTAATTTTTCCTGTTTTTCTCTTCTAATTTCACTTTTTCTTGTAGGCTGACGTCCGAGGTGACTGGGATGGGTGCCCTGTAACTTCTCCGCCACTCCTCTCTCTGACCCCTCAGAACACTATTGGTGATTTGCATCTTGTGTGATGGAAGCAGAATTTATGTCAGAGAGCGCAGTGCAGACAAGTGCATTGTCTGTGTGCATCACATTACCACACTTCATGCGTGCTGTCCCAAAGAACCTCTCATTTATATCATTTATACCATGTAACAGTATGTACATGATTATAGAGATCTTCACATACAGCTCTTGCAACTATACATACGTTTTTATACCAAACCATATAAAGCTAATGAAACATTACATATATATTCATACAGGTACCTGCATGCAGTTGTTTGTTTTCTTACAAGATCCCGCATACAGCTTATGTAACTCCAAATTCATGTCCTCATTCAGTACTTTATATACAGGTAATGTAGCAAAGCTTGCTCACCCACAGTTACAAATGCCGAACATGATCCTTCTCTTCTCTGCCCCCTGTAATAGCCCTTACAGACAACATTCCAGGTCATATCACATGTTTGCATTACCTACACAACGTAAAACACCAAGTTGCCCTCACACACATGCATATTCATATTAATATGGGCTCTTTTGTATACAGTGCATTAATAATTTCACTGCACACAGGGTATTACTGATGCCACTATTCACAAGATACTAGTGTCCTGGCTGAAAATAGGACAATTCACAATCTGAATGCATTACAATGTGTCATTCTTTAATCAGGACTCTACTGACCCTCAATGTAATATTTCCATTCATACACATATTGTATGCCCCTCTTTATGCAAGGCATGATAAACCCCTTATATACAGGATAGTTTTTTCCCTCTACATGCGGTTTTATTACCTTCTAAAGGTTTTTACTGCCCATCCTATACAGACCATATTACTACCGCCATTGTACATAGGGTATTATTTGTACACAAAGTAAGAAATGCTCTTTATCTATACTGGATAACACTGACAATATACTTCATAAAGTGTTAATGGCACCACGGTATTACTGTCACAATTATCATTGCCTCCATGTTGTGCCCTCTGCACCCAGGGTATCACTGCTTCCCTTCTCTGCTCCAGACTGGTCTGTGATATTTAGTTTATTGGTTATTGATTATTGGTCTCCCTGAGCAAGTATCTATCTATGGAATGAAATGTCATTATTTTATGTATGATGATGCTGTAGATTCTATCTGTGAATGCAATTAGTGTAATATTTATTAAGATTTGAGAATATATATTGCTCTGTTTGTGCTTGATTTGGTTTATTTATTTCTGTCAGCTTTGAAGGTCAATCCATGCTGTGGGTGAATAAATAACAGTATTAAAACTTACATTTAGAGGTAACAATTGAAACAAAAAAACTTCACTTCAACATACTGGCACTCAATATGAAGGAACAGTAAACTAACTAAGCCTAGAAGGACCACCAGGGGGTGCTGTGTCTCCACTGTTAGATTTCCCAAATTCACAACTTCAGAGTGTTGGAATGAGAGAGACTATATTTCCATATTGTCTGCCCAGTAAATTCCAGTAATTAACATCATTGCTGCTTTTTTTTCTGATCCCCTATACACTGCCAGATTATGGAAGGGGGTGAAGGGTGGAACAGCTCATACTCTAAAGGAAAGAGAGATCTAAGAGACTGCTAGACAAAAAATGTTCAAAATGAAACATACAGAGTTACCATTATAGTCACATTGCAGGGAAAATGTGAGATCCTGGATACCTGGTACCAGAAATTCCCTCTACCGTGTTCATTGTTACCTTTTTTTTCTTTAAAATAACATCTTCAATTATATTTGAGCCAATGGGCTTTTCAAAACTGTTACGAGGGTTCATAAAACTGAAGTCCTTACAACTTTAAAAAACATTTTATTTATGTTCATTAATTTGTATGTCCCTTGACAGCAAACAAGCTGGCGTAACATATTTATTGCAATATACAAATTGATTACACTTCTCTTTCATATACAAATGGCACATTAGTTGAGCAGTATATCTGTTTAACATTTTTCTCTAATCTGTTTCAGTTTTTTAAAAACGTAATTCAGATGTTAAATCCCACATCTCTAAAAATAGAAAACTACATGTAAATACAGTAAAACATGCCCTATCTGTATATGCTTATTAATATATCATTGATATTTTACTGTCATGTTATGGAAATAAGCGCCAGATTACTATTGTACAGATGTTATACTCAACATAATGTGACAAACAACTAGTATGCACTGGCCGGAAATGTAAACTGTAAAATGTAGAATTTCCATAGAAATCCCACAGGGGAACAATTGCTACATTTGACAATGTAAAAAGGTTACTGTATATATACAGTAAACAACAGAAGATAATCCATTACTTGAACTCATTCACCACAATATTTGCTCATATTTGCCTCTTACAAAAGGAGGCCATAGACACATTGAGGGATCATACACCACTACTAGACAACCAGGGATCATTAGTACGTAATAAACATTTGAAAAGCATAGGAAAGGGAAGGATGTATATTAGCGCTACCATTCAAAATGTACTGCCTCATCTAAGGCCTGCTGCCATAGGCATAAATCTAGTTGGCCTAGGCCAAAATGTGTTACTAGTATAGGTGAAGTGATGCATTAGATTTCTTTATGCACCAGTTTCTGTGTAAGTGGACATTTTTTAAGTAATGCCCAACCATCCTATAGTATAAAAGGCCAAGTGTGTTTTTCCGAAGCTGTCATGCGCAGTAGAGACTGCGCAAGGACAAACCCACCTGGCCTTCAACAGAGTCTCAGACTGACCTCGCATCTGGGGCCAACCAGGTGTAAGGGGGTCATGGCACGGGCGGGGCCGGGTGTGACGTGGGCGGACCGGGCGAGAGAGAGCAAAAGAGAGAGGTAGCAAAAGAAAGGGGAGAGAGAGAGAAAAAGAAAGGGGGGAGAGAGAGAGCAAAAGCGGGGAGATAAAGAGAGCAAAAGAGAGGGAGAGAGAGAGCAAAAGAGAGGGGAGAAAGAGCAAAAGAGAGGGGGGAGAGCACAAAAGAGGGGAGAGAGAGGCAGAGAGAGCGTAAAAGAGAGGGGGAAAGAGGGGGGAGAGAGGAAGGAGACAGAGAGAGAACAAAAGAGAGGGGAGAGAAAGAGCAAAAGAGAGGGGGAGAGAGAGAGCAAAAGAGAGGGGGAGAGCGCAAAAGAGATGGGAGAGAGCGCAAAAAAAGAGTGGGAGTAAGAGAGAGAGAGCAAAAGAGAGGGGGAGGGAGAGAGCATAAGAGAGGGAGAGAGAGAGCAAATAGAAGGGAGAGAGAGACAGCAAAATAGAGGGGGGAAAGAGAGCAAAAGAAAGGGGAAAGAGAGAGCAAAAGAGGGGGGATAGAGAGAGCAAAAGAGAGGGGGACAGAGAGAGAGAGCAAAAGAGGGGGGATAGAGAGAGCAAAAGAGGGGGGATAGAGAGAGCAAAAGAAAGGGAGAGAGACAGCAAAAGAGAGGGTGAGAGGGCAAAAGAGAGGAGGGGAGAGAGAGAGCAAAAGAGGGGGGAGAGAGAGCAAAAGAGGGGGATAGAGAGAGCAAAAGAGAGGGGGAGAGAGAGACAGCAAAAGAGAGGGGGAGAGACAGCAAAAGAAAGGGGGAGAGAGAGAGAGAGAGAGAGAGAGAGAGCAAAAGAGAGGGGTAGAGTGCAAAACAGAGGGGGGAGAGTGCAAAGAGAGGGAAAGAGAGAGCACAAAAGAGAGGGAGGAAAAGAGAGGAGGATAGAGAGAGAGCAAAAGAGAGGGGAGATAGAGAGAACAAAAGAGAGGGAGAGAGACAGCAAAAGAGAGGGTGAGAAAGGGGAGGGAGAGAGCAAAAGAGAGGGGGGATAGCGCAAAAGAGGGGAGAGAGAGAGTGTACAAAAGAGAGGGGGAAACAGAGAGGGGGAGAGAGAGAGCAAAAGAGAGAGGAGAGAGAGAGCAAAAGAGAGGGGAGAGAGTGCAAAAGAGAGGGGGGAGAGAGAGAGAGCAAAAGAGGAGGAATAAAGAGAACAAAAGAGGGGGGTAGAGAGAGCAAAAGAGAGGGAGAGAGACAGCAAAAGAGAGGGGGAGAAAGCAAAATAAAGGGGGAGAGAGAGAGAGCAAAAGGGCGAGGATAGAGAGAGCAAAAGAGAGGGAGAGAGACAGCAAAAGAGAGGGGGGGGGAGAGAGAGCAAAAGAGATAGGGAAAGGAAAAGAGCAAAAGAGAGGGGGGAGAGCACAAAAGAGAGGGAGAAGAGCGCAAAAGAGAGAAGAAGAGAGAGCACAAAAGAGAGGGAGGAAAAGAGAGGGGGGAGCGAGAGAGCAAAAGAGAGGGGAGAGAGAGAGAACAAAAGAGAGGGAAGAGAGCAAAAGAGAGGGGAGAGAGAGAGCAAAATAGGAGGAATAGAGAGAGCAAAAGAGGGGGGTAGAGAGAGCAAAAGAGAGGGAGAGAGACATCAAAAGAGAGGGGGGAGAGAGCAAAAGAAAGGAGGAGAGAGAGAGCAAAAGAGAGGGAGAGAGGCAGCAAAAGAGAGAGGGAGAGCGCAAAAGAGGGGAGTGAGAGAGCACAAAAGAGAGGAGGGAAAGAGGGGGAAGAGAGGGGGAGAGAGTAAAAAAGAGAGGGGAGAGAGAGAGCAAAAGAGAGGGGAGAGAGAAAGCAAAAGAGAGGGGGGAGAGAGCAAAAGAGAGGGGAGAGAGCGCAAAAGAGAGGGGTCAGTAAGAGAGAGAGCAAAAGAGAGGGGAGAAAGAGAGTAAAAGAGAGGGGGAGAGAGAGAGAGCATAAGAGAGGGGGAGAAAGAGCAAAAGAGAGGAGGGCGAGAGATAGAGAGCAAAAGAGAGGGGGAGAGTGCAAAAGAGAGGGGAGAGAGAGAGCAAAAGAGAGGGGAGAGAGACAGCAAAATAGAGGGGGAGAGAGGGAGCATAAGAGAGGAGGGAGAGAGCAAAAGAGAGGGGGAGAGAGACAGCAAAAGAGAGGGGGGAAAGAGAGCAAAAGAAAGGAGAGAGAGAGAGCAAAAGAGGGGGGATAGAGAAAGCAAAAGAGAGGGGTGCGAGAGAGCAAAAGAGAGGGGGCAGAGAGAGCAAAATAGGAGGAATAGAGAGAGCAAAAGAGGGGGGTAGAAAGCGCAAAACAGAGGGAGAGAGACAGTAAAAGAGAGGGGTGAGAGAGCAAAAGAAAGGGGGAGAGAGAGCAAAAGAGGGGGACAGAGAGAGCAAAAGAGAGGGATAGAGACAGCAAAAAAGAGGGGGAGAGAGAGCAAAAGAGAGAGGGAGAGAGAAAGAGCAAAAGAGAGGGGGGAGAGCACAAAAAAGAGGGTGGAGAGTGCAAAAGAGAGGGGAAGAAAGAGTGCAAAAGAGAAGGAAGAAAAGAGAGGGGGAGAGAGCAAAAGAGGAGGAATAGAGAGAGCAGAAGAGGAGGGTAGAGAGAGCAAAAGAGAGGGGGAGAGAGAGAGAGCAAAAGAGGGGGGATAGAGAGAGCAAAAAAGAGGGAGAGAGTCAGCAAAAGAGAGGGGGAAAGAGAGCAAAAGAAAGGGGAGAGAGAGAGCAAAAGAGGGGGGATAGAGAAAGCGAAAGAGGAGGGTAGAGAGAGCAAAAGAGAGAGACAGCAAAAGAGAGGGGGAGAGAGCAAAAGAAAGGGGAGAGAGAGAAAAAGAGAGCAAAAGAGGGGGGATAGAGTGCGCAAAAGAGAGGGATAGAGACAGCACAAGAGAGGGGGAGAGAGAGCAAAAGAAAGAGGGAGAGAGAAAGAGCAAAAGAGAGGGGAGAGAGTGCAAAAGAGAGGGGAAGATAGAGCACAAAAGAGAGGGAGGAAAAAAGAGTGGGGAGCGAGAGAGCAAAAGAGAGGGGGAGAGAGAGAGAACAAAAGAGAGGTGAGAGAGCAAAAGAGAGGGGAGAGAGAGAGCAAAAGAGGAGGAATAGGGAGAGTGCAAAAGAGAGGGGAGAGAGAGGGGGAAAGAGAGGGGGGGAGAGAGAGAGAGAACAAAAGAGAGGGGAGAGAGACAGCAAAATAGAGGGGGAGAGAGGGAGCATAAGAGAGGAGGGAGAGAGCAAAAGAGAGGGGGAGAGAGACAGCAAAAGAGAGGGGGAAAGAGAGCAAAAGAAAGGAGAGAGAGAGCAAAAGAGGGGATAGAGAAAGCAAAAGAGAGGGGTGTGACAGAGCAAAAGAGAGGGGGCAGAGAGAGCAAAATAGGAGGAATAGAGAGAGCAAAAGAGGGGGGTAGAAAGAGGGAGAGAGACAGTAAAAGAGAGTGGTGAGAGAGCAAAAGAAAGGGGGAGAGAGAGAGCAAAAGAGGGGTATAGAGAGAGCAAAAGAGAGGGATAGAGACAGCAAAAAAGAGGGGGAGAGAGAGCAAAAGAGAGAGGGAGAGAGAAAGAGCAAAAGAGAGGGGGGAGAGCACAAAAGAGAGGGGGGGGGGGGAGCGCAAAAGAGAGGGGAAGAAAGAGTGCAAAAGAGAAGGAGGAAAAGAGAGGGGGGGACGAGAGAGCAAAAGAGAGAGGGGAGAGAGAGAACAAAAGAGAGGGGAGAGGGCAAAAGAGAGGGGAGAGAGAGCAAAAGAGGAGGAATAGAGAGAGCAAAAGAGAGGGGGAGAGAGAGAGCAAACGAGAGGGGGGAGAGAGAGAGCAAAATAGGCAAAATAGAGAAAGCAAAAAAAAGGGAAAGAGACAGCAACAGAGAGGGTGACAGAGCAAAAGAGAGGAGGGGGAGAGAGAGATAGAGAGAGAGCAAAAGAGGGGGGGAAGGAGAAAGAGAGAGCAAAAGAGGGGGATAGAGAGAGCAAAAGAGAGGGAGAGAGGCAGCAAAAGCGAGGGGGAGAGAGAGCAAAAGAGAGGGGGAGAGAGAGAGAGCAAAAGAGAGGGGGAGAGTGCAAAACAAAGGGGGAGAGCACAAAAGAGAGGGGAAGAGAGTGCGCAAAAGAGAGGGAAGAAAAGTGAGGGGGAGAGAGAGAGCAAAAGAGAGATGGGAAAGAGGGAACAAAAGAGAGGGGAGTGAGCAAAAGAGAGTGGAGAGAGAGCAAAAGAGAGGGTGAGAAAGGGGAGAGAGAGAGCAAAAGAGAGGGGAGAGAGCAAAAGAAAGGGGGATAGCACAAAAGAGGGGACAGAGATAGCGTGCAAAGAGAGGGGGAACAGAGAGGGGGAGAGCGAGAGCTAAAGAGAGGGGGAGAGAGCAAAAGAGAGGGGGGAGAGAGAGAGCGCAAAAGAGAGGGGGAGAGCGCAAAAGAGAGGGGGGAGAGAGAGAGCAAAAGAGGCGAGAGAGAGTAAAAGAGAGGGGGAGAGCATAAGAGAGCAGGGAGAGAGAGAGCAAAAGAGAGAGGGGAGAATGCAAAAGAGAGGGGAGAGAGGGGGGAAAGAGAGGGGGAGAGAGAACAAAAGAGAGGGGAGAGAGACAGCAAAAGAGAGGGGGAGAGAGAGACCGCATAAGAGAGGAGGGTGAGAGAGAGAGCAAAAGAGAGGGGAAAGAGACAGCAAAAGAGAGGGGAAAAGAGAGCAAAAGAGGGAGGATAGAGAGTGCAAAAGATAGGGGGGAGATAGAGAGTGCAAAAGAGAGGAGGAGAGAGAGAGCAAAAGAGAGGAGAGAGAGAGAGAGAGCAAAATAGGAGGAATAGAGAGAGCAAAAGAGGGGGGTAGAGAGAGCAAAAGAGAGGGAGAGAGACAGCGAAAGAGAGGGGGGAGAGAGCAAAAGAAAGGGGGGAGTGAGAGAGCAAAAGAGGGGGGGATAGAGAGAGCAAAAGAGCTGGAGAGAGACAGCAAAAGATAGGGGAGAGAGAGCAAAAGAGAGGGAAGAATGCAAAAGAGAGGGGAGAGAGGGGGGAAAGAGAGGGGGAGAGAGAACAAAAGAGAGGGGAGAGAGAGACAGCAAAAGAGAGGGGGAGAGAGAGACAGCATAAGAGAGGAGGGTGAGAGAGAGAGCAAAAGAGAGGGGAAAGAGACAGCAAAAGAGAGGGGGGAAAGAGAGCAAAAGAGGGGGGATAGAGAGTGCAAAAGATAGAGGGAGATAGAGAGTGCAAATGAGAGGAGGAGAGAGAGAGCAAAAGAGAGGGGAGAGAGAGAGCAAAATAGGAGGAATAGAGAGAGCAAAAAGGGGGAGGGAGAGAGACAGCAAAAGAGATGGGGGAGAGAGCAAAAGAAAGGGGGGAGTGAGAGAGCAAAAGAGGGGGGATAGAGAGAGCAAAGAGAGGGAGAGAGAGACAGCAAAAGATAGGGGAGAGAGAGCAAAAGAGAGGGGGAGAGAGAGTGATCAAAAGAGAGGGGGGGAGAGCGCAAAAGAGAGGGGGAGAGCGCAAAAGAGGGGGGATAGAGAGCGCAAAAGATAGGGGGGGAGAGAGAGTGCAGAAGAGGAGGAATAGAGAGAGAGCAAAAGAGGGGGGTAGAAAGAGCAAAAGAGAAGGAGAGAGACAGCAAAAGAGAAGGGGAGAGAGCAAAAGAAAGGGGGGAGTGAGAGAGCAAAAGAGGGGGAGAGAGACAGCAAAAGAGAGGGGGAGAGAGAGCAAAAGAGAGGGAGAGAGAGAAAGAGCAAAAGAGAGGGGGGGAGTGCAAAAGAGAGGGGGCAGAGGGCAAAAGAGAGGGGAAGAGAGAGCACAAAAGAGAGGGAGGAAAAGAGAGGGGGAGCGAGAGAACAAAAGAGAGGGGAGAGAGGGAGAGCAAAAGAGAGGGGAGAGAGATAAAGGAAAAGAGAGGTGTGAAAGAGAGATAGCAAAATAGAGGGAGAGAGACAGCAAAAGATAGGGGAAGAGAGAGGAAAAGAAAGGGGAAGAGAGAGCGCAAAAGAAAGGGGGGAGAGCACAAAAGAGAGGGGTGAGAGCGCAAAAGAGAGGGGGAAAGAGAGTGCAAAAGAGAGGGACAAAAAGAGAGGGGGAGAGAGAGAGCAAAAGAGAGGGGGCAAAGAGAGAGCAAAATAGAGAGAGGGGGAGAGAGGAAGCAGAAGAGAGGGGGAGATAAAGAGCAAAAGAGAGGGGGAGAGAGCAAAAGAGAGGGGGGATAGAGAGAGAGCAAGGGGTTGAACCGCTGTACTGCAAAAAATGACCCGTGTAAACGGGCTTTAGGACTAGTATAGCTATATGCCATACAAATAGAGTGATTTTATTAAACTGTAACATTTAAGAACATTAAAAAACACACACTGTATTTACACATATCAGTAAATGGTATAACTGTACAAATGATCTGTATGTGTATGTTCTCTTTAATTACACATGCATCACCATTCTTTAGCAGGGGAACAAAGCTTTTATTTCACTATATAACAGCACCGTTTTATCATAGAGAGACTCTGGATTTCTGACTTTTGATGTGTCTTCAATTATGTCTTATGTATTTAGAGTTTAGAATAGCTGCAGGTTGTGAAAAAAGTTATAAATACACCCTCTCCAGCTTGTACATGTTTACCTTGGATCAGCATAACACCCCTCCATTTGCAAGTAAATAATACAGATTTTTTTAATAAGCAGTTTATGATCAAGGGAAGTTTTCTACCTCACTAGACCTCCATTTTAAAGAAATAAATGTGGCAAAATTAGAAATTGTGCCTATCTCATAGATCACTAACTGAAATAAAAAGGTAGGCAGGGAAATTGTGTCACCCTTTCTACTAACTATTAAACAACAAGCACTCTCAGTATAAGAGACATTGGGGTCAATTTACAAATGTGCGAGTGGACATGATACTATTATGGTTATGGAGCAGCGGTCTTTAGAAACATGGGGCATCAAGCTCCGTACAGAGCTTGATAAATTGACCCCTGAGGCTCTTCTTTCCACTAATGTGTCAGATGATTCTAGATTACACTATCAATGAATAACATAATTAAACTCACAGGATAGGTACTTTAACATTACACAAAATTGTATTTGCATTGAACTTAATATGTTTGGGGACTTCTTTGCATCCAAAAAACCCCATGCAAAAGCCCATGTACCAAGTCTGCTTCCCCCCCAAACAGGGCCTGATGGGCCTTGATGATGAATGATGGAACATGGGAAAACACACATCCACTTAAGTCACTTTCTTGATGACATTGAGGCACCTTTATAAAATACTGTGCAACACATGTGAACAAGGAGCAACATAATACTGACACTCATGGAACTAATATCTACACTTTGGTTTAATTAAAAGTACAGAACCCAATGGTTTTAATTCTGTTGTACTGGGAAGATTGAATTTTAAAAGGAATTTGTGACCCTGCATGTATGCAGTGAGAACATAAACATGCACTGTGCTTGTGTAAATTGTTACTAATTTCTGCCCCCCGTACCTTGTTTAGAGTGCCTATGCTGAATTTAAACAATGAACCACAAGAAAATCTGTTTCCTACACAAATAGCAGCTGCTCGGGGACTTGGGGATTTATAAATTGTCATTCATTTTTTTTTTCTTTCTCATATTGTTTAGCTTAGCAGATGCCTTGTGTTAGGTTTGGTGTATATTATGATCCAACATGCAATAAATATTGTATTCCAACAGGCTGAGTTTGCCATTTTGCTGCAGCTGGGAGGAACAGTGATTTTATATTTCATACACTATCATTCTTTTTAGCTTAGACTTCCTCTGAGCTCCTTGTTCTGGGCAGTTAATTAAAAGATTTGGCCAGATGCAATAAAGCTTATTTTCTCTGCAAGCTCCCACTGCGACATTCGCTTCATCTGGAAGTCACATTGCCAAATGCAAGAAAGGTATACTTTGTATTGAAAGCTGTATGACGAAATATATAATATTTTAGCAATTTATCGCCTAGATTACGAGTTTTGCCGGTAAGGCTGTGCGCTGCTAACGCGCAGTTTTCCCTCACCTACAGACAATGCTGGTATTATGGGTTTTTAGAAACCCGGCGTTAGCCGCAAAAAAGTGAGCGTAGAGCAAAATTTAGCTCCACATCTCACCTCAACACCAGCGCTCCTTACGTTAGTGTTAAGCAGGTAAAACGTGCTCGTGCACGATTTCCCCATAGGAATCAATGGGGCAGAGCCGGCTGAAAAAAAAACACCTTCAGAAAAGCAGCGTAAAGCTCCTAACGCAGCCCCATTGATTCCTATGGGGAAACAAAAGTTATGTCTAAACACCCCTAATCTTACACCCCTAATCTGCCGCCCCCGACATCGCTGACACCTGCATAACATTATTAACCCCTAATCTGCCTCTCCGGACACCGCCGCCACCTACATTATACTTATGAACCCCTAATCTGCTGCCCCCAACATCGCCGAACCCTACATTATATTTATTAACCCCTAATATGCCACCCCCAATGTCGCCGCAACCTACCTACACTTATTAACCCCTAATCTGCCGCCCCCAACGTTGCCACAACTATATTAAATGTATTAACCCCTAAACCTAAGTCTAACCCTAACCCTAACACCCCCTAACTTAAATATAATTTAAATAAATCTAAATAAAATAACTAACATTAATTAAATTATTCCTATTTAAAACTAAATACTTACCTATAAAATAAACCCTAAGATAGCTACAATATAACTAATAGTTACATTGTAGCTAGCTTAGGGTTTATTTTTATTTTACAGGCAACTTTGTATTTATTTTAACTAGGTAGAATAGTTATTAAATAGTTATTAACTATTTAATAGCTACCTAGTTAAAATAAAGACAGATTTACCTGTAAAATAAATCCTAACCTTAGTTACAATTACACCTAACTCTACACTATAATTAAATTAATTACCTAAACTAAATACTATTAAATACAATTCATTTTTTTATCTTAAGTACGAAAAAAAACAAACACTAAATTACATAAAATAATAAAATAATTACAAGTTTTTTAAACTAATTACACCTACTCTAATCCCCCTAATAAAATAAAAAAGCCCCCCAAAATAATAAAAAGCCCTACCCTATACTAAATTACAAATAGCCCTTAAAATTTGTTAATAACTATTTAATAACTATTCTACCTAGTTAAAATAAATACAAAGTTGCCTGTAAAATAAAAATAAATCCTAAGCTAGCTACAATGTAACTATTAGTTATATTGTAGCTAGCTTAGGGTTTATTTTATAGGTGAGTATTGAGTTTTAAATAGGAATAATTTAATTAATGTTAGTTATTTTATTTAGATTTATTTAAATTATATTTAAGTTAGGGGGTGTTAGGGTTAGACTTAGGTTTAGGGGTTAATACATTTAATATAGTTGCGGCGACATTGGGGGAGGCAGATTAGGGGTTAATAAATGTAGGTAGGTGTCGGCAATGTTAGGGACAGCAGATTATGGGTTAATAAAATTTAAGTAGTGTTTGCGATGCGGGAGGGCGGCGGTTTAGGGGTTAATATATTTTTTATAGTGGCGGCGGTGTCTGGTTCGGCAGATTAAGGGTTAAATTTTTTTATTATTGTTTGCGATGTGGGGGGGGGCCTCGGTTTAGGGGTTAATAGGTAGTTTATGGGTGTTAGTGTACTTTTTAGCACTTTAGTTAAGAGTTTTATGCTATGGCGTTAGCCCACAAAACTCTTAACTACTGACTTTTAAATGCGGTACCAGTCTTGACAGGAGAGGCTGTACCGCTCACTTTTTGGAAGACTTGTAATACCGGCGTTATGCAAGTCCCATTGAAAATATAGGATACGCAATTTACGTAAGTGGATTTGCGGTATTACCGAGTCTGGCCAAAAAAGAGAGCGGTACACCTGTCATTTCAAGACTCGTAATACCAGCGTTAGGAAAAAAGCAGTGTTGGGATGCAAGACTCATGTATATATATATAAAATTATATAATTATGTTACATAAAGGTGTAAAGAGACCTCTTAAAAGTGGAGAGCTCTCCTGATTAGGGTTTCTAAGTGTCCAGTATTCAACCAGACAGTCCAGTATTTTAGCAGGCTGTCCAGTAATATCCATACAAAAAATACTGGACATTTAAATGTGCATTAAAAAAATGTTCCAAGTTGCAGCAAAATTTTAAAGGCCTCCAAAGCCTCTATGCATTATTAATATTGTCCAGAAAAAGTTTACATCATCGCATTCACTACATTGTGCGTTACTGGGGGGTATGTACTTAAAACACTGCTCTGTGTATGAAATTGGAAATCAAGGGGAGTCAAACTAATATTATATATGTGTTGTTGGCAGCCCAAGTGGTAATATCTTTAATTGTGTTTTCCAGGCAGCCATAGAAATAAAATCATCAATAAGGAAAAATATATGTTGGGGTCAAGGGTGGAGCCGCAGAAAGAGCATTAGGGAGGGGCTCCTGTGTAACCTCCACCACCTACCACCCAACACCAGGTTGTCCAGTATTTTTGTGGAGGACAGCTGGCAACTCTACTCCTGATGACAGCATTTCATGAACTAAAGAGTTATATATAGCGAGATGTTAGTGTTGTATTGGTTCATGATGTATTCTAGAAGGAACAAGGGTTTACAAGGGTTAATAAACCCCCATAGGGGATAAATGGTAGGGCCCGATGTTTTTTTGTTTTGTTTTTTTGTTCTGTTTGCTTTTAAACAGACAAATAAAGGTCGCCTTTATTTTTAGTGATATTAAATTTTTGTGTTTTTGAACTGCTCAAAGTTACCATCACTTTAACATAAAGCACATTAGTCCCCTTAATGAGATAAGCAATTGTCATGCTATTAATTGCCTTTAAAACAATTCTTGAGGGGTCTTGTAAAACTGACAAATCAAAGTATAGAATGTATTTGTAGCTTCGCAAGGTAAACACCTTTATATGAATTTACGAATTACATTTGTGCTTACCCACCAGCTGTAACTATGATACTTTAAAGCATAAACACAGATTTATACTCATGATAAAATTATTTCTTTACATTTTTTATACAATATTGTGGCCCACTGGCATGTAAAACAGGAAGGTTATCCTGTCTACTAGAATGTAATATATCCACCATCTATAAATATGATATCACTTTGAGAAGATCTTAACTGTGCTTCTATGCTGTGGTCTTTTTTTCTAAAAGACATTTCAGTAATAAACTATACTGGCAATATGATTCAAGTTCACCTCCAGCTGATTGATAAAATTGAAGAATAAGGAGAGAATGATCGAAAAAGGAATACAAATAAAGAGGGAGAGAGTTGAATAAAAAGGAATGACACATAATCCAGAAAGGCTGATACTAATGGAAAGAGAAGCTAAAACAGAGTGAAGCGAATGAAGAGCAATGTAATATAGATAATGTAGAAAACAATGAAAGAGTAAGAGGATGATGATATTAAAAAAGAAGTTTGAACGGTAGGCTGAACACTAGATAACATATCTGAGGGGCGTGTGATTCCTCTATGTTGCCCCTAAGAAGCTGCTGCATATAACATCCACTCAAAAAATAAATGTCTAGTCCAGGCACATATATGAATTTTGTTGAGGGAGCAACAGCATATCATGGGGTAGAAATCATTCTCCTCAATTCTAGACATCATGGAAGGAACCATACAGAAGCTATTTACACTCACCGGCCACTTTATTAGGTACACTTGTTCAATTGCCTGGTATCACAAATTCCTAAACAGCCAATCATATGGCAGCAACTTAATGCATTTAGGCATCTAGACGTTGTGAAGACGACTTGCTGAAGTTCAAACCGAGCATCAGAATGGGGAGGAGAGGGGATTTAAGTGACTTTGAACGTGGCATGTTTGTTGGTGCCAGACCGGCTGGTCTGAATATTTTGAAAACTGCTGATCTACTGGGATTTTCACGCACAACCATGTCTAGGGTTTATAGAGAATGGTCCGAAGAAGAGAAAATATCCAGTGAGTGGCAGTTGTGTGGACGAAAATGCCTTGTTGATGTCAGAGGTCAGAGGAGAATGGGCAAACTGGTTTGAGATGATAGAAAGGCAACAGTATAAAATAACCACTTGTTACAACCAAGGTATGCAGAATATCATCTCTGAATGCACAACACATCGAATGTTGAAGCAGATGGGCTACAGCAGCAGAAGACCACACTAGGTGCTACTCCTGTCAGCTAAGAACAGGAAATTGAGGCTACAATTCGCACAAGCTCACCAAAATTGGACAATAGAAGATTGGAAAAATGTTGCCTGGTCTGATGAATCTCGATTTCAGCTGCAACATTTAGGGTCAGAATTTGGCGTAAACAACATGAAAGCATGAATCCATCCTGCCTTGTACCAACGGTTCAGGTTGCTGGTGGTGGTGTAATGGTGTGGGGGATATTTTCTTGGCACACTTTTGGCCCCTTTGTGCCAATTGAGCATTGTTTAAATGCCACGGCCTACCTAAGTATTGTTGCTTACCATGTCCATCACTTTATGACTACAGTGTACCCATCTTCTGATGGCTACTTCTAGCAGGATAATGCACCATGTCACAAAGCTCAAATTAGCTCAAACTGGTTTTTTGAACATGACAATGAGTAAACTGTACTCCAATGGCCTCCACAGTAACCAGATCTCAATCCAATATAGCACCTTTGGGATGGGGTGGACGGGAAATTTGCATCATGGATGCGCAGCCGACAAATCTGCAGCAACTGCGTGATGCTATCATGTCAATATAGACCAAAATCTCTAAGGAATGTTTCTAACACCTTGTTGAATCTATGCTAAGAAGAATTAAGGCAGTTCTGAAGGCAAAAGGGGGTCCAACCCGTTACTAGCAAGGTGTACTTAATAAAGTGGCTGGTGAGTGTATGTGTCACTAACAGGTAAGGGGTTGAACACTTGCTGTTAGTAAGCTACTGGCAAAAATGAGGTGAAATAAATGTTCTGTATATGTTATGACAGGAAACATATGTATATCTTCATTGTGCTGTGCGATACTGGGAGAAAGAATATTCAAAATTAATGAACTCTGGGAAACTGTTCATTCCTTTCTCTGTGTGTTTTATTAGTAGAAAGGGAAGAAAAGTTAAAAAAAATAGATAATCCCTTTATTTACCATTCAATGATCATTCTATTTAGCATTTATTTGTGTTTAATGTTCCTTTAAAGGGAAAACACGTCTAAATGACTTGCACAGAAAACATTTTAAATACACTGTGTTACTGTATAATACTTTTTTATGTCACCGTGTTGCTCTAAGATATCCCTGTGTTACATCTTTTTAATGTGTACAGTACATTGTCAGTGTGCAGTTCTTCTCTTTCTGGGGCCTATCTATCAAAGTGTAAACCACAAATATGCCGGAATTCTGCGTCGTAATTGTTGCGAGATTGATCCGACCTAGTTATCAATGCCTCAAGACCGGCAAATGTTGAAATTTGTGACGTAAAATACGATCCACTGGTCTCAATCTGATGCATATCGATGCTTACGTCATTACAGATGTTTATCAAACTTTTAACAGGTACGCTCGCGGCTATTTGGACGCATCGTACCTGGTTTTCAATCCGCCACCCTTGCGGCCGCGGATGCCATAGAAATCAATGAAAGAACCTAAAGCTTATGTTTGATGCTGCAAGAGAATGAAGCATACCCCATTGATTTCTATGGTAGAAAAAAAGTTACGTTTACACCTAACACCCTAACATAAACCCTGAGTCTAAACACCCCTATTCCGCCACTCCCCGACCCGCCGCAACCTAAATAAACTTATTAACCCCTAAACCTCTGGCCTCCCACATCACCACCACTAACTAAACATATTAACCCCTAAACCGCCAGCCCCCCACATCGCCAAAAACCAAATTAAGCTATTAACCCCTAAACCTAACAGCCCCTTAACGTTAAATTAAAATTACAACATCCCTATCTTCAAATAAATTAAAACTTACCTGTAGAATTAAAAGAAACTAATTTTAAACTATGAATTAACCTACCCTAACTATTATACTAGAATTACATTAAGCTAACAATTAAATAAAATAAATTACATATTCAAAAACCTACCTACTAAAATTATTTAAATCTACAATTAAACATTATTACAAAGTCCTAAAGTACAAAAACAAACAAACACAAAGGCCCAGATTACGAGTTTTGCGTTAGAGGCTGTGCGGTGCTAACGAGCAGTTTTGTCTCACCGCTCACTTACCTACAGCGCTGGTATTACGGGTTTTTACAAACCCGTCGTTAAAAGACAAGATGTGAGCGTTGAGCAAATTTTACTAATTACCGCACTCCAATACCAGCGCTGCTTAAGTCAGCGGTGAGCTGGTGTAACGTGCTTGTGCACGATTTCCCCATAGGAATCAACGGGGAGAACCGACTGAAAAAAAAGTCTAACACCTGCAAAAAAAGCAGCGTAAAACTCCTTAATGCAGCCCCATTGATTCCTATGGGGAAACACATTTTATGTCTACACCTAACACCCTAACATGAACCCTGAGTCTAAACACCCCTAATCTTACACTTATTAACCCCTAATCTGCCGCTCTGGACACCGCCGCCACCTACATTATACTTATGAACCCCTATTCTGCTGCCCCCAACATCGCCGAACCCTACATTATATTTATTAACCCCTACTCTGCCGCCCCCAATGTCGCTGCCACCTACCTATACTTATTAACCCCTAATCTGCCGCCCCCAACGTCGCCGCCACTATAATAAACATATTATTATTATTATTATCATTTATTTGTATAGCGCTGCCAAATTCCGTAGCGCTGGGTACAATGATAGGGGTATACAATGACAAATATTTGTGATAAAATACAAAACATAACAAAACTAAACAAATCTAGCACAAGAGGAAGAGGGCCTTGCTCCGGAGAGCTCACAGTCTATAGGTTTAGGGTGCAGAGACATAAGGTTGGGGTAGCTTGTTACATCAGTTGTATTTGCAGCAGTGAGTCAGGCAGTTCATGTACAGTTTGGTTCGGATGTGGGATGGAGGAGAGATGGTAAGCCTCTCTGAATAGGTGGGTTTTCAAGCATCGTCTGAAGCTATACAAAGTTGAAGACAGTCTAATGGAGCAGGGTAGAGAGTTCCAGAGGACAGGAGCAGCACGTGCGAAGTCTTGGAGGCGGGAGTGGGATGTAGAGATAACTGGAGTGTAGAGACGTAAGTCAGAGGTTGATCGAAGAGAACGGGATGGGGAATATTTCACGATGAGAGAGGAAATATAGTTGGGAGTTAGACTGTTGAGTGCTTTGTAGGTTAGGGGTAATACTTTAAATTGCATTCTGGAGTGTATGGTGAGCCAGTGTAGAGACTGGCAGAGTGGAGCAGCTGATGCAGATCGTCGACTTAGGTGGATGAGTCTAGCAGAAGCATTCATAATAGATTGGAGGGAGGAGAGACAGTGTTTTGGAAGTCCATTTAGGAGTAGATTGCAATAATCAATGCGTGACAGGATGAGGGAATGAACAAGTATTTTTGTAGTTTTTTGAATAAGGAAGGGACGAATTCTGGAAATGTTACGTAGGTGTGAACGGCAGGATTTGGTAAGCGTTTGTATCTGTGGGTTGAATGTGAGTTCTGAGTCTAGTGTGACCCCAAGGCAGCGGACCTGGGGTGAGGTGTTGAGAATAGAGTCTCCAACCATCAGAGAAATGTCAGGTGTCGGATGTCTCAAAGAGGTGGGGATAAGAAGCAGCTCAGTTTTGGACAGATTGAGTTGGAGGTAGTGTGAAGACATCCAAGAGAAAATTGCAGAGAGGCAGTCAAAAATCTGGTTGAGTAAAGAGGGAGAGATATCAGGAGAGGAAAGATAGATTTGGGTATCATCAGCATATAGGTGGTACTGGAATCCAAAGGAGGCTATAAGTTTTCCAAGGCAGGATGCATAAAGAGAGAAAAGCAAGGGGCCCAAGACAGAGCCTTGTGGTACTCCAACTGAGAGAGGCATAGGATCACAAGATATGTTGTTAAAGCAAACCAGGAGATGGCTGTGTCTCAGATGCCAAATGAATGTAGTATTTTTAGGAGGAGAGGATGGTCAACTGTGTCAAAAGCTGCAGAGAGGTCAAGAAGAATTAGTAAGGAGTAATGGCCTTTTGCTTTAGCTGATAACAGGTCATTTATTACTTTAGCAAGAGCGGTTTCTGTTGAGTGTTTAGGGAGGAAACCAGATTGTAGTGGATCAAGTAAGGAGTTAGTTGTGAGAAATTGAGTTAGCCGATTATAGACTAGTCGTTCCAATAATTTTGAAGCAAAGGGAAGTAAGGAGATCTTTTGATAGTTAGAAGGCGTGGAGGGGTCAAGCGAGGGCTTTTTTAGGATTGGTATGATTGACGCATGCTTGAATGTGTCAGGAAATGTGCCAGCAGTGAGAGATTGGTTAAAGAGATGAGTTAGGGTAGGGGTTAGTGAAGCAGAGAGAGAGGGAATAAGTCGTGAAGGAATAGGGTCAAGTGGGCAGGTTGTGAGATGAGCCAAGGATAGAAGTGCAGAGACTTCTTCCTCTGTTACAGGAGGGAAGTAGCATAGATTTTTGTTAATAGAAGGGGTGGGTAGGATCGCTGGGTTTGCGGGGTGCGAGGTGCAGATCTCTTTTCTAATGGTGTCAATTTTATTTTTGAAGTGATCAGCAATAATTTGAGCAGTGAGGTTGGTAGTGGGCGGGGGGGCAGGCGGACGTAGAAGTGAGTTAAAGGTTGAGAACAGTTTTCTGGGGTTGGATGCGTGAGTTTGGCCAGGCTGAGCACAGAGTTGTAGGACTTAAGGGTGAATTTATAATGTTGGAAATCAGCAAAGCTGCGTGATTTCCTCCACTGCCGTTCAGCGGCCCGTGAGCATTGCTGAATATATCTGGTCTGTTTAGTGTGCCACGGTTGCCATTGAGTGATTGATGTACGTCGAAGAGTGTAGGGTGCAGTTTTGTCAAGTGTTGATTTTAGTGCCAAATTATACTGTAGAGTCACAAGGTTTGGACAAGAGAGGGATGAAATGTCAGAGAGCAGAGGACTCAGTTGAGTGGAAAAGTCTGTGAGATCCAAGTCATTTAAATTCCTGTG
This sequence comes from Bombina bombina, assembly GCF_027579735.1. NCBI lineage: Eukaryota > Metazoa > Chordata > Amphibia > Anura > Bombinatoridae > Bombina > Bombina bombina. The sequence continues at coordinate 595,675,647 of NC_069499.1, read as the reverse complement.
AGGTAGTAGTTTGGGGGCTTGCAAAGATGTAGCAGGTAGAGTAAGAGAGAAAGTTAATAGATGGTGGTCAGAGAGAGGAAAGGGGAAGTTAAGGGAGTTGGAAACAGCACAGAGCTTTGTGAAGACCAGGTCTATGGAGTTGCCTTCACAGTGTGTTGGAGATGTTGTCCACTGGGACAGGCCTAAAGAGGTGGTAAGGGATAGAAGTTTAGAGGCAGCAGGCGTGTTAGGCTTATCAAGGGGTATGTTGAAGTCCCCTAAGATGAGAGAATGGACATTAGAAGAGAGAAAATGTGGAAGCCAGGCTTCAAAGTGGTCCAGAAATTGAGATGCTGGGCCAGGGGGCCGATAGATAACTGCAACACGAAGAGCTATAGGGGAGAAGAGGTGGATAGCGTGAACTTCAAAAGATGAGAAGGAAAGAGAGGGGGGTGAAGGAATGCAGTGAAAGGTACTGTGTGGAGACAGGAGAATTCCTACTCCTCCTCCTTGTTTGTCTCCAGGCCTGGGAGTGTGACTGAAGTGCAGGCCGCCATAGGACAGAGAGGCTACAACAGTTGTGTTATAGGAGGAAGGCCAAGTTTCAGTGAGGGCCAACAGGTTAAGTGAACATGAAATAAATAGGTCGTGAATAGATGTAAGCTTATTGCATACCGAGCGTGCATTCCAAAGGACACACGAGAATTGGGGTGTACTAATAGAGGTGCAGTTAATGAGGTTTAGAGGGTTACATGTGCAAGGTGTATGAGGTGTAATTTGTGGTAGTGATCTGAGGGAAGCAGAGGGTGGACCTGGGTTAGGCGAGACATCCCCAGCTGCAAGAAGAAGAAAGATGGTGATTGAAAGGAGATGAGAATGTGTCTTATGTGAGTGTTTAAGTTTAGGATCAGTGAAGCGTGACTGGCTGAGGGATTTGAGATAGGAATAAAGTTCATGTGTGTTGTAGAGGGGGGAAGGTAGAATAGAAGGAGAAATATAAATTTTCTGAGTGCTGTTTGTGAAAGGAAGAGCTGTGACTTTAAGGAGAAGGGAAGAAAAGGTTAATGCAGACATTAGAAAGTATAGCATGTTTGCATATAATTGTTTGAATTTGAAAAGTACTTATATCTGTTGTCCACTCCTTTGTCTAACTCTGTTGTTATAACTCTGTCTACACTTATGAACTAGCACACTAAAGCTCGATTTATCAAGCCCCTATGGCTTCAAGTTCTCACAAGAACTTGCTCGCCGTGATTTATCAAGCAGCGGTCACCAGACCACTGCTTCCCTAAGCTCTTTGCCACCTCTAAACTGGCAAAATTTAATCTCCTCGGTCGAGTTTGACCGAGGAGATTGACAGCTCCTGCCCACGCGTGATTGGCTGTGCGCGGGCAGGGGGCAGGATTGCACACGATCGCAAAATTGCGATCGTGTGCAATGCCGAATACCTGCGGGTAATTTTGCCCTGCCACAGGCGAGCTGAGGTGTACAGGGGCGCGTATACGCGCCCCTGTACGCCTCAGCTATAATAAATCTAGCCCTTAGAGAACTACACACATAGAAGATAGAAGATACCATCTGGATGAAGACTTCTGCCCCGCTTGGATGAAGCCAATCAGAATTGAAGGGACGCCATCTTGGCTGACGTCATTTAAAGGAACCTTTATTCAGTGTTAGCCGTCAGATGAAGAGGATGCTCCGCGTCGGATGTCTTGAAGATGGACCTGCTCCGCGCCGGATGGATGAAGATAGAAGATGCCATCTGGGTGAAGACTTCTGCCTGTCTAGAGGACCACTTCACCCGGCTTGGATGAAGACTTCTCCCAGCTTCGTTGAGGACTTCGGCCCAGTTACATGAAGACTTCTCCCGGTAAGGTGATCTTCAAGGAGGTAGTGTTAGGTTTTTTTAAGGGGGTATTGGGTGGGTTTTAGAGTAGGATTGGTTGTTTGGGTGGTGGGTTTTAATGTTGGGGGGGGATTTTGAATTTTTTTTTACAGGTAAAAGAGCTGATTACTTTGGGGCAATGCCCCGCAAAAGGCCCTTTTAAGGGCTATTTGTAATTTAGTGTAGGGTAGGGCTTTTTTATTTTGTGGGGGGCTTTTTTATTTTGTTAGGGGGATTATATTAGGTGTAATTAGTTTAAAAATTTGTTTATTATTTTCTGTAATTTAGTGGGGGGGTTTTGTACTTTAGCTAATTTTATTTAATTGTATTTAATTGTATTTAATTTAGGGAGTTAATTTAATTATAGTGTAGTGTTAGTTGTTAGTGTAATTTAGGCTAGGTTTTATTTTACATGTCAATTTGTATTTATTTTAGCTAGGTAGCTATTAAATAGTTAATAACTATTTAATAACTATTCTACCTAGTTAAAATAAATACAAACTTGCCTGTAAAATAAAAATAAACCCTAAGATAGCTACAATGTAACTATTAGTTATATTGTAGCTAGCTTAGGGTTTATTTTATAGGTAAGTATTTAGTTTTAAATAGGAATAATTTAGTTAATGATAGTAATTTTTATTTAGATTTCTTTTAATTATATTTAAGTTAGGGGGGTTAGGGTTAGACTTAGATTTAGGGGTTAATAACTTTAGTATAGTGGCGGCGACGTTGGGGGCGGCAGATTAGGGGTTAAAAAATTTAGGTAATTGTCGGCGATGTTAGCGACAGAAGATTAGGGGTTAATAATATTTAACTAATGTTTGCGAGGCGGGAGTGTGGTGGTTTAGGGGTTAATATATTTATTATAGTGGCGGCGATGTTCGGTTCAGCAGATTAGGGGATAAAACCTTTTTTAGGGGGTTAATAGGTAGTTTATGGGTGTTAGTGTACTTTTTAGCACTTTAGTAAAGAGTTTTATGCTACGGCGTTGTAGTGTAAAACTCTTAACTACTGACTTTAGAATGCGTTACCAGTCTTGACAGGAGAGGGTCTACCGCTCACTTTTCGTAATATCGGCGCTATGCAAGTCCCATTGAAAAAAAAGAGGATACGCAATTTACATAAGTGGATTTGCGGTATTTCCAAGTCTGGCCAAAAAATTGAGCGGTACACCTGTACCTGCAAGACTCATAATACCAGCGGGCGTTAAAAAGCAGCGTTAGGACCGGCTAACGCTGCTTTTTAAGCCTAATGCAAAACTCATAATCTAGCCGTAAATTACCAAAAAAACCACTAAATTACTAAAATAATAAACCAAATTATCAAAAATAAAAAAGAATTACACCTAATCTAATAGCCCTATCAAAATAAAAAAGCTCCCCAAAATAAAAAACCCTAGCCTACAATAAACTACCAATGGCCCTTACGATCCACTTACAGCTCTTAAAGTCCCACTTGAAGGATCCATCCAGCCGGCAAAGTCATCATCCATGCGGCAAGAAGTCTTTATCCAGGCTGCCTCTTCGATCTTCATCCAGCCGGCGAAGTCCTCATCCAGGCGGCAAGAAGTCTTCATCCAGACGGCATCTTCTATCTTCATCCATCCGGCGTGGAGCGGGTCCATCCTGAAGAAATCCGGCGCGGAGCATCTTCCTCATACGGTCGCTGCTGTAAACTGGAACTTCAATGCAAGTGATGCCATCAAAGATGGTGTCCCTTGCATTCATATTGGCTGAAAGATTTCAATCAGCCAATAGGAATTAGAGCTGCTAAAATCCTATTGGCTGTTCCAATCAGCCAATAGGATTTGAGCAGCTCTCATTCTATTGCCTGTTCCAATCAGCCAATAGGATTTGAGCTCTCATTCTATATTGATTGGAACAGCCAATAGGATTTTTTTGGGTGGGTTTTATTTTTAGATTAGGGTCTGGGCAATGTAAAAGCGCTAAATGCCCTATTAAGGGCAATGCCCATATAAATGCCCTTTTCAGGGCAATGGGTATTGTTTTTTTTAGAGTTAGGGTTTTTATTTGGGGGGTTGGTTGGGTGCTGGGTTTTACTGTTGGGGGGGTGTTTGCATTTTTTTTTACAAGTAAAAGAGCTGATAGGCCCTTTTAAGGTTTAAGTTTATTGTTGGCTAGGATTTTTTATTTTGGGGGGGCTTTTTTATTTTGATAGGGCTAATAGATTTAGTGTATGTTTTTTGGTAACTTATGGCCAGATTACGAGTTTTGCGGTAATAGGGGTGCGGTGCTAACTTGCAAGTTATTGTCACCGCTCACTTACCTACAGCGCTGTTATTACAGGTTTTTATAAACCCGGCGTTAAAAGACAAGAAGTGAGCATAGAGCAAACTTGTGCTCCATACCGCACTCCAATACCAGCGCTGCTTAATTCAGCGGTGAGCTGGTTGTACGTGTTCGTGCACAATTTCCCCATAGACATCAATGGGGAGAGCCGGCTGAGAAAAAGTCTAACACCTGCAATAAAGCAGCGTAAAGCTCCGTAACGCAACCCCATTGAGTCCTATGGGGAAAGAAAATTTATGTTTAAACCTAACACCCTAACATAAACCCTGAGTCTAAACACCCCTAATCTTACACTTATTAACCCCTAATCTGCTAAATTGTGGCGACATTGGGGGTGGCAGATTAGGGGTTAATAATATTTAACTAGTGTTTGCGATGCGGGAGTGCGGCGTTTTAGGGGTTAATATATTTATTATAGTGGTGTCGATGCCCGGAGCGGCAGATTAGGGGTTAATAATTTTATTTTAGTGTTTGCGATGCGGGAGGACCTCGGTTTAGGGTTTAATAGGCAGTTTATGGGTGTTAGTGTACTTTTTAGCACTTTAGTTATGAGTTTTATGCTACAGCTTTGTAGTGTAAAACTCATAACTACTGACTTTAGAATGCGTTACGAATCTTGACGGGATAGGGTGTACCGCTCACTTTTTGGCCTGCCAGTAAAAGCTTGTAATATTGGCGCTATGTTAGACCCATTGAAAAAGACTTTACGCAATTTGCGCAAGTTGATTTGCGGTAAGGCCAACAAACTGTGCGGTGCCCCTAAACCTGCAAGACTCGTAATACCAGCGGTAGTGAGAAAGCAGCATTATAACCTGATAACGCTGCTTTTTCACTATACCGCAAAACTCGTAATCTAGCCGTTTAATCTAGCCGTTAGTGTTTGTTTGTTTTTGTACTTTAGGACTTTGTAATAATGTTTAATTGTAGATTTAAATAATTTTAGTAGGGTTAGGTTTTTTTAATATGTAATTTATTTAATTTAATTGGTAGTTTAATGTAATTTTAGTATAATAGTTAGGGAAGGTTAATTAATAGTTTAAAATTAGTTTATTTTAATTCTACAGGTAAGTTTTAATTTATATTAAGATAGGGATCTTGTAATTTTAATTTTAAGTTAAGGGGTTGTTAGGTTTAGGGGTTAATAGCTTAATTTAGTTTTTGGCGATGGAGGGTGCTGATGGTTTAGGGTTAATAGGTTTAGTTAGTGGTGGTGATGTGGGAGGCCAGAGGTTTAGGGGTTAATAAGTTTATTTAGGCAGCAGCGGTGTCGGGGAGCAGCGGGATAGGGGTTAATAACTTTATTTAGGTTGCGGCGGTGGCAGGGAGCGGCGGTATAGGGGTTAATAACTTTATTTAGGTTGTGACGGTGGTGGGATAGGGGTTAAACATTTTAGTATTTTGGCGGCGTTTAGTGAAATGGAATAAATAAAGTTGGAAAAAACACGAATAGCAGCGTCATCGATGACTGTTAGTTAACAACAGTCCAATGCTCATCGCCCCGTACTTGGTGTGCGTGTTTTTGACGGCTTTATTTATAAATATGGAGATTGCATTCAGATCTGCGGCCGTGATGTTTGGCGATGTTAGGCGAGCGTATTGACAACCGCAAATGCAATATAGTTGACGCTTTAATACATATCCCCCTCAGTGTTAATGTGTTTGTTCTGAGGGAAAATGTTATATTACATCATAACTATATCTGTCCCTTTACAATAATTAATTACTTTTTTCATGATCATAGTATTGTATTATGGTATTAAATGTAATTTATTTGTATTATTGTTTAATAGACAATTTTGTTTTACTGCATTTTATTTGTCTGTGCATTTGTGTTACTGCGTTTTTGTTTAGCGTACAGTTGTGTTACTGCATTTTAGTTCCATGTACAGTTGTGTTATTGCATTTTAGTTCTGTGTACAGTTGTGTTACTGCATTTTAGTTCAATGTACAGTTGTGTTACTGCGTTTTAGTTCCGTGTACAGTTGTGTTACTGTGTTTTAGTTTCATGTACAGTTGTGTTACTGCATTTTAGTTCCATGTACAGTTGTGTTACTGCATTTTAGTTCAATGTACAGTTGTGTTACTGCATTTTAGTTCCATGTACAGTTGTGTTACTGTGTTTTAGTTTCATGTACAGTTGTGTTACTGCATTTTAGTTCCATGTACAGTTGTGTTACTGCATTTTAGTTCAATGTACAGTTGTGTTACTGCTTTTTAGTTCAATGTACAGTTGTACTACTGCTTTTTAGTTCCATGTACAGTTGTGTTACTGCTTTTTAGTTCTGTGTACAGTTGTGTTACTGCGTTTTTGTTCCATGTACAGTTGTGTTACTGCGTTTGTTCCATGTACAGTTGTGTACTGTGCTTTAGTTCCATGTAGAGTTGTGTTACTGAGTTTTAGTTCTGTGTACAGTTGTGTTACTGCTTTTTAGTTCTGTGTACAGTAGTGTTACTGCATTTTAGTTTTGTGTACAGTTGTGTTACTGCATTTTAGTTCCGTGTACAGTTGTGTTACTGCATTTTAGTTTAATGTACAGTTGTGTTACTGCATTTTAGTTGTGTGTACAGTTGTGTTACTGCATTTTAGTTCAATGTACAGTTGTGTTACTGCATTTTAGTTCCGTGTACAGTTGTGTTACTGCATTTTAGTTCCATGTACAGTTGTGTTACTGCATTTTAGTTCCGTATATAGTTGTGTTACTGCATTTTAGTTTTGTGTACAGTTGTGTTACTGCATTTTAGTTCCGTGTACAGTTGTGTTACTGCATTTTAGTTTTGTGTACAGTTGTGTTACTGCATTTTAGTTCAATGTACAGTTGTGCTTCTGCTTTTTAGTTCCGTGTACAGTTGTGTTACTGCGTTTTTGTTCCATGTACAGTTGTATTACTGCATTTGTTCCATGTACAGTTGTGTACTGCGCTTTTGTTTCATGTAGAGTTGTGTTACTGAGTTTTAGTTCTGTGTACAGTTGTGTTACTGCTTTTTAGTTCTGTGTACAGTTGTGTTACTGCATTTTAGTTTTGTGTACAGTTGTGTTACTGCATTTTAGTTCTGTGTACAGTTGTATTACTGCATTTTAGTTGTGTATAGTTGTGTTACTGCATTTTAGTTTTGTGTATAGTTGTGTTACTGCATTTTAGTTTTGTGTACAGTTGTGTTACTGCATTTTAGTTTTGTGTATAGTTGTGTTACTTCATTTTAGTTTTGTGTATAGTTGTGTTACTGCATTTTAGTTTTGTGTACAGTTGTGTTACTGCTTTTTAGTTCTGTGTACAGTTGTGTAACTGCTTTTTAGCTCCGTGTACAGTTGTGTTACTGCATTTTAGTTTTGTGTATAGTTGTGTTACTGCATTTTAGTTTTGTGTATAGTTGTGTTACTGCTTTTTAGTTCTGTGTACAGTTGTGTTACTGCTTTTTAGCTCCGTGTACAGTTGTGTTACTGCATTTTAGTTCCATGTACAGTTGTGTTACTGCATTTTAGTTTTGTGTATAGTTGTGTTACTGCATTTTAGTTTTGTGTATAGTTGTGTTACTGCTTTTTAGTTCTGTGTACAGTTGTGTTACTGCTTTTTAGCTCCGTGTACAGTTGTGTTACTGCATTTTAGTTCCATGTACAGTTGTGTTTTAGTTCCATGTACAGTTGTGTTTTAGTTCCATGTACAGTTGTGTTACTGCACTTTAGTTCCATGTACAGTTGTGTTAATGTGCTTTAATACCATGTACAGTTGTGTTACTGTGCTTTACTTCAATGTACAGTTGTGTTACTGCGTTTTAGTTCCATGTACAGTTGTGTTACTGCATTTTAGTTCCATGTACAGTTGTGTTACTGCGCTTTAGTTCCATGTACAGTTGTGTTGCTGCGTTTTACTTCAATATACAGTTGTGTTACTGCATTTTAGTTCCGTGTACAGTTGTGTTACTGCATTTAAGTTCCGTGTACAGTTGTGTTACTGCATTTTAGTTTTGTGTACAGTTGTGTTACTGCATTTTAGTTCCGTGTACAGTTGTGTTTTAGTTCCATGTACAGTTGTGTTTTAGTTCCATGTACAGTTGTGTTACTGCGCTTTAGTTCCATGTACAGTTGTGTTACTGTGCTTTAATACCATGTACAGTTGTGTTGCTGCGCTTTACTTCAATGTACAGTTGTGTTACTGCGTTTTAGTTCCATGTACAGTTGTGTTACTGCATTTTAGTTCCATGTACAGTTGTGTTACTGCGCTTTAGTTCCATGTACAGTTGTGTTGCTGCGTTTTACTTCAATATACAGTTGTGTTACTGCATTTTAGTTCCGTGTACAGTTGTGTTACTGCATTTTAGTTCCGTGTATAGTTGTGTTACTGCATTTTAGTTTTGTGTACAGTTGTGTTACTGCTTTTTAGTTCTGTGTACAGTTGTGTTACTGCTTTTTAGCTCCGTGTACAGTTGTGTTACTGCATTTTAGTTCCGTGTACAGTTGTGTTACTGCATTTTAGTTCTGTGTACAGTTGTGTTACTGCATTTTAGTTGTGTATAGTTGTGTTACTGCATTTTAGTTTTGTGTACAGTTGTGTTACTGCATTTTAGTTCCGTGTACAGTTGTGTTACTGCATTTTAGTTCTGTGTACAGTTGTGTTACTGCATTTTAGTTGTGTATAGTTGTGTTACTGCATTTTAGTTTTGTGTACAGTTGTGTTACTGCATTTTAGTTCCGTGTACAGTTGTGTTACTGCATTTTAGTTGCGTGTACAGTTGTGTTACTGCATTTTAGTTCCGTGTATAGTTGTGTTACTGCATTTTAGTTTAATGTACAGTTGTGTTACTGCATTTTAGTTGTGTGTACAGTTGTGTTACTGCATTTTAGTTCAATGTACAGTTGTGTTACTGCATTTTAGTTCCGTGTACAGTTGTGTTACTGCATTTTAGTTCCATGTACAGTTGTGTTACTGCATGTTAGTTCCGTATATAGTTGTGTTACTGCATTTTAGTTTTGTGTACAGTTGTGTTACTGCATTTTAGTTCCGTGTACAGTTGTGTTACTGCATTTTAGTTTTGTGTACAGTTGTGTTACTGCATTTTAGTTCAATGTACAGTTGTGCTACTGCTTTTTAGTTCCGTGTACAGTTGTGTTACTGCGTTTTTGTTCCATGTACAGTTGTATTACTGCATTTGTTCCATGTACAGTTGTGTACTGCGCTTTTGTTTCATGTAGAGTTGTGTTACTGAGTTTTAGTTCTGTGTACAGTTGTGTTACTGCTTTATAGTTTTGTGTACAGTTGTGTTACTGCATTTTAGTTTTGTGTACAGTTGTATTACTGCATTTTAGTTGTGTATAGTTGTGTTACTGCATTTTAGTTTTGTGTATAGTTGTGTTACTTCATTTTAGTTTTGTGTATAGTTGTGTTACTGCATTTTAGTTTTGTGTACAGTTGTGTTACTGCTTTTTAGTTCTGTGTACAGTTGTGTAACTGCTTTTTAGCTCCGTGTACAGTTGTGTTACTGCATTTTAGTTTTGTGCATAGTTGTGTTACTGCATTTTAGTTTTGTGTATAGTTGTGTTACTGCTTTTTAGTTCTGTGTACAGTTGTGTTACTGCTTTTTAGCTCCGTGTACAGTTGTGTTACTGCATTTTAGTTCCATGTACAGTTGTGTTACTGCATTTTAGTTTTGTGTATAGTTGTGTTACTGCATTTTAGTTTTGTGTATAGTTGTGTTACTGCTTTTTAGTTCTGTGTACAGTTGTGTTACTGCTTTTTAGCTCCGTGTACAGTTGTGTTACTGCATTTTAGTTCCATGTACAGTTGTGTTTTAGTTCCATGTACAGTTGTGTTTTAGTTCCATGTACAGTTGTGTTACTGCGCTTTAGTTCCATGTACAGTTGTGTTACTGTGCTTTAATACCATGTACAGTTGTGTTACTGTGCTTTACTTCAATGTACAGTTGTGTTACTGCGTTTTAGTTCCATGTACAGTTGTGTTACTGCATTTTAGTTCCATGTACAGTTGTGTTACTGCGCTTTAGTTCCATGTACAGTTGTGTTGCTGCATTTTACTTCAATATACAGTTTTGTTACTGCATTTTAGTTCCGTGTACAGTTGTGTTACTGCATTTAAGTTCCGTGTACAGTTGTGTTACTGCATTTTAGTTTTGTGTACAGTTGTGTTACTGCATTTTAGTTCCGTGTACAGTTGTGTTTTAGTTCCATGTACAGTTGTGTTTTAGTTCCATGTACAGTTGTGTTACTGCGCTTTAGTTCCATGTACAGTTGTGTTACTGTGCTTTAATACCATGTACAGTTGTGTTACTGCGCTTTACTTCAATGTACAGTTGTGTTACTGCGTTTTAGTTCCATGTACAGTTGTGTTACTGCATTTTAGTTCCATGTACAGTTGTGTTACTGCGCTTTAGTTCCATGTACAGTTGTGTTGCTGCGTTTTACTTCAATATACAGTTGTGTTACTGCATTTTAGTTCCGTGTACAGTTGTGTTACTGCATTTTAGTTCTGTGTATAGTTGTGTTACTGCATTTTAGTTTTGTGTACAGTTGTGTTACTGCTTTTTAGTTCTGTGTACAGTTGTGTTACTGCTTTTTAGCTCCGTGTACAGTTGTGTTACTGCATTTTAGTTCCATGTACAGTTGTGTTTTAGTTCCATGTACAGTTGTGTTTTAGTTCCATGTACAGTTGTGTTACTGCGCTTTAGTTCCATGTACAGTTGTGTTACTGTGCTTTAATACCATGTACAGTTGTGTTACTGCGCTTTACTTCAATGTACAGTTGTGTTACTGCGTTTTAGTTCCATGTACAGTTGTGTTACTGCATTTTAGTTCCATGTACAGTTGTGTTACTGCGCTTTAGTTCCATGTACAGTTGTGTTGCTGCGTTTTACTTCAATATACAGTTGTGTTACTGCATTTTAGTTCCGTGTACAGTTGTGTTACTGCATTTAAGTTCCGTGTACAGTTGTGCTACTGCTTTTTAGTTCAGTGTACAGTTGTGTTACTTCATTTTAGTTTTATATACAGTTGTGTTACTAAACTTAAGTTCTTTATACAGTTGTGCTACTGAACTTTAGTTCTATATACAGTTGTGTTACTGAACTTTAGTTCTTTGTGCATTTGTGTTACAGTATTTTAGTTCCATATACAGTTGTGTTACTGAACTTTAGTTCTATATACAGTTGTGTTACTGAACTTTAGTTCTTTGTGCATTTGAGTTACTGCATTTTATGTTTGTGTGCAGTTGTGTTTTGGTGTATTCTTTCTGCACAACAGCTCTGTGGTAGGCCCTGGGAGGGACCCTCTCCAAAGATGTCTAATCTTTTCCAGACCAGGTTTTACTCGTCAGTTGGAAATAAGTAATAGAAGCTTGTGAAGCGTAAAGGAAAATAGAACCTAAAACACAGATTCTAAAATGTTCCAAGTGGAACAAGGGAAATGATCTCAGAGGACCACAAGCCCCAGGTGGGTGAGTCACTGGGAGGAATGACCTGGCCAAGAATTCCGTGGAGACACTTAAAAAATAAGAGACAGCTTTGTGTTATCCAGTATGGGGAATAAACTGTGCTTATGACCAGCTTTATGTTACTCTGTAGAAGAGCAGAGACTCCCTTACAAAGCCAGTTTTACATTACTATATAGACAGGTATCACCTGCTGGGCAAGCTTAGCATTGTATTATCATATAGGGAGGCAGGGACTAACCTATGAATACAGCTTTGCACAACCATGTAGAGAGGTAGAGATTTGTGCTCACCTTTGTCTTGCCAATATAGAGTAACATATTTTGTTAAAGTTGCCAACAAGCCTGTATTGTATAAGCATTGTTGTTAATATTATTTTTTATTTAATTGTGTCATTTACCTTCTTCTGTTTAATGTACACAAAAAAAGAATACATATAGATATAAATAAAAGTTGTGATGAATGTGTGTGAAGTTTTCAATTAGTGATTATTAAAAATGTATCTTAATAGCTTTAGGTTCTGAGTTAGGCTTCTTAACTATCGGCTAGATTTAGAGTTTTGTCGGTAACGACCCGCGTAGCTAACGCTGGCTTTTTTCTGGCCGCACCTTTAAAAGAACTCTGGTATTGAGAGTCCACAGAATGGCTTCGTTAGGCTCCAAAAAAGGAGCGTAGAGCATATTTAACGCAACTTCAACTCTCGATACCAGAGTTGCTTACGGACGCGGCCAGCCTCAAAAACGTGCTCGTGCACGATTCCCCCATAGGAAACAATGGGGCTGTTTGAGCTGAAAAAAACCTAACACCTGCAAAAAAGCTGCGTTCAGCTCCTAACGCAGCCCCATTGTTTGCTATGGGGAAACACTTCCTACGTCTGCACCTAACACTCTAACATGTACCCCGAGTCTAAACACCCCTAACCTTACACTTATTAACCCCTATTCTGCCGCCCCCGCTATCGCTGACCCATGCATATTATTTTTAACCCCTAATCTGCCGCTCCGTAAACCGCCGCTACTTACATTATCCCTATGTACCCCTAATCTGCTGCCCCTAACACCGCCGACCCCTATATTATATTTATTAACCCCTAATCTGCCCCCCACAACGTCGCCTCCACCTGCCTACACTTATTAACCCCTAATCTGCCGACCGGACCGCACGGCTATTATAATAAAGTTATTAACCCCTAATCCACCTCACTAACCCTATAATAAATAGTATTAACCCCTAATCTGCCCTCCCTAACATCGCCGACACCTAACTTCAAACATTAACCCCTAATCTGCTGACTGGAGCTCACCGCTATTCTAATAAATGTATTAACCCCTAAAGCTAAGTCTAACCCTAACACTAACACCCCCCTAACTTAAATATAATTTTAATCTAACGAAATTAATTAACTCTTATTAAATAAATTATTCCTATTTAAAGCTAAATACTTACCTGTAAAATAAATCCTAATATAGCTACAATATAAATTATAATTATATTATAGCTATTTTAGGATTAATATTTATTTTACAGGTAACTTTGTATTTATTTTAACCAGGTACAATAGCTATTAAATAGTTAAGAACTATTTAATAGCTAAAATAGTTAAAATAATTACAAAATTACCTGTAAAATAAATCCTAACCTAAGTTACAATTAAACCTAACACTACACTATCAATAAATAAATTAAATAAAATACCTACAATTACCTACAATTAAACCTAACACTACACTATCAATAAATTAATTAAATACAATACCTACAAATAACTACAATGAAATAAACTAACTAAAGTACAAAAAATAAAAAAGAACTAAGTTACAAAAAATAAAAAAATATTTACAAACATAAGAAAAATATTACAACAATTTTAAACTAATTACACCTACTCTAAGCCCCCTAATAAAATAACAAAGCCCCCCAAAATAAAAAAAATGCCCTACCCTATTCTAAATTACTAAAGTTCAAAGCTCTTTTACCTTACCAGCCCTGAACAGGGCCCTTTGCGGGGCATGCCCCAAGAAATTCAGCTCTTTTTCCTGTAAAAAAAAACATACAATACCCCCCCCAACATTACAACCCACCACCCACATACCCCTAATCTAACCCAAACCCCCCTTAAATAAACCTAACACTAAGCCTCTGAAGATCTTCCTACCTTATCTTCACCATACCAGGTATCACTGATCCTTCCTGGCTCCGATATCTTCATCTAAGCCCAAGCGGGGGCTAGACATCCATCATCCGACGGCTGAAGAAGTCCAGAAGAGGCTCCAAAGTCTTCATCCTATCCGGGAAGAAGAGTAGATCCGGACCAGCAACCATCTTCTTCCAAGCGGCATCTTCTATCTTCATCCGATGAGGACCGGCTCCATCTTGAAGACCTCCACCGTGAACCCATCTTCTTCCGACGACGACTTCCCGATGAATGACGGTTCCTTTAAGGGATGTCATCCAAGATGGTGTCCCTTAAATTCCGATTGGCTGATAGGATTCTATCAGCCAATCGGAATTAAGGTAGGAAAATTCTGATTGGCTGATGGAATCAGCCAATCAGAATCAAGTTCAATCCGATTGGCTGATCCGATCAGCCAATCAGATTGAGCTCGCATTCTATTGGCTGATCGGAACAGCCAATAGAATGCGAGCTCAATCTGATTGGCTGATTGAATCAGCCAATCGGATTGAACTTGATTCTGATTGGCTGATTCCATCAGCCAATCAGAATTTTCCTACCTTAATTCCGATTGGCTGATAGAATCCTATTAGCCAATCTGAATTCGAGGGACGCCATCTTGGATGACGTCCCTTAAAGGAACCGTCATTTGTCGGGAAGTCGTCGTCGAAAGAAGATGGGTCCGCGGTGGAGGTCTTCAAGATGGAGCCGGTCCTCATCGGATGAAGATAGAAGATGCCGCTTGGAAGAAGATGGTTGCTGGTCCGGATCTACTCTTCTTCCCGGATAGGATGAAGACTTTGGAGCCTCTTCTGGACTTCTTCAGCCGTCGGATGATGGATGTCTAGCCCCGCTTGGGCTTAGATGAAGATATCGGAGCCAGGACGGATCGGTGATACCTGGTATGGTGAAGATAAGGTAGGAAGATCTTCAGAGGCTTAGTGTTAGGTTTATTTAAGGGGGGTTTGGGTTAGATTAGGGGTATGTGGGTGGTGGGTTGTAATGTTGGGGGGGGGTATTGTATGTGTTTTTTTACAGGAAAAAGAGCTGAATTTCTTGGGGCATGCCCCGCAAAGGGCCCTGTTCAGGGTTGGTAAGGTAAAAAAGCTTTGAACTTTAGTAATTTAGAATAGGGTAGGGCATTTTTTTTATTTTGGGGGGCTTTGTTATTTTATTAGGGGGCTTAGAGTAGGTGTAATTAGTTTAAAATTGTTGTAATATCTTTCTTATGTTTGTAAATATTTTTTTATTTTTTGTAACTTAGTTCTTTTTTATTTTTTGTACTTTAGTTAGTTTATTTCATTGTAGTTATTTGTAGGTATTGTATTTAATTAATTTATTGATAGTGTAGTGTTAAGTTTAATTGTAGGTAATTGTAGGTATTTTATTTAATTAATTTATTGCTAGTGTAGTGTTAGGTTTAATTGTAACTTAGGTTAGGATTTATTTTACAGGTAATTTTGTAATTATTTTAACTATTTTAGCTAATAAATAGTTCTTAACTATTTAATAGCTATTGTACCTGGTTAAAATAAATACAAAGTTACCTGTAAAATAAATATTAATCCTAAAATAGCTATAATATAATTATAATTTATATTGTAGCTATATTATGATTTATTTTACAGGTAAGTATTTAGCTTTAAATAGGAATAATTTATTTAATAAGAGTTAATTAATTTCGTTAGATTAAAATTATATTTAAGTTAGGGGGGTGTTAGTGTTAGGGTTAGACTTATCTTTAGGTGTTAATACATTTATTAGAATAGCGGCGAGATTCGGTCGGCAGATTAGGGGTTAATAATTGAAGTTAGGTGTCGGCGATGTTAGGGAGGGCAGATTAGGGGTTAATAAATATAATATAGGGGTCGGCGGTGTTAGGGGCAGCAGATTAGGGGTACATAGCTATAATGTAGCTGGCGGCGGCGTGCGGACGGCAGATTAGGGGTTAATAAGTGTAGGTAGCTGGCTGCGACGTTGTGGGGGGCAGGTTAGGGGTTAATAAATATAATATAGGGGTCAGCGGTGTTAGGGGCAGCAGATTAGGGGTACATAAGTATAACGTAGGTGGCGGTCAGCAGATTAGGGGTTAAAAAAATGTAATCGAGTGTCGGCGATGTGGGGGGGCCTCGGTTTAGGGGTACATAGGTAGTTTATGGGTGTTAGTGTACTTTAGAGCACAGTAATTAAGAGCTTTATAAACCGGCGTTAGCCCAGAAAGCTCTTAACTACTGACTTTTTTCTGCGGCTGGAGTTTTGTCGTTAGAATTCTAACGCTCACTACAGACACAACTCTAAATACCGGCGTTAGAAAGATCCCATTGAAAAGATAGGATACGCAATTTACGTAAGGGGATGTGCGGTATGGAAAAGTCGCGGCTGAAAAGTGAGCGTTAGACCCTTTTTTGACTGACTCCAAATACCGGCGGTAGCCTAAAACCAGCGTTTTCACGGCTACCGCCAAACTCTAAATCTAGGCCTATGTTTGCTAATTAGCATGACTTGTAATGGTGGGAACCCTTGATTTTGTGCATAGCGTTTTGTTACTATAATGTAAAACAGAGACTGGTTGGCCATCATGGAGAAACACTATAAAGTAGCAACAGCTATGTCCTAGATTACTATCATACCTTTTGGCTCACCATATGTACTATTCACAGATTAAAAAGATCACAATCAAATATTTATTGGAATAACACATCCCGTTTGATGTGTATCTAATTCAGCATATATAAAGTTTTCGTTGCCCCTCAAAAAAATAGCCCACATAATTTATTGTAAGTTGAATTTATTAGATTTAAACTTATAAGTGGGGTCCCTGTGATATCAGTATTGGTTATTCATATTTTTAAGAATAACACTGATCAATAACAAGGTTATTAGAGGTGTATAATCAAACTCAGTACCATTGAAATCTATAAATTAAAATATCTGCCAAATGTTTGTAAAATATATGAAAAATATAATTTTGCTGTGCAAGGAATAGTCTAAAGGAGACAAAAGTATGGAAATTAATCTAAAATCTAAATGAGGCAAATCTATGGAAATGTAACCAAAAAGTATTCCACTGTGCTAAACAGCAGATTAAAATAACAATGAGGTAATACAATATTACTATGCACTAAATAATAAAAGGGTGCGAAGCTAAAAACAGAATATGCTTTACAGTTTTGCCCATAAAGGCAAATAATATATAAAAACAAATTCAGAGAGAGGGCAATACAATTTAATAAGTGAAACAAAGGTAAATACTGAGGAAAATCCAGCTACATTTAGATTTTATTTTTACTGTGGTATTTCCTTACCTAATTTAAATATATACCAACATTATTGTCAAAGTCCTTTTGTTTCAAAAAATATATATCACGTTGCACCAGGAGTTAGAAAAATGAAAGGTATTTTTAAAAAAATGAAAGAACCGTCTAACTCAAGCTACCAAAACAGAGGTTTCTACTAATATATGTAACACAATTTAAAAGGGGGTTTATATAGGGGTTAACTACCCCAAAATGTCACTTATTGTTTAGGAAATAAATACATAAATTGTTGAAGCCCAGATAGTGCCTTTTATTACATTGTATTCTGTACCATGAAAGATATTTTGAATAAAGTATGTTTTGTATAGTTGAATCTAATGTGTCACATAACCAGAAAGTTGTCCTACAGTGAAGCTTTTGACTTTTTTTCATTAATAGTGTAAGATGTCATTGTTATCTTTAATTTAATGAAATGACAGCCACGTGTAATTAGTGAATAGAAATGCTTGTGATGTCATAGTATACCGTTGTATATAACGTTGCAGCTGATTGGTTAATATGCACTTGTTTTAATTGAAATGATATTGATTTATTGGTTTCTTATTGGTGTATAGCACATGGACAGTGGTCAAGACTTGGCGTCCTGAATTCTGAGCAAGAGGAAGGTGACCCTAAGATAAACGGCGGCATGTTTTGATTTAGTCGCACAATTTTTGGGTTTCACAGAGACCAGGTTCTGGTGTAAGTGCAAGAGTGTAAGCCCTTACTGTGTATTCCTTGCATACTTGTTATGGGAGAGTCCTACTTACAGATATATTTTACATATTTGACTTGAGGTCTCCAATTATGTATATTTGATCTTGGCCTCAATAGATGAACTGACAGGTGCCCAAACACGGACATTAGTTTTTTATTCCACAGACGTTCTCAGATTTTTCACCTATAGTTAGGGCCAGCATGTGTAATTCATGAATGAGTCTACTGCCTTTGTGAAGTATCTCATCTTATATTGTGGCTCGCTATTTCAAAGCTGAAAAATCTCTCGTTTTTATTTCTCTTCTATTTTGCTTTATCTGTTTTCAAGTGCTCTTTTCTGTGAATGTTACAATAAACTGTTTTATAGAGGAAATTTTGTTTGGTTCAAATGTGTTTGTTCTGTAAGATTTTTAAGGCATTTTTGTGATGTTGGTATCATCCACAGAAGAATTTTCTAACATTTATGAGTGTATGAAACTGCCCCTTTATCATACAGTAATAGGGGTACATTTATTTGAAAGTAAAAAAGGAGGCAGAGGGGACCAAATGAGTAAAAACCCTCACACGGAGGCAGCCCCTTTATTTATATGACTTTACAAATATTTTCTATGTACATATATTGTTTTCTTTATTGATTCAATCACATTATTTTTAATACTCTCAAACATTTCTGTGTCAGCTGTAGCATCAACAACTGGGGCTAAAAATATCTCACAATACTTAATAAATTACATAGCATTGCTAGAAGCCTTTTGGCATAAACATCTCCCTAAATTCCAGTTTACTATGAAATCCAGAATTTAAGGTTTGTTCCTATTTTACGTAACCTGGCAAAAAACAAACAAACAGAATATGATAGAGGATTGTTCTGCATCCATTAACCATTATGAAGTATGGTGAAGATCATTTTTGCAAATGGGATGTTATTTTTGTTTTAGCTAATAGTATAATTTGGTTTGTTGAGACCATGGGCAGAAAAGAAAATTCAGGTTACACAGAAAAGAACCTCTCTCCTACCCTTGGATCGTCACTAGACCATTATGACCGGTAACAAGCATAAGTAGAGATTTCGATTGCCAGATTCACTAACCCCTACTATTCCTTGCTTTGGGATAACTTTGGTTTACTTTTAAAAATTCACATGTAACCCCTGTATAATATGTTTCTATTCCTCAGATACCTGAGGACACAATCAAATACAATTATACAAAATACTGTGAACTAGGACATAGGTATATAGGCTATATTAGCTACTTCATGTTACTAAAACATTTCACGATTAAGACAATTTATGGTTAAACAAAATAATTTTCAAATCATATGAGTCCCCAGGCTTAATTCTGTGTGACACCCTTAGCTATGAGTTGTGATACCTTAAGGCCACACCCTGGGAATTGAGTTTTACTGGCCTAATGAAATAGCTCAGAAGACTGTTCAACAAAGAGAATAGGAAAGGCACATACATTACATATTTTTTTTCTTTTGTGTTCCCTCTGTTTCTAGCATTTCCTTCTTTATCCCCAACCAAGGGACGTAACTAGACCTCTTTTTCAATAGTGCCCTTTCTGGCTGTGGATTATCCTTCCCCCTTGGTTAGTCCACTCCTGATTATATGCACTTTTATAGCATTTCTGTACAAATATGTTGGCAAGTTTTCCTGTACAACACTGTGCATCTTGGAAACCCTGATACCATATTTATAAAGACAAATCCTGTTTTGCAGAGGGGGCACAGAGGAGTTTGACATGATGCAGACGGAGCATATGCACCACTAGACCCTCCTGCATGAACTACTACTACTGAATATTGGGCTAGATAGGTGCCCCTGTAGACCCAGTTTGAATTGAGATGCCTGTTGCGCTCTTGTCCCCAACCATGCTTCCTAACTTTCCGTTAGACTATTCAGGAAGGGAAGGCTGGTTGCTTAGTTAGGGAGAGTTGGGGTTGAAAAAGTCATGAACCCAAGTCAGATGACATCAGGGACAGAGATCAAGGGGGCACCAACACCAACATCAAACTTTTATAAGCTACTTGGGATCTGTAGTAGGCTCAGGGGTCAAAACGCCTGAACAGTGTTAATCCTGTGAAATGCAGGATAGTTGGGAGCTCTGATAATTATAATGCTACTGACTGATTCAACCATTTAGTTCTTGTACAATACAGAACTTTTTTTTTTCTTCACATGTCCAGAAATCTGGACACTGTGGGGCTTGCCAGAAACTCAAGTTATGAAGCAGCCGCTGCTCCATAACCTGTCTGCCTGCTCTGAGGCGGCGGACAGACATCGCCGGAAATCAATACGATCAGGTTGATTGACACCACCTGGTAGCGGCCACGAATATACAGGGGGCGGTATTGCACCAACAGTTCACAAGAACTGCTGGTGCAATGATAAATGCAGAGAGCGTATGCTGTCGGCATTTATCGATGTGGAGCAGACATGATCCGCAATATCGGATCATGTCCACTCGCACGTTCTTAAATAGGCCCCTGTATATATTTCTAACACTTCTCTGCAGCAGTGATATATTATTAATCTTATTTTCCACTATATATTTGCTTGGTAAAATAAATACAGTGCTGTAGAATATGGGGTTAATTGTCAAGATTTGACTTCTCCCTTTTTGTTCTGAAGTGAAGAGTAAAAAAAGAATAGGCAGCTGCTCCCATCCTACACCCTGAGTTATTTTCAAGTTAAAGTAGAAAGTAATTAATTCCATCCCACTTTATTTTCCTAATGCTCCTGCTGGGTCTTTACCAGATCCCACCGGAAGAAAAGACACTAAGATGCCAAGAAAGTCTGGAAGAAGCAGAGAGCTCTGGAACAAATGCTCCTGGTGACTGGACCCCATCCCAAAATATGAAGTCCCAGGAGAACTTTCCATTGAAATTCTCAGTCCAAACTGTAAGATGCTGAATGTAATTAACTTGTGTGCAGAGTTATTTCTGTACAGTGTGGTAACCAGATGAACGTTTGCCAGGACCTTTACCACACTACGCCAGGAGCAGCCTGCGTAACCGAACAAACAGTTTAGCAATAGAGACTCTCTGTGTGCAGAAAGCTTGCAAAGCCAAGTGTGCAGTGTTAAAATATGTTTGTGCTGTGTTATGTTCTTTATTTTATCAAAGACATTTTCATAATTTACAACAAGAACTATCCATGCTATAATAAAAGTCTCTATGATTCAGGATTCCGCTGTGCTGTTTTACAGTATACAGTATTAATTACTGAAAATATTATCATGGTTACTGATAGAAGCTTATTTAAGATTAAACATGTATAGAGAATGTGACATTGAAATGCATCTTCTCTAATGCATGGGACTATTAAGTATTTTCTATTCCCGTTAAGATTATACAATAGCTCTACCTTGAATTATAAAGCTTTAATGTTCAAGAAAGGCAAAAACAGAAATCCAAAGGAACTTTAACAATGTGCAAGATGAGGGATATGCACACTTTTCCTGCACAGATTTACCAGTTCTTCTGTCAGCCATTGTGAACCTATTTACTCGTTGCTATACAATTTTCATTAATTAAAAACAAATCAGCTTATTATTTACAGCAGGGACAGCTTTTCCTTTGTGAAGCCCCTACGCAGAGGGTAGCCTGTTCCCCCACAAACTCTTCATATATATATATGGGCTTAATATAATTTAGTCATTCTATGCTTATACAGGGGGTAGGGTATACAGTGCTTATACAGGGATTAGGGTACATATTTGCAAATACTGCAGAGTTGCTAAATGTTTACAATAGCTGTAAGCGTGACTTGAAAGAAAAGTATTGTTTAGAATCCATGATTCACAATTTATGTAATGCAGAGTAAAATAAAGTGCATTTTACAGGTTCTACTTTAAGCCATTACATAACCATGCAAATGTTCCTGAAACCTTTTGACCTATAAACGTTCCAGTATGAACATCAGGATCTGGTTATTAGCCCAAACTGAATGCTTCATATTAGACGTGTTGTGGAAACTGCAATCAGGTGTCAAGATACTAATTATTTCCTGTTGAAAGATAATTTAGAGATAGATGTGTAAGATAATATTATTTTGTCGGAAATGATCAACAAGGTTTTAAGAAATTAGAGGTCCACAATCAAGCATAATTTCTAGGGAAAATACGTAAATACAATCATCGACAGTAATACATTTGTCATAAATTACCCTTGAGATGTTGGTAAGCTGGAACTTAGATGTAAAACTAAGGTGCATGAGATGAAAGATTCATCAATCTAAAAATAATATATAATGCATGTATAATTAGTAACATAAAGTTATTTATATTGAAATTAACTGAATGTGCATATTGGTGCATATATTACTCAAGTATTAGTCCCTCACAAACTCCAACAGCCCTATTAACCTTTTAATGCCGTTATGCCGTTCTATTCCGTCATAATTACACTGGGCTTTAAAGCCGTTATGACGGAATAGAACAACATAGCTAACGGCTTTCCTGAAGCCTTCTGTGCTTCTAGGACTTGATCGCGGTCTGGAGGGCGTTCCTAGGGTTGTAGGGACGCCCCCCAGATGCGATCCAATAATTGAAATCTCACGATCGTATGCACAATCGTGTAGTTTCAATTTGTCTACATCGGAACAGGTGTTCCGATGTAGGCACTTTAACCCTGTCATGAAAGGGTTAATGCACAGTGATATTCACCTACAAGAATAAACATAATACATTTCCAATTTATTTCGATTATGAAATTTGATTCTTTCTCATAATATTCTTTGTTGAAGAGATACATAGGTAGGCATCTGGTGCACTACATGGCAGGGAATAGTGTTTTCATCTAGTGCTCTTGCAAATGAATAACATTCTTGCAAAACTACTGCCATATAATGCTTCAGAAATGGGCAGGATCCTAAGCATGAGTCCCTGCTTTTCAACAAAAGATACCAAGAGAATAAAGAAAAAAAATAATAGAAGCAAATTAGGGGGGGCGGAGTTTAACCATGCAGGCGGATGGTGGCTTACTAGATTTGCTCCAGTTCCAAGCAACAATCAAAGTCATAATTTCGGCTTGTAATATCCCCTAAACTTGATCACCATGGAGGGGATATAAAGCTGTATCAACACTGCACATTCCGGAGGTAGAGTGCAACGATCCTAAGGACTGGAGCGCAACCCGCGACTACCCGCAGACACCAGCAGGCCGATAGTGGCACAGCAAGGTCTGTGTCTATCTGAAGCAGCAAAGACCACAAGTGAGACTAAATTCTCAGAGGAGCCGAAAAACACCCTAATAGCCACCGGAGACCAGACAACTATAGCACCTCTGAAAGCTGGCTAATCCACATGGCTCCACATAACGCCATAACAGAGGGCTCCTGGCAATAAAACTTCCTAACTGACAAAGTGGAGAAATAATAGGCCTGACAGGATATACTGAACTGGCAGTGTTAACAACATCACATCCTCAATACTATTCATTTCTTCGGGTGCTTCAACCCTTCAGAAATCACCTTGGAGAAGGTGAGATTGGGAACAGGGGAAATAAGACTGAACTTATGCAGAAGAAGAGTGGGAAAGCATACGACTAATACTAAGCAAGCATACAGAGCCTACACAATATAAACACAAGTGTGGCATACATACTCCACAATCTCCCCTATAATCTGCAAATACCTTAAAGAAACAATATCATTTTTGCTCTCTTTGCAAGACATAGTTGCTCAGAACTGAAAGGCCTGTGTTCTTTCTACAACGCCTTACTTTACTGCTATTGGGGCCGGCCTATCTTCTATTTTGCCTGGTTCCTAACTTCCACACAGGAGACCTAACTTGCTAGGTATACACTTCATAATAAGATGCAGATTTGCGGACATTCTGCAAAACAGGATTTATCCTGCTGAACTAGAGAACTTCCACAATCTGCATACTTAAGCAGAGGTCCCACTAGGCATGCCTATTAAAAAGACCACCAAATCTGACAAGGGAATAAAACATAACACGCTCAATCAGTTCCTAAAACCGCAAGAACTATCAGAAAATAGCTCTAATAACAGCAGTAATAAAACCCAGTTTCCAGCTGACCAAGCTTCTAAAATGGAACAACCTCCAGTTAACTATGTTACAAGAGAAGACTTACAACAGCTATCTTCTATAGAAGACATTAAAGAGGTATTACAAGAAGTCAGATCACTATTTGGTGAGCTCCACAGAGATATAACAGCATTAGAAGAAAGAGTCTCCCATGTTAAGAAAGATCAGGGAGAAATGCAAAAAACCGTGAAACAAAACACAGTTGAACTACAATCATACACTACAACCATCCAAGCTTTGACCGAGAAACTAGAAGACTTAGACAACCGTGGCAGGTGCAATAATTTGTGCATAAGAGAAATCCTTGAAACGATCGGTCCGGCCGCCCTGAACGGCTATCTCCAAGATCTTTTTAGAACAATTAAAGGCTCCCCAAACTCTCCAGACATACAGATAGAATGAGTACACAGGGCCCTGCAACCCAAACCACAGGCAACATATCCACCAAGAGACATTTTGGCGAGAATCCTAAATTTTAAAGACAAGGAAGAAATCCTCACTAACGCCAGGTCCAAACACCCAGTGCACCATGCTGGCATCCCTATCCAGATCATTTCAGATCTTAGTCCTTCAACACTACTAAAGAGGCAGAATCTATCATATATCACCACAGTACTCCACTCACAAGGAATCCAATATAGATGGGGTTTTCCCGTCTCCATAATTGTGACCAGAGACAATAAGACAGCAATCCTCTGTGGAGAAGATGACCTAAAAGATTTCTGCTCCAAACTGTCGCTTTACATACAATATCCAGCTCAAGAAGAGAGTATATGGGTTCTCCCATCATCCCATGATGGATCCTCATCAGCTGCTCCAGAGGACTAAGGTTAAGCCAACATTACTGCTAACTGCAGTGCATCATCAGCTAACCTGAGAGGCTCCTTGTCTTCCTCCTTAAAAAAGAAGACCAGAAAATGGACTAGCTATCACTATCCCTGAAGCTGTTGATAGCCGATAATATACAGGTAGTAAACCTATTCTTTTCCCTTAGGTATAAACTGTCAAAAGCTGAACTCAAAAGACTGTGATGCTATTGATTAGTCTTAGGCTTTGTATTCATGTTTAATACTTAACTGGCCCAAATAGCTTAATAAATATAATAAGTATTTGTAGATGGGCGACAAGATGCAGGCAATACACCTACTTTTTTCTCCTAGATATAACCTGTCAGAACCTGAACACAAAAGCCTGTAAAATATGTTAATGAGTTTCAAATGTGTAACTGTGCCGGTTGTTTATCCATCGCATTGGTTTAAAAAAATTTAAAATAACAATATAGTCTGTTAAAATTGTACTTACATTACTACAAAGACTGTTAATCTCTCCCAGACTAGGTATCCATGTTTGAGGTGTATATGCCCAACCAGTTTAATAAATTGGATATGTATTGAATGTTTTTATAATACCACTAGGGAGTTTAACTAGACACCTCTATCATTTAACAGCTAAGTTTGAAAACTTCATGCACACTACCCCCACACCTTCCTCTTCAAAACTTCCCCTCCAATCCCCCCCAGTACTCTAACATGCCAAAATCGAGGTAGTCAATAGGCATGCCTTAGACCACCTAATAACACACTTGCCCCTTAAATTTCATAGACAACAACTCCACACATATCTCTTCCCACTCTTTAATCTAATATACCCATTCTTCTTAAGGAAGAAATACCTCAAATACAGGGGTCAGTGAAGACCCTATTCCATACCTAATACTCTCAGAATAAACAGAAAAGAGATTTTTCTTCCCCTTCCTATCTACCCATTTTTCTCATCTAACCTTACTAATCCCTTCCAACCCCCTACACACCCTTTTTTTCATTTTTTTATCCCCACCCTTATAATCGGTCACCATGACTCCTAATGCATGCAAGCTCCAGAACCACTCATTATGTCTTACCTTCATCAATGTCAAAAGGCTTAATAATCCCAGAAAAAGATCTATTGTAACACGAGAAATTTCTAAAATAAATAGCCATATCATACTTCTTCTTCTAGAAACACATTTACAAAGGGATAAGGAACCAAAATGGAACAATACGAAATTCCCCACAGCTATATTTTCATCAGGCCCGAAAAAAAAAAATGGAGTGGGTATCCTCTTCCACCACACAACCCCCATACAGGTCCTACACACAGAAAAAGATATCGAAGGCAGATATCTGCTAGTCATAGGACTGTTGTTCGGGAGACCAATTACCATACTGAACATATATACTTCAGATTAAGAACAACACAAATTCATAAAAAAAAGTGTTACTAGGACACATGAAAGGTACGGTGTTCCTGGTGGGGGGGGGGGGGTGTCTTCAATGCCCCACTAGATCCTATCCTAGATACCGCAAACAAAACTTCCAGTGTCCCCAAACACATTTTGAAAAAGATCAGATCACAATTGACCACACTCAAATTGCACGACATCTGGCGTACACTATATCCGTCTAAGATGGACTACACATACTAATCAAACGTGCACAAAAAATACTTGAGTAGTGATGTCGCGAACATAAAAATTTGGGTTCGCGAATGGCGAACGTGAACTTCCACAAAAGTTCGCTAACGGGCGAACCGGGCGAACCGCGCGAACCGCCATAGACTTCAATAGGCAGGCGAATTTTAAAACCCACAGGGACTCTTTCTGGCCACAATAGTGATGGAAAAGTTGTTTCAAGGGGACTAACACCTGGGCTGTGGCATGCCGGAGGGGGATCCATGGCAAAACTCCCATGGAAAATTACATAGTTGATGCAGAGTCTGGTTTTAATCCATAAAGGGCATAAATCACCTAACATTCCTAAATTGTTTGGAATAACGTGCTTTAAAACATCAGGTATGATGTTGTATCGATCAGGTAGTGTAAGGGTTACGCCCGCTTCACAGTGACAGACGCGCCCGCGTGCACGGGAGTAGACGGGCATGCGCATGCACGGGGAGGGAGTGGGTGGGAACCGCTACACTACAGAAAAAATGTTTTTATAAGTGGGAGAAAGGGGTGCAAAATATTTAGTACTTGGAAATCTAAGTGATCTGGGAACGGGTGGGGGATTGGTCTTGGGGGGGGGGGAGCTACACTACAGAAAAATGAAATAAAAATTAAAAAAAAAAAACATTTTATTTGCAAACTGGGTACTGGCAGACAGCTGCCAGTACCCAATATGGCCCCCAATAAAGCAGAGGGGGAGGGTTAGGAAGCTGTTTTGGGGGGGATCAGGGAGGTTGGGGGCTAAGGGGGGGATCCTACACAACAGCATATGTAAATATGCTAAAAATATATATATATAAAAAAGATAGCTTTTATTTTAGTACTGGCAGACTTTCTGCCAGTACTTAAGATGGCGGGGACAATTGTGGGGTGAGGGAGGGAAGAGAGCTCTTTGGGAAGGATCAGGGGGTCTGATGTGTCAGGTGGGAAGCTGATCTCTACACTAAAGCTAAAATTAAGCC
The DNA here is from genome assembly GCF_027579735.1 of Bombina bombina. NCBI lineage: Eukaryota > Metazoa > Chordata > Amphibia > Anura > Bombinatoridae > Bombina > Bombina bombina. Next base: position 595,648,352 of record NC_069499.1, on the reverse strand, counting down.
TGCAAGCTCCCTACAAGCTACCTAATTAACCCCTTCACTGCTGGGCATAATTCATGTGTTGTGCGCAGTTGCATTTAGTGGCCTTCTAACTACCAAAAAGCAACGCCAAAGCCATATATGTCTGCTATTTCTGAACAAAGGGGATCCCAGAGAAGCATTTACAACCATTTGTGCCATAATTGCACAAGCTGTTTGTAAATAATTTCAGTGAGAAACCAAAAGATTTTGAAAAAGTTGACTATTTTTTTTAATTTGATCGCATTTGGGATGAAATGGTGGCATGAAATATACCAAAATGGGCCTAGATCAATACTTGGGGTTGTCTACTACACTACACTCAAGCTAAAATTAACCCTACAAGCTCTCTACAAGCTCCCTAATTAACCCCTGCACTGCTGAGCATAATACACGTGTGGTGCGCAGCGGCATTTAGCGGCCTTCTAATTACCAAAAAGCAATGCCAAAGCCATATATGTCTGCTATTTCTGAAAAAGGGGATCCCAGAGAAGCATTTACAATCATTTGTGCCATAATTGCACAAAATGTTTGGAAATGATTTCAGTGAGAAACCTAAAATTTGGAAAAATGTAACTTTTTTTTTATTTGATCTCATTTGGCGGTGAAATGGTGGCATGAAATATACCAAGATGGGCCTAGATCAATACTTTGGGTTGTATTTGTAATAATTTCAGGTGGTGCACAGTGGCATTTAGCGGCCTTCTAATTATCAAAAAGCAACTTCAAAGCTATATATGTCTGCTATTTCTGAACAAAGGGGATCCCAGAGAAAAATGTACAACCATTTATGCCATAATTGCACAAGCTATTTGTAAATAATTTCAGTGAGAAACCTAAAGTTTGTGAAAAAATTTGTGAAAAAAGTGAACAATTTTTTTTATTTGATCGCATTTGGGGGTGAAATGGTGGCATGAAATATACCAAAATGGGCCTAGATCAATACTTTGGGATGTCTTCTAAAAAAAATATATACATGTCAATAGCTATTCAGGGATTCCTGACAGATATCAGTGTTCCAATGTAACTAGCGCTAATTTTGAAAAAAAAAATGGTTTGGAAATAGCAAAGTGCTACTTGTATTTATGGCCCTATAACTTGCAAAAAAAAGCAAAGAACATGTAAACATTGGGTATTTCTAAACTCAGGACAAAATTTAGAAACTATTTAGCATGGGTGTTTTTTGGTGGTTGTAGATGAGTAACAGATTTTGGGGGTCAAAGTTAGAAAAAGTGTGTTTTTTTCCATTTTTTTCCTCATATTTTATAAAAAAAATGTATAGTAAATTATAGGATATGATGAAAATAATAGTATCTTTAGAAAGTCCATTTAATGGCGAGAAAAACATAATTTATGCTTACCTGATAAATTTATTTCTCTTGTAGTGTATCCAGTCCACGGATCATCCATTACTTATGGGATATTCTCCTTCCCAACAGGAAGTTGCAAGAGGATCACCCACAGCAGAGCTGCTATATAGCTCGTCCCCTAACTGCCATATCCAGTCATTCGACCGAAACAAACAGAGAAAGGAGAAACCATAGGGTGCAGTGGTGACTGTAGTTTAATTAAATTTTAGACCTGCCTTAAAATGACAGGGCGGGCCGTGGACTGGATACACTACAAGAGAAATAAATTTATCAGGTAAGCATAAATTATGTTTTCTCTTGTTAAGTGTATCCAGTCCACGGATCATCCATTACTTATGGGATACCAATACCAAAGCTAAAGTACACGGATGATGGGAGGGACAAGGCAGGGATTAAGCGGAAGGAACCACTGCCTGAAGAACCTTTCTCCCAAAAACAGCCTCCGAAAAAGTATCAAATTTGTAAAATTTTGAAAAAGTGTGAAGCGAAGACCAAGTCGCGGCCTTGCAAATCTGTTCAACAGAGGCCTCATTTTTAAAGGCCCAGGTGGAAGCCACAGCTCTAGTAGAATGAGCTGTAATTCTTTCAGGGGGCTGCTGTCCAGCAGTCTCATAGGCTAGGCGTATTACGCTCCGAAGCCAAAAGGAAAGAGAGGTTGCCGAAGCTTTTTGACCTCTCCTCTGTCCAGAATAAACGACAAACAGGGAAGATGTTTGACGAAAATCTTTAGTAGCTTGTAAGTAAAACTTCAAGGCACGGACTACGTCCAGATTATGTAAAAGACGTTCCTTCTTTGAAGAAGGATTAGGACACAATGATGGAACAACAATCTCTTGATTGATATTCTTGTTAGAAACCACCTTAGGTAAAAACCCAGGTTTGTGACGCAGAACTACCTTATCTGCATGAAAATCAGATAAGGAGAATCACATTGTAAGGCAGATAGCTCAGAGACTCTCCGAGCCGAGGAAATAGCCATCAAAAACAGAACTTTCCAAGATAAAAGCTTAATATCCATGGAATGAAGGGGTTCAAACGGAACTCCTTGAAGAACTTTAGGAACCAAGTTTAAGCTCCATGGGGGAGCAACAGGTTTAAACACAGGCTTAATTCTAACCAAAGCCTGACAAAATGCCTGGACGTCTGGAACTTCTGCCAGACGCTTGTGCAAAAGAATAGACAGAGCAGAAATCTGTCCCTTTAAGGAACTAGTTGATAATCCTTTGTCCAAACCCTCCTGACGAAAGGACAATATCCTAGGAATCCTAACCTTACTCCATGAGTAATTCTTGGATTTACACCAGTAAAGATATGTACGCCATATCTTGTGATAGATTTTCCTGGTAACAGGCCTTCGTGCCTGTATTAAGGTATCAATGACTGACTCGGAGAAGCCACGCTTTGATAGAATCAAGCGTTCAATCTCCATGCAGTCAGTCTCAGAGAAATTAGATTTGGATGATTGAAAGGACCTTGTATTAGAAGGTCCTGTCTTAGAGGCAGAGTCCATGGTGGAAAGGATGACATGTCCACTAGGTCTGCATACCAGGTCCTGCGTGGCCACGCAGGCGCTATTAGAATCACCAATGCTCTCTCCTGTTTGATTTTGGCAATCAGTCGAGGGAGCAGAGGAAACGGTGGAAACACATAAGTCAGGTTGAAGAATCAAGGCGCTGCTAGAGCATCTATCAGCGTCGCTTCTGGGTCCCTGGACCTGGATCCGTAACAAGGAAGCTTGGCGTTCTAGCGAGACGCCATGAGATCCAACTCTGGTTTGCCCCAACGATGAATCAATTGAGCAAACACCACCAGATGGAGTTCCCACTCCCCCGGGTGAAAAGTCTGACGACTTAGAAAATCCGCCTCCCAGTTCTCCACGCCTGGGATATGGATTGCTGACAGGTGGCAAGAGTGAGTCTCTGCCCAGCGAATTATTTTTGAGACTTCTAACATCGCTAGGGAACTCCTGGTTCCCCCTTGATGGTTGATGTAAGCCACAGTCGTGATATTGTCCGACTGAAATCTGATTGCTAACTGAGGCCAAGCCAGAAGAGCACTGAATATTGCTCTTAATTCCAGAATATTTATCGGAAGGAGTTTCTCCTCCTGAGTCCACGATCCCTGTGCCTTCAGGGAGTTCCAGACTGCACCCCAACCTAGAAGGCTGGCATCTGTTGTTACAATTGTCCAATCTGGCCTGCGAAAGGTCATACCCTCGGACAGGTGGACCCGAGACAACCACCAGAGAAGAGAATCTCTGGTCTCTTGATCCAGATTTAGCAGAGGGGACAAATCTGTGTAATCCCCATTCCACTGACTTAGCATGCATAATTGCAGCGGTCTGAGATGTAGGCGCGCAAATGGCACTATGTCCATTGCCGCTACCATTAAGCCGATTATCTCCATACACTGAGCCACCGAAGGGCGCGGAATGGAATGAAGAATATGGCAAGCATTTAGAAGCTTTGATAACCTGGACTCCGTCAGGTAAATTTTCATCTCCACAGAATCTATAAAAGTCCCTAAGAAGGAGACTCTTGTGAGTGGGGATAGAGAACTCTTTTCCTCGTTCACTTTCCACCCGTGCGATCTCAGAAATGCCAGAACTATCTCTGTATGAGACTTGGCAATTTGAAAGCTTGACGCCTGTATCAGGATGTCGTCTAGATACGGAGCCACCGCTATGCCTCGCGGTCTTAGAACCGCCAGAAGTGAGCCCAGAACCTTCGTAAAGATTCTCGGGGCTGTAGCCAACCCGAAGGGAAGAGCTACAAATTGGTAATGCCTGTCTAGAAAGGCAAACCTTAGGGACCGATGATGATCTTTGTGAATCGGTATGTGAAGGTAGGCATCCTTTAAGTCCACTGTGGTCATGTACTGACCCTCTTGGATCATGGGTAGGATGGTCCGAATAGTTTCCATTTTGAAAGATGGAACTCTGAGGAATTTGTTTAGATCCAAAATTGGTCTGAAGGTTCCCTCTTTTTTGGGAACCACAAACAGATTTGAATAAAAACCCTGTCCTTGTTCCGTCCGCGGAACTGGATGGATCACTCCCATTACTAGGAGGTCTTGCACACAGCGTAGGAATGCCTCTTTCTTTATCTGATTTGCAGATAACCTTGAAAGATGAAATCTCCCTTGTGGAGGGGAAGCTTTGAAGTCCAGAAGATATCCCTGAGATATGATCTCCAACGCCCAGGGATCCTGAACATCTCTTGCCCATGCCTGGGCGAAGAGAAAAAGTCTGCCCCCTACTAGATCCGTCGCCGGATAGGGGGGCGTTCCTTCATGCTGTCTTAGAGGCAGCAGCAGGCTTTCTGGCCTGCTTGCCTTTGTTCCAGGACTGGTTAGGTTTCCAGGCCTGCTTAGATTGAGCAAAAGTTCCCTCTGGTCTTGAAGCGGAGGAAGTTGATGCTGCACCTGCCTTGGAATTTCGAATGGCACGAAAATTAGACTGTTTGGCCTTTGATTTGGCCCTGTCCTGAGGAAGGGTATGACCCTTACCTCCAGTAATGTCAGCAATACTTTCTTTCAAACCAGGCCCGAATAAGGTCTGCCCCTTGAAAGGAATGTTGAGTAATTTAGACTTTGAAGTCACATCAGCTGACCAGGATTTGAGCCATAGCACCCTACGCGCCTGGATGGCGAATCCGGAATTCTTAGCCGTTAGTTTAGTCAAATGAACAATGGCATCAGAAACAAATGAGTTAGCTAGCTTAAGAGTTCTAAGCTTGTCAACAATTTCAGTCAATGGAGCTGTATGGATGGCCTCTTCCAGGGCCTCAAACCAGAATGCCACCGCAGCAGTGACAGGCGCAATGCATGCAAGGGGCTGTAAAATAAAACCTTGTTGAATAAACATTTTCTTAAGGTAACCCTCTAATTTTTTATCCATTGGATCTGAAAAAGCACAACTGTCCTCAACCGGGATAGTGGTACGCTTTGCTAAAGTAGAAACTGCTCCCTACACCTTAGGGACAGTCTGCCATAAGTCCCGTGTAGTGGCATCTATTGGAAACATTTTTCTAAATATAGGAGGTGGGGAAAAGGGCACACCGGGCCTATCCCACTCCTTACTAATAATTTCTGTAAGCCTTTTTAGGTATTGGAAAAACATCAGTACTCACCGGCACTGCATAGTATTTATCCAGCCTACACAATTTCTCTGGCACTGCAATTGTGTCACAGTCATTCAGAGCAGCTAATACCTCCCCAAGCAATACACGGAGGTTCTCAAGCTTAAATTTAAAATTAGAAATCTCTGAATCAGGTCTCCCCGAATCAGAGACGTCACCCACAGACTAAAGCTCTCCGTCCTCAGGTTCTGCATATTGTGACGCAGTATCAGACATGGCTCTTACAGCATCTACGCGCTCTGTATCTCGTCTAACCCCAGAGCTATCGCGCTTGCCTCTCAATTCAGGCAATCTGGATAATACCTCTGACAGGGTATTATTCATGATTGCAGCCATGTCCTGCAAAGTAATCGCTATGGGCGTCCCTGATGTACTTGGCGCCATATTAGCGTGCGTCCCTTGAGCGGGAGGCGAAGGGTCCGACACGTGGGGAGAGTTAGTCGGCATAACTTCCCCCTCGACAGACCCCTCTGGTGACAATTCTTTTATAGATAAAGACTGATCTTTACTGTTTAAGGTGAAATCAATACATTTAGTACACATTCTCTTATGGGGCTCCGCCATGGCTTTTAAACATAATGAACAAGTATCCTCTGTTTCAGACATGTTTGTACAGACTAGCAATGAGACTAGCAAGCTTGGAAAACACTTTAAAGCAAGTTAACAAGCAATATAAAAAACGTTACTGTGCCTTTAAGAGAAACTAATTTTCACAAAATTTGAAATAACAGTGAAAAAAGGCAATTACACTAACAAAATTTTTACAGTGTATGTAACAAGTCAGCAGAGCATTGCACCCACTTGCAAATGGATGATTAACCCCTTAATAACAAAAACAGAATAATAAATGACAAAAACGTTTTTTAAACACAGTCACAACTGCCACAGTCTACTGTGATTGTTACCCTCCTCAAACACGACTTTGAAGCCTTTTGAGTCCTTCAGAGATGTCCTGTATCATGCAGAGGGAAGCTGAATGTCTCTGTCAGTATTTTTATCTGCACAGAAAAGCACTAAAATAGGCCCTTCCCACTCATATTGCAACAGTGGAAAGCTTCAGGAAACTGTCTCTAGGCAGAAATCAAACCAGCCATGTGGAAAAAAACTAGGCCCCAATAAGTTTTATCACCAAATACATATAAAAACGATTAAACATGCCAGCAAACGTTTTATATTACATTTTTATAACAGTATGCATCTCTATTAATAAGCCTGATACCAGTAGCTATCACTGCATTTAAGGCTTTACTTACATTAATCCGGTATAAGCAGCATTTTCTAGCAAATTCCATCCCTAGAAAAATATTAACTGCACATACCTTATTGCAGGAAAACCTGCACGCCATTCCCTCTCTGAAGTTACCTCACTCCTCAGAATATGTGAGAACAGCCATGGATCTTAGTTACTTCTGCTAAGATCATAGAAAATGCAGGCAGATTCTTCTTCTAAATACTGCCTGAGATAAACAGCACACTCCGGTACCATTTAAAAATAACAAACTTTTGATTGAAGAAATAAACTAAGTATAAAACACCACTCTCCTCTTACGACCTCCATCTTTGTTGAGGGTTGCAAGAGAATGACTGGATATGGCAGTTAGGGGAGGAGCTATATAGCAGCTCTGCTGTGGGTGATCCTCTTGCAACTTCCTGTTGGGAAGGAGAATATCCCATAAGTAATGGATGATCCGTGGACTGGATACACTTAACAAGAGAAAATGGTATATAATATGTGTGGGTACAGTAAACGAGTAAGAGGAAAATTACAGCTAAACACAAACACAGCAGAAATGTAAAAATAGCCCTGGTCCCAAACGGACAGAAAATGGAAAAGTGCTGTGGTCATTAAGGGGTTAATGTACACTACTGTTACACCAGATATGAGTTGCACTGGTGTGACGCTGGAGCAAACTGACTGCTATTATTTCACAGTCAAAAAAGTGTTGTTTTTTTTAAATGTACACTACTGTTACACCAGATATGAGTGGTGGCACTGGGCAAGTGGGCACAGTATACGCTGTGAGCCTGACACACACGCTGGCAGGCAGGCAACTGCAATTAGATTACACAGGAAAAACAAAACAAAAGCAGACTGATGTTCTAGCCCTAAAAAGGGCTTTTTGGGGTGCTGTCCTTACAGCAGAGATCAGATGAGTCCTTCAGGACTGTAGTGGACACTGAATACACTAGCCTAGCTATCGATTTCCCTATTAAATCAGCAGCAGCTACACTGTCCCTCCTCTCACTAAGAATGCAGCTTCCGAATGAATCTAAAATGGATGCTGTCCAGGAGGTAGGAGGGTCTGGGAGGGAGGGTCTGCTGCTGATTGGCTGGAATGTGTCTGCTGACTGTGAGGTACAGGGTCAAAGTTTTACTCAATGATGACGAATAGGGGGCGGATCGAACATCGCATATGTTCGCCCGCCGCTGCGAACGCAAACAAGCTATGTTCGCCGGGAACTATTCGCCGGCAAACTATTCGCGACATAACTATTGAGCATTGATTATCTATATACTGACTCTTTTGGCCTGACTATTGTACCACACTGCAGCATAGGTCCCATGTCATGGTCAGATCATGCCCCAACAGCATGCACCATTCTCTGGCCTGACATACCAATACTTGACTACACCTGGAGACTTGACCTTAATTAAAACGGAGATAGGCAAAATCATCCAAGAATATTTTTGATGTAAATTACTCAGAACACACTTCTAATTCCACAAACTGGGAAGCCCATAAATGTGTCCTTCGGGGCGAACTCATTACACATAGGCAAAACAAATGAAAACCCGTAGGAAACAATGCAAATGCCTCTATCACCTAATCAATGAGTTAGAAAAAAAAACATAGACATGATACTTCTAATACTGACATTTCAAACTCATTATCACAAGCACGGACGGACTTTAAAACACCTATTACAAGAAGACCATCAAAGGCACGCTATGTTCCTTAAGCAAAAATATTATGATCAATTCAGTAAACTAGGCAAACTGCTGGCTTGGGCCATACAGCGCAAACAACTTAAATCTTTTGTTCACTCTCTCAATTGCCCAGATAGAAACATAGTCAAATATAGCAAAAACATAGCCAATGTCTTTTGCAATTATTAAAATTTATTATAATTTAGATAGTGAATCCACAGTACTACAAGAGCCCAAATCAAACACTACAAAACAAGTCCAAATCCTTAAATATTTAGATAAGATCAAACTACCTAAAATAACTGAGGAAGAATCAAAATATTTAGACTCCCCATTAACAGCCGCAGAACTAGAAAAGGCTATCAAAGATTTGCATCAGGGAAAAGCCCAGGCCCAGATGGGTTCACCTCAAAATACTGCAAAACACATAAAACATTACTTATACCACAAATGCTTTCCCTGTTTAATGAGTTAATAGACAAAGACCCTTCCCAAAAGCATGATCGAGGCCCATATTACAGTATTGCTCAAACCGGGCAAAACAGCTGACAGACCTGCCAATGTCCACCTTATCTCATTGCTAAACGCTGATGTCAAGATTTTGGCAAAAGTTTTGGCTAATATACTCAACGAATCCCTTTAAAGCTTATTTCTACTGACCAGGTTGGCTTTGTCCCTGGCAGAGAAGCTAGGGATAACACATTGAAAGTACTGCAACTGCTTAACTTTGCCAAAATTAACATATTACCAACGGCCCTGTTCTCAACCAACACAGACAAAGCTTTCGACTGGGTAGACTGGTCTTTTACCTACAAAACTATGAAAGCAATGAATTTCGGCTCCCCCTTTTTGAATATGTTTTATTCACTATACTCACGTCCCAATGCCATAGTAAGAGTAAACAGTGTTCTTTTACATCAACAATGGCACTCGCCAAGGCTGCCCATTATCACCACTATTGTTTGTTCTATCTATCGAGGTACTTGCATATAAAATATGCTCTAACGAGCGAATCACGGGTATTAGAACAGGTGAAGTGGACAATAAACTTGCCATGTATGCATATGATATTCTGTTTACTATCACATACATACCACAATCCCTACCAGAAAGTTTGTCAGAACTAAAACTTTATCAAACAGTATCTAATCTCTACCTAAACCTTTTGAAATCCAAATTACTTAATATCACATCCCCTCAATCTGACATTGACCATATTAGATCCAAATATAAAATACCCATAAAACAAGATAAATTAAAATATTTAGAAATTGTTATATCCCTTAGAACTAATGACTTTTTAGACTCAACCACTGAGAGATGAAATATCTAGAGATCTTGCCTCATGGCATAGCAAACCCGTCTCATGGTTGGGAAGGTAGAGCATTATACAAATGAATATCCTTCCCCGATTGCTCTACCTTTTTCAGACTTTGTCCATCCCACTGCCTCCGAATTTCATTGTAAGCCTTCAACAAATGATAGATAGATTCATATGGCATGGGAGAAAAACCAAAAATGAGAAAATAAACCATATACTTACCAAGGGAGAGAGGATCTCTTGGGGTACCTAACTTATCCTTATATAGGAGAGCAATTCTCCTGCAGAGGTTGGTAGAGTGGAGTCATACCTCCTTAAACAAGGTATGGATACATTTAGACACCTATATCTTCAGTTGAAGAAATATGGGAACTTTGGCCTGGTTACATTACCGAGATTGCGCAAAACTACTTACGCAATACCCTCTGATATCTGAACTCTTTAGTGAATGGGACAAATTAATCAATACAAGCTCACACATCTCAACACCACACTCTCCATTACTGGCGATAAGAGAAAACCCAGAGTTACCTTATACTTCATGCTGAATCCCCCCTGGGAACACCTATAACCTTAAAACAGGAGTTCTTTACAGTGCTCTCGATAAGGGCAAAATTATCCCACTAGATAAATTACAGGAATGGGATGCAATCCTATTTTCTTCTTGTTTGAGCTATGCTCAACTCACACACTACATTTCCACACATCCACAGAAATCTAAACTAGATAGGACCTTAACCCCATTTGAACAACTTTGTACACTAAGCCATACCCCTAGACATCAAATCTCTATACTATACAAATTACTACTCATAACAGACAAATCATTCCCTCAAACATATGGAAACACACAATAGGACCAGCACATCACAGTATCCAAATTATGTAATGAAGTAAAGGAATATTTTGGTGCAACACCTGAGGGACTCCCCCTTCCAGGGTCCTAGCTTTAACATCCAATAGAACACACAGGTGGTACTCAAGGTAGGCATCAGTACCTTTATTGAGCAACGTTTCAGGGCTCCTCCCCCTTTATCAAGCTAACAAACAATGCGTAACAAACAACATTAATAGATAATACAAGGAACTGAGGTGACCAATCACATATCAAAGGGAGGGGTTAGCAGAAAATGGGATTACATGTGACCTCATCAATACATAATTACCAAACATATTTAACCCTTACTCTCCCTACGTGAAAAAAATGGCACCTCATTAAAAACAAGTGCAGCAAGTTGATATTACATATTGTTCAAATAAACGGAAGCAGGTCAAATTCCCTGTTCAGTCCCTCAGGGTGCATAGTGTCTAACCTCCAAATCCACCTAGCTTCCCTATAAAGCAGATCCTTGGCCCTATCTCCCCCTCTAGTATGTCTGGGAGCTTGGTCTATGACCATGTAACTAAGTTGGCTAACTTGGTGGCCTTTCTCTATAAAATGAGCAGGGACAGGGAGGTGAGCAGTTTTCTCATTTCTGATCATTGACATGGCTGACATATACAGTCCTTGACCTTCTGGGTCATCTCACCTACATATAACAGCCCACATCGGCACTTTAACACAGACCACATGGGTCAAGTTGCATGTATAATACCCCTTACTCAGGATTTTGTTTTACATGGGTGTGAAATAATACCCCCTTTAATCATACTGCTACATTGGGCACAAAAAAAGGTGCCATTCTTAGGTGTGCCAAAGAATTTCTGTCTGGATTTATTCTCGGGATCTAGATAGGGAATAGATCGCACCAACCTCCTGCCTATAGTATTGCCCCTACGATAAGGTGGTCTAGGGATAGTTTGTAATTCTTCTATTTCAAGGCAAGCTTTATTAAGTAAAGGCTAATTTCTCTTAATAATATTAAAAACTTTCTGGGTCATAACATTATATGAAGTCTCTTAGTTGAAGGGATTGTAACCTCTTGGGGGGGATCTTTTAGGGATTTTTCTACATAGTCTTACTCCTGACTGTCATAACCTCTCTGTGTGAATTTGCTTCTCATCTTGGCCGATCTGACCTGCCTAATCATGGGGTCTGAGACAATCCTGTCAACCCTATTCAATTGGGATTTGGGAACACTCTCAAATACTTTTGGGAGATGAAAACGTTTACGGTGTAACAAAGTGTTATGATCTGTAGGCTTAACAAATAAGTCAGTGGTAAGGGTAGAGGATGGAGGATAAGAATACGGCAGCTGTATATATGGTTGGCAGGTTATACAATCGCAAGCAGGCAGAGAAATTTTGGTACGGCACGTGGGCGGGGCAGAATGGGGGGCGGGAGGATCCCACGGCATACTCGGCCCGGAGAGGTGATCCGGAAATGTCCGCGAACTGGCGAACCGGGCAAACCGCCATTGACTTCAATGGGCAGGCAAATTTTAAAACCCACAGGGACTCTTTCTGGCCACAATAGTGATGGAAAAGTTGTTTCAAGGGGACTAACACCTGGACTGTGGCATGCCGGAGGGGGATCCATGGCAAAACTCCCATGGAAAATTACATAGTTGATGCAGAGTCTGGTTTTAATCCATAAAGGGCATAAATCACCTAACATTCCTAAATTGTTTGGAATAACGTGCTTTAAAACATCAGGTATGATGTTGTATCGATCAGGTAGTGTAAGGGTTACGCCCGCTTCACAGTGACAGACCAAACTCCCCATTTAATGCACCGCAAACAACCGCAAACAGTCCATTTGCACAACCACGAGATTGATAGATTTGATAGATAGATCCATAGATTACATAGATCAATAGATGCAATATACATTTGATAGATACCAATTACATAGATCAAAAGATGCAATATACATTTGATAGATACCAATTACATAGATCAAAAGATGCAATTTACATTTGATAGATACAAATTACATAGATCAAAAGATGCAATATACATTTGATAGATACGAATTACATGGATCAAAAGATGCAATATACATTTGATAGATACAAATTACATCAATAGATGCAATATACATTTGATAGATACGAATTTTTTTTAAAAAAACTTACACTAATGTTACACCAGATATGAGTGGTAGCACTGAGGATGGAAGTAGGCACAGTATATGCTGGGAGCCTGACACACAGGCTGGCACTAGTGGAAGGCTGGCCTGGCAACTAAAATTAAATAACACTAGCAGACTGATGTAAAAGTTTTTTTTTACAAAATTTACACTAATGTTACACTAGATAGGAGTGGTGGCACTGAGGATGGAAGTAGGCACAGTATATGCTGGGAGCCTGACACACAGGCTGGCACTAGTGGCACGCTGGCCTGGCAACTAAAATTAAATAACAATAGCAGACTGATGTAAAAGTTTTTTTAAAAAAAATTTACACTAATGTTACACCAGATATAAGTGGTGGAAAACAGAGCAATTAGGCACAGTATATGCTGTGGGCCTGACACACAGGCCTGGTGGAAAATGAAATTAGATTACACTAGCAAACTGATGTAAAAGTTTTTGTTTTTTAAATTTACACTAATGTTACACCAGATATGAGTGGTGGCACAGAGCAATTAATCACAGTATATGCTGTGGGCCTGGCACACAGGCCTGATGGAAAATGAAATTAGATTACACTAGCAAAGTAACAAACTGATGTAAAAGGTTTTTTTTTTTAAATTTACACTAATGTTACACCAGATATCAGTGGTGGGACAGAGCAATCAATCACAGTATATGCTGTGGGCCTGACACACAGGTCTGATGGAAAATGAAATTAGATTACACTAGCAAACTGATGTAAAAGTTTTTTGTTTTTTTTAAATTTACACTAATGTTAACCAGATATAAGTGGTGGCACAGAGCAATTAATCACAGTATATGCTGTGGGCCTGACACACAGGCCTGATGGAAAATGAAATTAGATTACACTAGCAAAATGATATAAAAAATTTTTTTTTTTAAATTTACACTAATGTTAACCAGATATAAGTTGTGGCACAGAAGAATTAATCACAGTATATGCTGTGAGCCTCACACACAGGCTGACAGGCAGGCAAATACAAATAAAATTACCAAAAAAAAAAAAAAAAATGACTGAAGTTCTAGCCGTAAAAAGGGCTTTTTGGGCTGAAGTTCTAGCCCTAAAAAGGGCTTTTTGGGGTGCTGTCCTTACAGCAGAGATTAGATGAGTCCTTAAGGACTGTAGTGGACACTGAATACACTAGCCTAGCTATCTATTTCCCTATAAAATCACCAGCAGCAGCACTAAACCTCCTCTCACTAAGAATGCAGGATCGTAATGAATCTAAAATGGCTGCTGCCCAGGAGCTGGGAGGGTCTGGGAGGGAGTGTCTGCTGCTGATTGGCTGAAATGTGTCTGCAGACTGTGAGATAAAGGGTCAAAGTTTCCTCATTGATGACGAATAGGGGGCGGATCGAACATTGCATATGTTTGCCCGCAGCGGCGAACGCGAACAAGCTAAGATCGCAGGGAACTGTTCTCCGGCGAACAGTTCGCAACATCACTACATCAGATGTTGAGGGGGTTGCAAAATTTTGGAAGTAGGACCTTGAGATAGAGTTGGAGCGGCCAGGAAAGTGACCCCTACCTCTGCAGGCCTTGTCAAAAATGTTATTGGGTTAATAAAAAAAAATTCTGGTGTGTTTTTATTTTGTTTAAAGAATTATTAATGTATTAACATATTTTTGAAATTCTTTAAGGCCTCCTTCACCAAATAATAGTCCATCAGCAAGGGGACCCATCTCAGTGGGAGTAAAATCACCAATTTGGGGGTCAATTTTCCTTAAAATAATGCAGCGTCTCTGTGTAGAAGGAGCCGTGTTGTATCACCAAATAAATACACAATTCTTTGGATCCACTCTAGCATAACAAGAGGGTTTAAAGTGGACTCATTAGAAATGGCCTCTTCTGTGAGCTCGAGTAATTTAGTAATGCAGAACAAATTATCAAGACGTTTATCCTGGCAGGCTTTTAGAAATCTGTCTTGACCTTTACGAAAAATAAAATTTTTTTGAACCAATAAATTTAAAAATATTTTGCTCAATTTCAGGTTAAAAGGGAATTATGAGGAAGCTCAGGTCTAGGGCATTCAGCTTTAAGAATATTTTTTATGTTTTTATTTAGTGGTTTGCTAATGTAAAAGTCTAAAAATTTAGCGACTCTCTTAGATGGATCGGAGAATAAATTGTCATAATTACCATAAAGTTGTTTTTTTTGTTGTAAGATCTTTTCTTTCTTTTGACATTTTTTGAGTCCTCAGAAGAGGATGAGGAAGAATTAATTTTGTTACCAAAATCATAAGTAAAAATATCTCTAACATTTTCATCTGATTTTTCATCAGAATCATTTTTAGAAAAGGAGTAAGAAGTCTCAGTTGTAGAAATTACTGTATGAGGCCTACTTATCAAGCCATCAACTGTGCTGCATTCGCCGGCACCAATACACTCGCCTGACATTGCCTAACATTGCGGCCGTGGACCTGAATACGCTCTCCTTATTTATTAAAAAATCTGTCAAAAAGCTGCGCACCAAGTACGGGGCGATGAGCAGCAGAGTGTTGTTAACTAACAGTCATCAATCTTGCGGCTATTTGGCTTTTTCCCAACTTTATTTATATCCTGTCACTAAACACCGCCACTATACTAAAATATTTAACCCCTATCCCGCTGCTCCCAGAGCCCACCGCAACTCTAATAAAGTTATTAACCCCTATCTCGCCGCTCCCCGAGCTCACCGCAACTAAATAAATGTATTACCCATAAACCCCTGGCCTCCCACATCACTACCACTTACTAAACCTATTAACCCCTAAACCGCCAGCCCCCCACATTGTGATAAACTAAATTAACCTATTAACCCCTAAACCTAACAAGCCGCTAACTGTACATTAAAATTACATCATCCCTATCTTATAATAAATTTAAACTTACCTTTAGAATTAAATTAAACTATATTAAACTATTAATTAATTTACCCTATTATACTAAAACTATATTAAATTACATTAAACTATATTAAACTATTAATTAATGTACCATAACTATTATACTAAAATTACAATAAACTATATTAATCTATTAATTAACCTGCACTAACTATTATACTAAAATTACATTAAACTACAAATTAAATTAACTATATTATATATTTAACGTAACCCTACTCAAATTATTTAAATCTACAATAAAGAATTACTAAGTTACAAAAAACTAACAACTTAGTTACACAAAATAAAAAACACTAAGTTACAAAAAAAAAAATAAACACTAAGTTACAAAAAATAATAAACACTAAGGCCTCCATTACATATAGAGCGTCACCCACAAAAGCCGGCAACGTCAGATTTTGTTATTACATATACAGCATAGCATACAAGTTACGCCCGTATATTTCACCCGTCGCTTGCAATTTTTACTCCCATAGGCTAACATGGGACCGCTTCGTAAATCGGTATCCAATATCCAGCGCAAGGCCTTACGTGGCGATAATGGAGAAATCTTACTCTATTTTTACCTCGCCATAAAAGGCAGCCGTAGCAGGCCTTGCGCAGAGTATGGGAGCACCGTAACTCCATAAAATGCCTGCAAAAATAAACTAACACCTAATGCATGCGCAATGTCTATCTACCTGTCAACCGCAACCCCCCACCGCAATAACTAATAAACTCTATTAACCCCTAAACTGCCATAGCCCACACCGCAATAAACCTATTCTAGTATTACCCCTAAACCGCCATAGCCCACACCGCAATAAACCTATTCTAGTATTAATCCCTAAACCGCAATAGCCCACACCGCAATAAACCTATTCTAGTATTAACCCCTAAACCGCCATAGCCCACATAGCCTATTAAATCTATTAACCCTAATCTGCCGATGCAAACGTCGCCGCCACTATAATAAAGTTATTAACCCCTAAACCTAAGTCTAACCCTAACACCCCTTAACTTAAATATTATTTAAATAAATCTAAATAAAATTAATATTATTAACTAAATTATTCCTATTTAAAACTAAATACTTACCTATAAAATAAACCCTAAGATAGCTACAATATAATTAATAATTACATTGTAGCTATTTTAGGATTTATTTTTATTTTACAGGCAACTTTGTATTTATTTTAACTAGGTACAATAGCTATTAAATAGTTAATAACTATTTAATAGCTACCTAGTTAAAATAAGTACAAATTTACCTGTAAAATAAAACCTAACCTAAGTTACAATTACACCTAACACTACACTATCATTAAATTAATTAAATTAATTAACTACAATTACCTAAAATTAAATGCAATTAAATAAAATAAAATATAGTACAAAAACCCCCCCACTAAATTACAGAAAATTTTTTTTTACAAGAAGTTTAAACTAATTACACCTAATCTAAGCCCCCTAATAAAATAAAAAAGCCCCCCAAAATAATACAATTCCCTACCCTATACTAAATTACAAATAGCCCTTAAAAGGGCTTTTTGCGGGGCATTGCCCCAAAGTAATCAGCTATTTTACCTGTAAAAAAAGAAATACAACCCCCCCAACATTAAAACCCACCACCCACACCCAACCTTACTCTAAAACCCACCCAATCCCCCCTTAAGAAAACCTAACACTACCCCCTTGAAGATCACCCTACCTTGAGCCGTCTTCACCCAGCCGGGCAGAAGTCTTCATCCGATCCGGGCACAAGTGGTCCTCCAGCCGGGCAGAAGTCTTCATCCGATCCGGCAGAAGAGGTCCTCCAGCCGGGCAGAAGTCTTCATCCAAGCGGCATCTTCTATCTTCTTCCATCCGACGAGGAGCGGCTCCATCCTGAAGACATCCGACAAGGAGCATCCTTCCTGGCCGACGGACTAACGACGAATGAAGGTTCCTTTAAATGACAGCATCCAAGATGGCGTCCCTTGAATTCCAATTAGCTGATAGGATTCTATCAGCCAATCGGAATTAAGGTAGGAAAAATCCTATTGGCTGATGCAATCAGTCAATCGGATTGAAGTTTAATCCGATTGGCTGATCCAATCAGCCAATAGGAATGAGCTTGCATTCTATTGGCTGTTCCAATCAGCCAATAGAATGTGAGGTAAATCCTAGTGGCTGATTGGATCAGCCAATCGGATTTAACTTCAATGTTGGTGGGGTTGTATTTATTTTTTACAGGTAAAAGAGCTGATTACTTTGGGGCAATGCCCCACAAAAAGCCCTTTTAAGGGCTATTTGTAATTAAGTATAGGGTAGGGAATTTTATTATTTTGGGGGGCTTTTTTATTTTATTAGGGGGCTTAGATTAGGTGTAATTAGTTTAAACTTCTTGTAAAAAAAAATTCTGTAATATAGTGGGGTTTTTTGTACTATAGTTTATTTTATTTTATTGTATTTAATTTTAGGTAATTGTAGTTAATTAATTTAATTAATTTAATGATAGTGTAGTGTTAGGTGTAATTGTAACTTCGGTTAGGTTTTATTTTACAGGTACATTTGTACTTATTTTAACTAGGTAGCTATTAAATAGTTATTAACTATTTAATAGCTATTGTACCTAGTTAAAATAAATACAAAGTTGCCTGTAAAATAAAAATAAATCCTAAAATAGCTACAATGTAATTATTAATTATATTGTAGCTATCTTAGGGTTTATTTTATAGGTAAGTATTTAGTTTTAAATAGGAATTATTTAGTTAATAATTTTATTTATATTTATTTAAATAATATTTAAGTTAGGGGGGTGTTAGGGTTAGACAGGTTTAGGGGTTAATAACTTTATTATAGTGGCAGCGACATTGGTGGCAGCAGATTAGGGGTTAATAGATTTAATAGGCTATGTGGGCTATGGCAGTTTAGGGGTTAATACTAGAATAGGTTTATTGCGGTGTGGGCTATGGCGGTTTAGGGGTTATTACTAGAATAGGTTTATTGCGGTGTGGGCTATGGCGGTTTAGGGGTTAATACTAGAATAGGTTTATTGCGGTGTGGGCTATGGTGGTTTAGGGGTTAATACTAGAATAGGTTTATTGCGGTGTGGGCTATGGCGGTTTAGGGGTTAATACTAGAATAAGTTTATTGCGGTTTGGGCTATGGCAGTTTAGGGGTTAGTAGAGTTTATTAGTTATTGCAGTGGGGGGTTGCGGTTGACAGGTAGATAGACATTGCGCATGCGTTAGGTGTTAGTTTATTTTTGCAGGCATTTTATGGAGTTATGGTGCTCCCATACTCAGCGCAAGGCCTGCTATGGCTGCCTTTTATGGCGAGGTAAAAATGGAGTAAGATTTCTCCATTTTTGTCACGTAAGGCCTTGCGCTGGATATTGGATAACAATTTACGACGCGGTCCCATGTTAGCCTATGGGAGTAAAAATTGTGAGCAACGGGTGAAATATACGGGCGTAACTTGTATGCTATGCCGTATATGTAATAAAAAAATTGCGCAAAATCTGGTGTCGCCGGCTTTTGCGGGCGACGCTCTATATGTAATGGAGGCCTAAATTGCACAAAATAAAAAATAAATTATCAAATATTTAAACTAATTGCACCTAATCTAAGAGCCCTATGAAATTAAAAAGCCTCCCCAAAATAAAAAAAACCCTTAGCCTACAATAAACTACCAATGGCCTTTAAAAGGGCCTTTTGCGGGGCATTGCACCAAAGAAATCAGCTCTTTTACCTGTAAATAAAAATACAAATACCCCCCCAACAGTAAAATCCACCACCCACACAACCAACCCCCCAAATAAAATTCTATCTAAAAAACCTAAGCTCCCCATTGCCCTGAAAAGGGCATTTGGATGGGCATTGACCTTAAAAGAGCATTTAGCTCTTTTTCCACCCAAAGTCGTAATCTAAAATGAAAACCCACCCAATAAACCCTTAAAAAAAACTAACGCTAACCCCTGAAGATCCACTTACAGTTTTTGAACACCCGACATCCATCCTCAATGAAGTGGCAGAAGTCCTCAGCAAAGCCGGCACAAGTCTTCATCCAAGCGGGCTGAAGTCTTCATCCAAGCGGGCTGAAGTCTTCATCCAAGCTTGCAGAAGTGTTCATCCAGAGGGCATCTTCTATCTTTATTCATCTTCATTGCACGGAGCGGCTCCATCTTCAAGGCATCCGGCGCGGAGCATCCTCTTCTTCCGACGCCTTCTGGAACAATGAAGTTTCCCTTTAAATGACGTCATCCAAGATGGCGTCCCTTTCATTCCAATTGGCTGATAGAATTCTATCAGCCAATAGGAATTAAGGTGGAACAAATCCTATTGGCTGTTGCAATCAGCCAATAGGATTGAGCTTTCATCCTATTGGCTGATCCAATCAGCCAATAGGATTGAGCTCGCATTCTATTGGCTATTCCAATCAGTCAATAGAATGCAAGCTCAATCCTATTGGCTGATTGGATCAGCCAATAGGATGAAAGCTCAATGCTATTGGCTGATTGCAACAGCCAATAGGATTTTTTCCACCTTAATTCCTATTGGCTGATAGAATTCTATCAGCCAATCGGAATGTAAGGGACGCCATCTTGGATGACATCATTTAAAGGGAAACTTCATTGTTAGTGGATCTTTGGGGGTTAGTGTTAGGTTATTTAAGGGTTTATTAGGTGGGTTTTCATTTTAGATTAGGGACTTTGGGCGGAAAAAGAGCTAAATGCCCTTTTAAGGGCAAAACCCATCCAAATGGCCTTTTCAGGGCAATGGGGAGCTTAGATTTTTTAGATAGAATTTTATTTGGGGGGGGTTGGTTGTGTGGGTGGTGGGTTTTACTGTTGGGGGGGTATTTGTATTTTTATATACAGGTAAAAGAGCTGTTTTTTTGGGGGGGCAATGCCCCACAAAAGGCCCTTTTAAAGGGCATTGGTAGTTTATTCTAGGCTAGGGGGGGTTATTTTGGGGGGCTTTTTTATTTTCATAGGGCTCTTAGATAAGGTGTAATTAGTTTAAATATTTGATAATTTATTTTTTTATTTTGTGTAACTTAGTGTTTTTTATTTTGTGTAACTTAGTTGTTAGTTTTTTGTAACTTAGTAATTTTTAATAGTAGATTGAAATAATTTGAGTAGGGTTAGGTTTTTAAATATATAATATAGATAATTTAATTTGTAGTTTATTGTAATTTTAGTATAATAGTTAGGGTAGGTTAATTTATAGTTTATTGTAGTTTATTGTAATTTTAGTATAATAGGGTAGATTAATTAATAGTTTAATATAGTTTAATTTAATTCTAAAGGTAAGTTTAAATTTATTATAAGATAGGGGTGATGTAATTTTAATGTACAGTTAGCGGCTTGTTAGTTTTAGGGGTTACTAAGTTAATTTAGTTTATGACGATGTGGGGGGCTGGCGGTTTAGGGGTTAATAGGTTTAGTAAGTGGTAGTGATGTGGGAGGCCAGGGGTTTATGGGTTAATAACTTTAATTAGTTGCGGTGGGCTCTGGGAGCGGCGGGATAGGGGTTAATATATTTATTTAGGTGGCGGCAGGGTCCGGGAGCGGCGGAATAGGGGTTAATAACTTTATTTAGTTGCAGCATTGTCCGGGAGTGGCGGGATAGGGGTTAATACATTATTTAGGTTGCAGCGGTGTCGGGGAGCAGCGGGATAGGGGTTAATAACATTATGTAGGTGGCGGCAATGTTGGGGCGGCGGATTAGGGGTGTTTAGACTCAGGGCTTATGTTAGGGTGTTAGGTGTAAACGTAACTTGTTTTCTACCATAGAAATCAATGGGATATCTGGCAGCATTGAACATAAGCTTTCGCTGCTTTCAGACTCCCATTGATTCCTATGGCATCCACGGTCTCCAGGGTGGCGGATTGAAAACCAGGTACGCTGGGCCGGAATAGTGGCGAGAGTACAACTTGCAAAAGTTGTCAGATAGTGCCGAATTTGTATTCGGAACATCTGTAATGACGTAAGCATCGATCTGTGTCGGACTGAGACCGGCGGATCGTATGTTACTTCACAAATTTCAACTTTTGCCAGTCTGTAGGCTTTTATAAATAGGGCGAATCAGGCTCGCCACAATTACGCTGCGGAATTCCAGCATATTTGTGATTGACAGCTTGATAAATACTTTTTAACGTGTTTATTAAATTCAAATTCAGAATCTGAAATGTCTCAGTATTGTGTGAACCAGGCAGACGTGGGTTAATTTTTTTTTACTTTTTTTCTGGGAAATAAATCTGTCAGGAGATTTTGAAATATGTTTTCTCTTTTGAGTTGCTTTCTTAGGTACAAGCTTTTGAGACTTCTTGACAGAAGCAATAACAGATTGCATTTGCTGTTGAATTTTATTTTGAAAATTATCCTCAGAGATTACATTTTGCATAGTCTGTTCAGAATATTTCTTAGGGGAATCCTGGGACATAGTTAGTAATATATTTAGTAGTATATTTAATATTATATAAATACGGTATAGTATATTATTAGAGTCTCAGAAATAGAAAAAAATACCTATATAATAGACATATAAATAAATAGATTAGCCAAATATATATCTAAAAATTTGATAACCGCTTTAAAAAAGAGCAAAACTATTAATTTACAATTTGTATCAAAGTTATTAAATTCTTTCCACTTGCAAAACACATTGAGTCGATCCGATGCAAGCTGTGAGGTAAGTATGAGGGGAGGAAGAAGGCGGAGATGGTAGCATCATAGGGAAGCGGGAAAATGAAACCCGATACGTTATTACCGGGCAGGGAGGAAAACAAGAGAAAGAAAAAAACGAGTTCAATATAGGGAAGTAGAGATGCAGCAAAGCACAAAGAAAAGGTAATAAAGGAAAGATAAAAAGCAAAAGGAGACCAAACGATGTGAAAAGAGAGTTTTTAATAAAAAAAAAAATATTGAATTAAAGAACATTCAGCTAGATTACGAGTTTTGCGTTATGGCCCATAATGCTTCATTTTCCCTAACACTGCTATTACAAATCTTGTTGGTATAGGTGTACCGCTCACATTTTAGCCAGTCATGCAACGTCTGTACCACACTTTTTAAAAAGTCCTTTTTCAATAGGACTCCCATAGCGCCGGTATTACGAGTTTGCCTGGGAGGCCAAAAACTGAGCGGTACAGCCTATAACCACAAGATCCATACCGCCATCTAAAGTCAGTAGTTATGAGTTTTAAGTTACAAAGCTGTACCATAAAACTCATAACTAAAGTGTTAAAAAGTACACTAACACCCATAAACTACCTATTAACCCCTAAACCGAGGTCCTCCCGCATCGCAAGCACTATAATAAAGTTATTAACCCCTAATCTGCCGCTCCGGACATCGCCGCCACTATTAAAATGTATTAACCCCAATTCCGCCGCTCCCCGACATTGTCGCCACTATAATAAACCTATTACCCCTAAACCGCCGCCCTCCCGCATCACAAACACTATTTAAATATAATTAACCCTTAATCTGCCGTCCACCCACACCAACTATAATAAAACTATTAACCCCTAAACCGCATGCCCCCACAACAAAATATACTTAAATAAACTATTAACCCCTAAACCACAAGCCCCCATAACAAAATATACTAAAATAAACTATTAACCCCTAAACCTAACGCCCCCCTAGCTTTATATTAAAATTACAATTTCTGTATCTTAAATTAAATTAAAACTTACCTGTCAAATTAAATAAATTAATTTTAAACTAACAATTAAACTAAGATAATTATTAAACTACAATTTAACTACCAATTCAATTAAACTAAAAATTACTCTAAATGACAAAAATAAACAAACACTAAATTACAAAAAATAAGAAACATACGGCTAGATTTAGAGTTTGGCGTTAGCCGTCAAAACCAGCATTAGAGGCTCCTAACGCTGGTTTTTACCACCCGCTGGTATTTAGAGTCAGTCAGGAAAGGGTCTAACGCTCATTTTCCATACCGCAGATCCCCCTACGCCATTTGCGTATCCTATCTTTTCAATAGGATCTTTCTAACGCCGGTATTTAGAGTCTTGGCTGAAGTGAGCGTTAGAAATCTAACAACAAAACTCCAGCCGCAGAAAAAAGCCAGGAGTTAAGAGCTTTCTGGGCTAACGCCGGTTCATAAAACTCTTAACTACTGTGCTCTAAAGTACACTAACACCCATAAACTACCTATGTACCCCTAAACCAAGGCCCCCCCACATCGCCGCCACTCTAATAAAAAAAATTTAACCCACGTCGCTGCTACCTTACCTACAATTATTAACCCCTAATCCAGGGCCGCCACTAGAAATTTTGGGGCCCCTGACTTAACCATTGATCAGGGCCCCCCCCTCCTTTGACATGTGCAATTTTTGACCAAGTGACTAAAACGTATATGCACTTTATTCTTAAGTTTCTATTTAAACTTAAAGGTAGTAACATATACTGAAACACACACACACACTCACACATAAGGATTCACATATAGACACTCTAGCAAACATGCAAAGAAACTCAGACACAGACACCCAAACAGACACTTAGCACTTGTTTACATTGACCTGACAAGTAATGAGGTAAACCACAGTTTTGTAAAAAAAGGAGATTTAGAAAACAAAATATGGAGTTCTGATTATCTTTTTGTAAATAAAGATGCCAACTAAATGATGACAACAGCATGCAGTGGCTGAAAGGAAGGGCCCTGAACTGCCTAAACAATAATTTAAAGGTTAAATGGTAGATTGGTGACTTCCGGAAAAGGTCTCATTAGTCTCAAAGTCTGTAGAAAGATGTGAATAATCAGTAGTAAGGTCAAAATGTCCTAAAATGGAACAGACAATGGACACACACACACACACACAAACTCAAACTTGCACATACACCCAAGGAAACACCAACAGAGACAGCCTCAGAAAACACACAAAGACATACACACACAGAGACACCCACAGAAAACACAGAAAGACATACATACACACCCTCACTGAGACACCCACAGAAAATACACTCCCTCACAGAGACATCCACAGAAAACATAGACATACATACATACACACACACACACACACACCCTCACAGAGACATCAACAGAAAACACAAACATACACACCCACCCTCACAGAGGCATCCAGAGAAAATACACAAAGACAAACACACGCCCACCCTCACAGAGACACCCATAGAAAAAGCTCAAAGACATATGCACACACCCTCACAGACATCCACAGAAAATGCACAAAGACATACATACCCACCCTCACAGAGATACCAACAGAAAAAAATACATACACACTCATAGAGACACAAACCAAAGCACAAAGACATAAACACAGACACCCACAGAAACAGGAGGAAACATTTATGCACCTTGCATCCCCTAAATCAACAGTGTGTGACATGCATGATAAAAAAAAATGCAGAAATTAAGAGATCACTTTTTAAAGAATCATATTTGTAAATGTGCAAACAAAAATAATTCTGTGAATTCAAAATTGTACATTAATGATCTGGGTAGATGGCTAGATGAAGAAAAGTACTTTTTAAAAGGTTGACATATGTTTGATATTTTCCCCAACCAAGAGCACCACTTCAAATATAGTGTACAAATGTTCCCATCTGTCAGCTGTACTTGTGGATTTTGAAAATGCTGTACTCTATATGGTCTTGGTGGAACCATAAGCTGTGGTACTCATACCATTAGATCTGGTTAAATGCAGGATTTAAGCTTGTTGGTATGCATTTCAAAATTAAGTCAGATGTAGAGTAAACTTAACAGTTTTAAGTTAACCTATCTCATTTCCAACACTGAGCAATCTTAGTCTGAGAGTATAACATGTTATGCAGATGTAAAAATCTTAGATAAAATGCCTCCTTGTATCTGGAAAGTCCTTGCATAAAGAGGCAGTAAACTGGAATGTATTATATATAATTTGTGTATTGAGGAGGAAACATTTCTGCATGGTTTTAAATATAGAATTTCTACAGCATTGTCAAATAATCATAAATACACTGCTGCTAAAAAAATGTGTTTTTATGGACCCCTGGCCCCACCATACAACTACTACCACACTGAAGTTACAATCTTAAATTGCACAAAGAAATAAAAAAACATTTGCTAAGTAATTCTTACCTCCTCTGCAAATGAAAGTGATCAGCTGTCTGACTCAGGCACACACTCTACAAAGTGCCAAGTCTGTCTCACACTGTGCATAGTGGTTTAGTGCACACTCAGAAATCCTCTCAAATGCTAATACTTTACTCCTTGTAATAACATTTCCCATGCTCAATTAGCACTCTGCTGTAGTACCCATGGGGCCCCCCTAGCCCATTGGGCCCCTGACAGGAGTCACCTCTGTCACCCCCTGATGGTGGCCCTGCCCTAATCTGCCGACCGGACCTCACCGCTACTATAATAAAGTTATTAACCCATAATCCGCCTCACTCCCGCCTCACTAACCCTATAATAAATAGTATTAACCCCTAATCTGCCCTCCCTAACATCGCCGACACCTAACTTCAAGTATTAACCCCTAATCTGCCGACCGGACCTCACCGCTACTCTAATAAATGTATTAACCCCTAAAGCTAAGTCTAACCCTAGCACTAACACCCCCCTAAGTTAAATATAATTTTTATCTAACGAAATAAATTAACTCTTATTAAATAAATTAATCCTATTTAAAGCTAAATACTTACCTGTAAAATAAACCCTAATATAGATACAATATAAATTATAATTATATTGTAGCTATTTTAGAATTTATATATATTTTACAGGCAACTTTGTATTTATTTTAACCAGGTACAATAGCTATTAAATAGTTAAGAACTATTTAATAGCTACCTAGTTAAAATAAGTACAAAATTACCTGTAAAATAAATCCTAACCTAAGTTACAATTAAACCTAACACTACACTATCAATAAATTAATTAAATAAAATACCTACAATTAAATCTAACACTACACTATCAATAAATTAATAACATGAACCTACAAATAAATACAATTAAATAAACTAACTAAAGTACAAAAAATAAAAAAAGCCGGACCGGCAACCATCTTCATCCAAGCGGCATCTTCTATCTTCATCCGATGACGAGCGGCTCCATCTTGAAGACCTCCGGCGCGGATCCATCCTCTTCTTCCGACGTCCTAAGTCCGAATGAAGGTTCCTTTAAATGACGTCATCCAAGATGGCATCCCTCGAATTCCGATTGGCTGATAGGATTCTATCAGCCAATCAGAATTAAGGTAGGGAAAATCTGATTGGCTGATTGAATCAGCCAATCAGATTGAGCTCGCATTCTATTGGCTGTTCCGATCAGCCAATAGAATGCGAGCTCAATCTGATTGGCTGATTGGATCAGCCAATCGGATTGAACTTGAATCTGATTAGCTGATTCCATCAGCCAATCAGATTTTTCCTACCTTAATTCCGATTGGCTGATAGAATCCTATCAGCCAATTGGAATTCGAGGGACGCCATCTTGGATGACGTCATTTAAAGGAACCTTCATTCGGACTTAGGACGTCGGAAGAAGAGGATGGATCCGCGCCGGAGGTCTTCAAGATGGAGCCGCTCGTCATCGGCTGAAGATAGAAAATGCCGCATGGATGAAGATGGTTGCCGGTCCGGATCTCCTCTTCTGCCCGGATAGGATGAAGACTTTGGAGCCTCTTCTGGACTTCTTCTTGCCGCTTGATAGAAGACTTCAGCCAGATGATGGATCTCCAGCCCCCGCTTGGGCTTGGATGAAGATTTCGGAGCCTGGACGGATCGGTGATACCTGGCGAGGTGAAGATAAGGTAGGAAGATCTTCAGAGGCTTAGTGTTAGGTTTATTTAAGGGGGGTTTGGGTTAGATTAGGGGTATGTGGGTGGTGGGTTGTAATGTTGGGGGGGGTATTGTATGTTTTTTTTACAGGCAAAAGAGCTGAATTATTTGGGGCATGCCCCGCAAAAGGCCCTTTTAAGGGCTGGTAAGGTAAAAGAGCTTTTCTATTTTAAATTTAGAATAGGGTAGGGCATTTTTTTATTTTGGGGGGCTTTGTTAGAGTAGGTGTAATTAGCTTAAAATTGTTGTAATATTTTTATTATGTTTGTAATTAATTTTTTTATTTTTTGTAACTTAGCTTTTTTTATTTTTTGTACTTTAGTTAGTTTATTTAATTGTATTTATTTGTAGGTATTTCATGTAATTAATTTATTGATAGTGTAGTGTTAGATTTAATTGTAGGCCTTTTATTTAATTAATATATTTATAGTGTAGTGTTAGGTATAATTGTAACTTAGGTTAGGAATTATTTTACAGGTAATTTTTTAATTATTTTAACTAGGAAGCTATTAAATAGTTCTTAACTATTTAATAGCTATTGTACCTGGTTAAAGTAATTACAAAGTTGCCTGTAAAATAAATATTAATCCTAAAATAGCTACAATATAATTATAATTTATATTGTAGCTATATTAGGGTTTATTTTACAGGTAAGTATTTAGCTTTAAATAGGAATACTTTATTTAATAAGAGTTAATTTATTTCGTTAGATTTAAATTATATTTAACTTAGGGGGGTGTTAGTATTAGGGTTAGACTTAGCTTTAGGGGTTAATACATTTATTAGAGTAGCGGTGAGGTCCGGTCGGCAGGTTAGGGGTTAATACTTGAAGTTAGGTGTCAGCAATGCTAGGGAGGGCAGATTAGGGGTTAATACTATTTATTATAAGGTTAGTGAGGCAATTAGGGGTTAATACATTTATTATAGTAGCGGTGAGGTCTGGTCGGCAGATTAGGGGTTAATTATTGTAGGTAGCTGGCGGCGACGTTGTGGGGGGAAGATTAGGAGTTAATAAATATAATATAGGGGTCGGCGGTGTTAGGGGCAGCAGATTAGGGGTACATAGGTATAATGTAGGTTGCGGCGGCGTACGGAGCGGCAGATTAGGGGTTAAAAAAATATGCAGGGGTCAGCGATAGCGGGGGCGGCAGATTAGGGGTTAATAAGTGTAAGGTTAGGGGTGTTTAGACTCGGGGTACATGTTAGGGTGTTAGGTGCAGACTTAAAAACTGTTTCCCCATAGGAAACAATGGGGCTGCGTTAAGAGCTGAACGCTGCTTTTTTGCAGGTGTTAGGTTTTTTTTCAGCTCAAACTGCCCCATTGTTTTCTATGGGGGAATCGTGCACGAGCACGTTTTTGAAGCTGGCTGCGTCCGTAAGCACCGCTGGTATTGAGAGTTGCAATGGCGGTAAATATGCTATACGCTCCCTTTTTGGAGCCTAACGCAGCCCTTCTGTGAACTCTAAATACCAGCGGTATTTAAAAAGGTGCGGGGGAAAAAAAGCCAGCGTTAGCTACGCGGGTCATTACAGACAAAACTCTAAATCTAGCCGAAACTATCAAAAATAAAAAGAATTACACCTAATATAATAACCCTATCAAAATAATAAAGCCCCCCCAAAATAAAAAACCCTAGCCTACAATAAACTACTAATGGCCCTCAAAAGGGCCTTTTGTGGGGCATTGCCCCAAAGATATCAGCTCTTTTACTTGTAAAAAAAAATACAAACTCCCCCAACAGTAAAAACCACCACCTCCACAACCAACCCCCCAAATAAAATAACTATCTAAAAAAAAATAATTTCCCCATTGCCCTGAAAAGGGCATTTGTATGGGCATTAGGTTTTTTTAAGAGCTTTTTGGGTGGGTTTTATTTTTAGTTTAGGTTCTGGGCATGTAAAAGAGCTAAATGCCCTTTAAAGGGCAATGCCCATACAAATGCCCTTTTCAGGGCAATGCGGAGCTTATGTTTTTTTAAATAGTTATTTTATTTGGGGGGGTTGATTGTGGGGATGGAGGTTTTATTGTTGTATGGTTGTATTTTTTTTACAGGTAAAAGAGCTGATATCTTTGGGGCAATGCCCCACAAAAGGCCTTTAACCCCTTAGTGACCAGACCACTTTTCAATTTGTTGACCATCTGGGACCAAGGCTATTTTTGCATTTCTGCGATGTTTGTATTTAACTGTAATTTTCCTCTTACTCATTTACTGTACCCACACATATTATATACTGTTTTTCTCGCCATTAAATGGACTTTCTAAAGATACCATTTTTTTCATCATATCTTATAATTTACTATAAAAAAAAATATAAAATATGAGGAAAAAATGAAAAAAAATGCACTTTTTCTAACTTTGAGCCCCAAAATCTCTTACACATCTACAACCACCATAAAATACCAATGCTAAACAGTTTCTAAATTTTGTCCTGAGTTTATAAATACCCAATGTTTACATGTTCTTTGCTTTTTTTGCAAGTTATAGGGCAATAAGTACAAGTAGCACTTTGCTATTTCAAAACCATGTTTTTTCAAAATTGGCGATAGTTACATTGTAACACCAATATCTGTCATGAATCCCTGAATAACCCTTCAAATGTATATATTTTTTAAAAGAAGACAACCTAAGGTATTAAACTTGGGGTATTTTGACTTTTTTCATGCAACCATTTTACCACCAATCTATGCCAAAGTTTGGGGGGGAAAAAAAAATAATTAGATTTTTTGACAAAATAGCAATTTAAGAATACATTTACTGATAATATTAAGGGTTACTGCCAAATAACACCCTCATATGTCTTCAGCAGCATCTCCTGGGTACAGTGATACCACCCATGTATAGGTGTGTCGGGTTCTCGGGGGGCTAAAAGCTCTTATTTTTAGGGAGCGCATTCCAGTTTTTCAACTTGGAATTTTCACATCTGTCATCATGCACCCATGTCCTATTTGGGACATTTCTGAAGCTGGTCAATGGAATTTACCCCCATCAAACCATATATTTTTGAAAAGTAGACACCCTAGGGTATTTCAAATGCTTGTATTTTAACACTTTCCATGCACTAATTCAACCACCAGTCTTTGTCAAACTTTTGGGTAGTCATTATTTTGTGTTATTTTTCACACACATTGTACTTTAGGCATGGATTCTCAGTTCCTGTTATGTGTTACTGCCAAAAAAAAACCTCAATATGTGTTCAACAACATCTCCTGAGTACAGTGATACCACCCATGTATAGGTGTGTCGGGTTCTCTGGGGGCTAAAAGGCCTTAATTTTAGGAAGCGCATTCCAGTTTTTCAACTTGGAATTTTCACATCGGTCATCATGCACCCATGTCCTATTTGGGACATTTCTGAAGCTGGCCAATGGAATTTACCCCCATAAAACCATATATTTTTGAAAAGTAGACACCCTAGGGTATTTCAAATGCTGGTATTTTAACACTTTCCATGCACTAATTCAACCACCAGTCTTTGTCAAACTTTTGGGTAGTCATTTTTTTGTGTTATTTTTCACACACATTGTATTTTAGGCATGGATTCTCAGTTCCTGTTATGTGTTACTGCCAAAAAGCACCTCAATATGTGTTCAACAACATCTCCTGAGTACAGCGATACCACCTATGTATAGGTGTGTTGGGTTCTCTGGGGGCTAGAAGGCCTTATTTTTAGGAAGCGCATTCCAGTTTTTCAACTTGGAATTTTCACATCGGTCATCATGCACCCATGTCCTATTTGGGACATTTCTGAAGCTGGTCAATGGAATTTACCCCCATCAAACCATATATTTTTGAAAAGTAGACACCCTAGGGTATTTCAAATGCTTGTATTTTAACACTTTCCATGCACTAATTCAACCACCAGTCTTTGTCAAACTTTTGGGTAGTCATTATTTTGTGTTATTTTTCACACACATTGTACTTTAGGCATGGATTCTCAGTTCCTGTTATGTGTTACTACCAAAAAAAACCTCAATATGTGTTCAACAACATCTCCTGAGTACAGTGATACCACCCATGTATAGGTGTGTCGGGTTCTCTGGGGGCTAAAAGGCCTTAATTTTAGGAAGCGCATTCCAGTTTTTCAACTTGGAATTTTCACATCGGTCATCATGCACCCATGTCCTATTTGGGACATTTCTGAAGCTGGTCAATGGAATTTACCCCCATCAAACCATATATTTTTGAAAAGTAGACACCCTAGGGTATTTCAAATGCTTGTATTTTAACACTTTCCATGCACTAATTCAACCACCAGTCTTTGTCAAACTTTTGGGTAGTCATTATTTTGTGTTATTTTTCACACACATTGTACTTTAGGCATGGATTCTCAGTTCCTGTTATGTGTTACTGCCAAAAAAAACCTCAATATGTGTTCAACAACATCTCCTGAGTACAGTGATACCACCCATGTATAGGTGTGTCGGGTTCTCTGGGGGCTAAAAGGCCTTAATTTTAGGAAGCGCATTCCAGTTTTTCAACTTGGAATTTTCACATCGGTCATCATGCACCCATGTCCTATTTGGGACATTTCTGAAGCTGGTCAATGGAATTTACCCCCATCAAACCATATATTTTTGAAAAGTAGACACCCTAGGGTATTTCAAATGCTTGTATTTTAACACTTTCCATGCACTAATTCAACCACCAGTCTTTGTCAAACTTTTGGGTAGTCATTATTTTGTGTTATTTTTCACACACATTGTATTTTAGGCATGGATTCTCAGTTCCTGTTATGTGTTACTGCCAAAAAAAACCTCAATATGTGTTCAACAACATCTCCTGAGTACAGTGATACCACCCATGTATAGGTGTGTCGGGTTCTCTGGGGGCTAAAAGGCCTTAATTTTAGGAAGCGCATTCCAGTTTTTCAACTTGGAATTTTCACATCGGTCATCATGCACCCATGTCCTATTTGGGACATTTCTGAAGCTGGTCAATGGAGTTTACCCCCATCAAACCATATATTTTTGAAAAGTAGACACCCTAGGGTATTTCAAATGCTTGTATTTTAACACTTTCCATGCACTAATTCAACCACCAGTCTTTGTCAAACTTTTGGGTAGTCATTATTTTGTGTTATTTTTCACACACATTGTACTTTAGGCATGGATTCTCAGTTCCTGTTATGTGTTACTACCAAAAAAAACCTCAATATGTGTTCAACAACATCTCCTGAGTACAGTGATACCACCCATGTATAGGTGTGTCGGGTTCTCTGGGGGCTAAAAGGCCTTAATTTTAGGAAGCGCATTCCAGTTTTTCAACTTGGAATTTTCACATCGGTCATCATGCACCCATGTCCTATTTGGGACATTTCTGAAGCTGGTCAATGGAATTTACCCCCATCAAACCATATATTTTTGAAAAGTAGACACCCTAGGGTATTTCAAATGCTTGTATTTTAACACTTTCCATGCACTAATTCAACCACCAGTCTTTGTCAAACTTTTGGGTAGTCATTATTTTGTGTTATTTTTCACACACATTGTACTTTAGGCATGGATTCTCAGTTCCTGTTATGTGTTACTACCAAAAAAAACCTCAATATGTGTTCAACAACATCTCCTGAGTACAGTGATACCACCCATGTATAGGTGTGTCGGGTTCTCTGGGGGCTAAAAGGCCTTAATTTTAGGAAGCGCATTCCAGTTTTTCAACTTGGAATTTTCACATCGGTCATCATGCACCCATGTCCTATTTGGGACATTTCTGAAGCTGGTCAATGGAATTTACCCCCATCAAACCATATATTTTTGAAAAGTAGACACCCTAGGGTATTTCAAATGCTTGTATTTTAACACTTTCCATGCACTAATTCAACCACCAGTCTTTGTCAAACTTTTGGGTAGTCATTTTTTGTGTTATTTTTCACACACATTGTACTTTAGGCATGGATTCTCAGTTCCTTTTATGTGTTACTGCCAAAAAACACCTCAATATGTGTTCAACAACATCTCCTGAGTACAGTGATACCACCCATGTATAGGTGTGTTGGGTTCTCTGGGGGCTAGAAGGCCTTATTTTTAGGAAGCGCATTCCAGTTTTTCAACTTGGAATTTTCACATCGGTCATCATGCACCCATGTCCTATTTGGGACATTTCTGAAGCCGGTCAATGAAATTTACCCCCATAAAACCATATATTTTTGAGAAGTAGACCCCCTAGGGTATTTGAAATGCTGGTATTTTCACACTTTCCATGAACTTATTTAACCACCAGTCTTTGTCAAACTTTTGGGTAGTCATTTTTTTGTGTTATTTTTCACACACATTGTACTTTAGGCATGGATTCTCAGTTCCTGTTATGTGTTTACTGCCAAAAAACACCTCAATATGTGTTCAACAACATCTCCTGAGTACAGTGATACCACCCATGTATAGGTGTGTTGGGTTCTCTGGGGGCTAGAAGGCCTTATTTTTAGGAAGCGCATTCCAGTTTTTCAACTTGGAATTTTCACATCGGTCATCATGCACCCATGTCCTATTTGGGACATTTCTGAAGCCGGTCAATGAAATTTACCCCCATAAAACCATATATTTTTGAGAAGTAGACACCCTAGGGTATTTGAAATGCTGGTATTTTCACACTTTCCATGAACTTATTTAACCACCAGTCTTTGTCAAACTTTTGGGTAGTCATTTTTTTGTGTTATTTTTCACACACATTGTACTTTAGGCATGGATTCTCAGTTCCTGTTATGTGTTTACTGCCAAAAAACACCTCAATATGTGTTCAACAACATCTCCTGAGTACAGTGATACCACCCATGTATAGGTGTGTTGGGTTCTCTGGGGGCTAGAAGGCCTTATTTTTAGGAAGCGCATTCCATTTTTTACACTTCCCATTTTCACATCCCATGCACCCATGTTCTATTTAAGACATTTCTGAAGCCGGCCAATGTAATTTACCCCCATAAAACCATATATTTTTGAAAAGTAGACATCCTAGGGTATTTCAAATGCAGGTGTTTTAACACTTTCCATACACTAATTCAACCACTAGTCTTTGTCAAACTATTGGGCATTCATTTCTTTGTGTTATTTTTCACATACATTGTACTTTAGACATGGATTCACAGCTCCTGTTATGTGTTACTACCAAAGAAGACACCAATATGTGGTCACCAACATCTCCTGAGTTCAGTGATACCACCTATGCATAGGTTTGGTGGCTTGTTTGGGCGGTGCAATGCCAAATGTCTGACATGTGTTTGTGATTTTTTTTCACATTTAACATATTTTCTTTGCCTATCGTCTTTTTTTGGGGGTCTTTTAACATACCCCAATTTATTTGTTTTCCATAAATGTGATTATATTTAAAAAGTTGACCCCCCAAGGTATTATACATGGAGTGGTTTGATGACTTTGATGCAACCGTTTTAGCCCAAAAAATTGGAGAAAGTATATGGTGGTAATTTTTCAATTTTCATTGTTACAGACACATTGCTTTTTTACTATGATTTAGGAGAGACTGTTGTAAGTTATTGCAAAAGAATACTTTAGGTTGTTTTCTGCAAGGCACCCTGAGTACACCTATGCCCCCCATGCATAGGTTTGCCAGGATTTTGGGAAGGTTATGTTACATGATTTTAGTTATTAAAAATGAGAGTATTTCTTCTGATAGGCCTATCTTTAGTTTGGGGCCTATCACATACCCCACTTTTATTTATTGCATTCAAAGTGTATATTTTTTAAATGTTGACACCCCAAGGTATTGTATATGGTGTGCTTTGATGCCTTTGAAGCAACCGTTTTAGCCCAAAAAATTGGAGAAAGTATATGGTGGTAATTTTTCAATTTTCATTTTTACAGACACATTGCTTTTTGACTATGATTTAGGAGAGATTGTTGTAAGTTATTGCAAAAGAATACTTCAGGTTGTTTTCTGCAAGGCACCCTGAGTACACCTATGCCCCCCATGCATAGGTTTGCCAGGATTTTGGGAAGGTTATGTTACAATTTTATGACTTGTGATTTTAGTTATTAAAAATGAGAGTATTTCTTCTGATAGGCCTATCTTTAGTTTGGGGCCTATCACATACCCCACTTTTATTTATTACATTCAAAGTGTATATTTTTTAAATGTTGACACCCCAAGGTATTGTATATGGTGTGCTTTGATGCCTTTGAAGCAACCGTTTTAGCCCAAAAAATTGGAGAAAGTATATGGTGGTAATTTTTCAATTTTCATTGTTACAGACACATTGCTTTTTTACTATGATTTAGGAGAGACTGTTGTAAGTTATTGCAAAAGAATACTTCAGGTTGTTTTCTGCAAGGCACCCTGAGTACACCTATGCCCCCCATGCATAGGTTTGCCAGGATTTTGGGAAGGTTATGTTACATGATTTTAGTTATTAAAAATGAGAGTATTTCTTCTGATAGGCCTATCTTTAGTTTGGGGCCTATCACATACCCCACTTTTATTTATTGCATTCAAAGTGTATATTTTTTAAATGTTGACACCCCAAGGTATTGTATATGGTGTGCTTTGATGCCTTTGAAGCAACCGTTTTAGCCCAAAAAATTGGAGAAAGTATATGGTGGTAATTTTTCAATTTTCATTGTTACAGACACATTGCTTTTTGACTATAATTTAGGAGAGACTGTTGTAAGTTATTACAAAAACATACTTCAGGTTGTTTTCTGCAAGGCACCCTGAGAACACCTATGTCCCCCATGCATAGGTTTGACAGGGGTTTTGGTTAAAAAAAAAACAGGCCCAATTTTAGAAAAAAATAGAGTAGTGAAATGTAAAAATCTGGCACAGTAAAAGTAAAAAAAACAAAAAAACATCTAACTGTAAACATAACCAAAAAAAATATATATATATATGTAACAGCAAATGTATTTATTTTTTTAAAAATTGACCATTGTATGGTACCGCTTGAAGCAGTCCCCAATGCAGAGTGCAGGCTGTCCAGGGCAATCAGGACAGTAATATATGGTGTCCCTTCTCTTCCCCCTCTTGGTACAGACTCTGCATTTTTTTTGTGGTTTCTGCTTTGTGGCAGTAGGGGGGATTTTAAAAATAAAATGGGTAGCCCCAACTCTGCTCTCTCCCATCACCGCCCGGGGAGCAGGTGCATCATGGTACAAAATCCCCGTAATAATCTGGAGCTGAAACTGTAAAAAAGTCTTTTTAACTCTGGGGTTTGCTTTTTTGAACAACAAAAAAGCGTTGTGGGTTGCAATCTGCATTAGGTAAATTGCAACCTTTTTGTACCAGGCCCTTGTCTTCCGCATAATTAGGTAGGGCTGCAGCAGCTGATCAGCCAGATCAACCCCACCCATATGCCGGTTATAAGACTTGATGCACACTGGCTTCCTTATGATCTCAGCTCTGCCACGTACAGAAACCGCCACCGTCCTCTCTGTGTGGATGGTGGTAAGAAGGTATACATCCTTCTTGTCTCTGTACTTCAGTGCCAACAGCTCCTCTTGGCGCAGAGCTGAGGTCTCCCCCCTTCGTAGCCGGGTGCGTACAAGCTGTCCTGGGAAACCTGCGCGGTTCTTTTTAATTGTACCGCAAGCTACTGTATCAAAGCAATACAGTAGCTTGAACAAAAAGACACTTGTATAAAAATTGTCTAAGTACAAGTGATACCCTTTGTTCATTAGGGGTAATATCAGGTCCCAGACAATCTTGCCAGTGGTTCCCATATGTTCTGGGCAACCTGGAGGGTCAAGGTGGCTATCCTTTCCCTCATACACCCGGAAGGCCTGAGTATACCCAGTCTCGCTGTCACAGAGCTTATACACCTTTACCCCATATCTGGAGCGTTTGGAAGAAATATACTGCTTGAATCCCAGCCTTCCCTTATACTTCATTAGGGATTCATCAACGCATATATTCCTTCCAGGTGTATAAGCCTCTGCAAACCTGGCAGAAAAGTGGGTTATCAGGGGGCGGATTTTATACAGCCTGTCAAATTGGGGATGCTCCCTAGGGGGGCACAGGCTGTTGTCGCTGAAGTGCATGAAATGCAGAATCATTTCATACCTCTTCCTCGACATAGTCTGGGAGAAAATGGGGGTAGAGCAGATGGGGCTAGTACTCCAGTAGGAGCGAATGGAGGGTTTCTTTATGATGCCCATCAGCATAGTCAATGCCCAGAATTTTTTGAATTCTGGCACATTGATGGGGGCCCATTGCTGCTTTGCCAAATATGTTCCAGGCTTTGCAGCACGGAACTGATGGGCATATAAATTAGTTTGGGCGACAATGTTCCCCAATATATCATCGCCCAGAAACACTTCCAGAAACTGCTGGGGGCTAAAACCTGCCACATCTATATTTATGCCAGCATTTGCTGTGAAGGGTGGGATATCTGGCCTCTGGAGATGAGGCGTTACCCACTCTTCAGCAGCAATGGCAGCAACACGCCTCCTTCTGGCAGGGGGGCTAGCAGGGGGGCTGGCAGGGAGGCTGGCAGGGGGGCTAGCAGCCACAGATACATCACTATCAGTTGAGACTGCATCTAGTGATGTATCTGAGCACATGGCAGGGTCAAAATTGGGGTCTGAGTCAGAAATAGAGGCATCTGACTCTGACGCAAGGATGGCATACGCCTCCTCAGCACTATATCTTTTCTGTGACATTTTTGTATCACAGAAAACAATTACTAAAAAAAATTAAATTAACTAAATTAATTAACTAAATTAACTAGCAAAAAAGTACAGCTATGCTACTGCCAGTGATTTATAGCGATCACTGGCAAGCTAGAGGTTAATGGCTCTGAAAATTAAATTAAATTAAATTAACTAAATGTTTCTGAAAAGAGCCTTTGGGTTTTTAAAAAATTACAACAACAAAATTAACCCCTAAAAAAATGCACAGACAGCAAAAAAGTACAGCTATGCAACTGCCAGTGATTTATAGCGATCACTGGCAAGCTAGGGGTTAATGGCTCTGAAAATTAAATTAAATTAACTAAATTAATTAACTAAATTAACTAGCAAAAAAGTACAGCTATGCTACTGCCAGTGATTTATAGCGATCACTGGCAAGCTAGGGGTTAATGGCTCTGAAAATTAAATTAAATTAACTAAATGTTTCTGAAAAGAGCCTTTGGGTTTTTAGAAAATTACAACAACAAAATTAACCCCTAAAAAAATGCACAGACAGCAAAATGCAGCAAAAAAAAAAGTGCACCTTTGCTACTGCCAGTGATATATAGCGATCACTGGCAAGCTAGGGGTTAATGGCTCTGAAAATTAAATTAAATTAACTAAATGTTTCTGAAAAGAGCCTTTGGGTTTTTAAAAAATTACAACAACAAAATTAACCCCTAAAAAAATGCACAGACAGCAAAAAA
The DNA here is from genome assembly GCF_027579735.1 of Bombina bombina. Taxonomy (NCBI): domain Eukaryota; kingdom Metazoa; phylum Chordata; class Amphibia; order Anura; family Bombinatoridae; genus Bombina; species Bombina bombina. The sequence continues at coordinate 595,609,537 of NC_069499.1, read as the reverse complement.
GTACAGCTATGCAACTGCCAGTGATTTATAGCGATCACTGGCAAGCTAGGGGTTAATGGCTCTGAAAATTAAATTAAATTAACTAAATGTTTCTGAAAAGAGCCTTTGGGTTTTTAAAAAATTACAACAACAAAATTAACCCCTAAAAAAATGCACAGACAGCAAAATGCAGCAAAAAAAAAGTGCACCTTTGCTACTGCTATGCAACTGCCAGTGATTTATAGCGATCACTGGCAAGCTAGGGGTTAATGGCTCTGAAAATTAAATTAAATTAACTAAATGTTTCTGAAAAGAGCCTTTGGGTTTTTAAAAAATTACAACAACAAAATTAACCCCTAAAAAAATGCACAGACAGCAAAATGCAGCAAAAAAAAAGTGCACCTTTGCTACTGCCAGTGATATATAGCGATCACTGGCAAGCTAGGGGTTAATGGCTCTGAAAATTAAATTAAATTAACTAAATGTTTCTGAAAAGAGCCTTTGGGTTTTTAAAAAATTACAACAACAAAATTAACCCCTAAAAAAACGCACAGACAGCAAAATGCAGCAAAAAAAAGTGCACCTATGTTACTGCCAGTGATATATAGTGATCACTGGCAAGCTAGGGGTTAATGGCTCTGAAAATAAAAGAAATAAATCTCTCTCTCTGCTAAATACAGGTCTCTCTCTCTCTCCAACAAAATGGCAAGTGAGGAGAGGGAGGGAGATCCACACTGATCATAGTCAATATTTACAAATATTGACATGATCAGACAAATGGGGTATTTTATTATTATTATTTTTTTTAGGGTGGGAGGCTCAGATTGGGTGACCCTAGCTTGCCCCTATGATGATGCAGGCTAGGGACACCCCCAGAGGCCCCATGATGCACTGGGCATCGCCATCTTGGATGCCTAGTGAAGGGGGAGGGGGGGGGGGCTATTTAGGGCTTTTTTTTTATTTTATTCGGTTTTTTTTTTTTTAATTTTTAACTTTTATTTTACAACTAACTAAGTGCCTCGACCCACCGAGGCACTTAGCACACAAGCAGAGCATCGGAAGCGTGTCCGATCGCTTCCGATGCTCTGAAACACTGCCGGGCTCCACGTGGAGCGAAACCGGAAGTGATCACTCGTGGGGGAGTGATCAATCCGGTCCCGGCACTCGGGAACAGTATTGCAGGATGCCTAGACCTCAAGGCAAGCCTGCAATACTGTTAGAGCAGCTGGAAGCGATTTCGATCGCTTCCAGTGCTCTGTTAAACCGACGACGTATGCCATACGTCCTCGGTCGTTAAGTGCTTTTTTTTTGAGGACGTATGGCATACGTCGTCGGTCGTTAAGGGGTTAAAGGGCCCTTGGTAGTTTATTGTAGGCTAGGGTTTTTATTTTTATTTGGGGGGGGCATTTTTATTTTGATAGGGCTATTAGATTAGGTGTAATTCTTTTTTATTTTTGATCATTTGTTTCTTATTTTTTGTAATTTAGTGTTTGTTTTTTTATGTAATTTAGTTATTTTTATTTTTAGTAATTTTAGTGTTTATTTTTTTTGCAATGTTACACCTAGATTACGAGTCTTGCGTTAGCCTTAAAAAGCAGCATTGAGGGGTCCCAACGCTGCTTTTTAACGCCCGCTGGTATTACGAGTCAGGCAGGAAAGGGTCTACCACTCACTTTTTTTCCGCGATTTTAGCTTACCGCAAATCCCCTTATGTCAGTTGCGCATCCTATCTTTTTAATGGGATTTGCCTAACGCCGGTATTACGATCGCCTGAAAAAGTGAGCGGTAGACCCTCTCCTGTCCAGGCTCCTTCCGCATATAAAAGTCAGTAGTTAGGAGTTTTATGGGCTAACGCTGTAACATAAAGCTCTTAACTAAAATGCTACAAAGTACACTAACACCCATAAACTACCTATTAACCCCTAAACCGAGGCCCCCTACATCGCAAACACTATAATAAAGTTATTTAACCCCTAATCTGCTGACCGGACATCGCCGCCACTTTAATAAATGTATTAACCCCTAAACTGCCGCACTCCCGCCTCACAAACACTAGTTAAATTTTATTAACCCCTAATCTGCCATCCCTAACATCGCCGACACCTACCTACATTTATTAACCCCTAATCTGCCGACCCCAACGTCGCCGCTACTATATTAAATTTATTAACCCCTAAATCTAAATCTAACCCTAACCCTAACGCCCCTAACTTAAATATAATTTAAATAAAACAAAATTAAATTACTACTATTAAATAAATTAATCCAATTTAAAACTAAATACTTACCTATAAAATAAACCCTAAAATAGCTACAATATAAATAATAATTACATTGTAGCCATCTTAGGGTTTATTTTTATTTTACAGGCAACTTTGTATTTATTTTAACTAGGTACAATAGTTATTAAATAGTTATTAATTTGCTTCTCCTTCTCCATCTGTCTGCAGATTTAGACAGATGGTCACCATTCATTCTCCTTTTTTGGGGTTTTCTTAATATTTCCCAAAATCATATCCTCATCTAACACATGTTCTGCCCCTTTCTACTCTCTGGTCAAAATAAACTAACAAATTCCTACATACCCCTAATCTAACCCAAACCCCCCTTAAATAAACCTAACACTAAGCCCCTGAAGATCTTCCTACCTTATCTTCACCTCGCCAGGTATCACAGATCTGTCCAGGCTCCGAAATCTTCATCCAAGCCCAAGCGGGGGCTGGAGATCCATCATCCAGCTGAAGTCTTCTATCAAGCAGCAAGAAGAAGTCCAGAAGAGGCTCCAAAGTCTTCATCCTATCCGGGCAGAAGAGGAGATCCGGACCAGCAACCATCTTCATCCAAGCGGCATCTTCTATCTTCATCCGATGACGAACGGCTCCATCTTGAAGACCTCCGGCGCGGATCAATCCTCTTCTTCCGACGTCCTAAGTCCGAATGAAGGTTTCTTTAAATGACGTCATCCAAGATGGCATCCCTTGAATTCCGATTGGCTGATAGGATTCTATCAGCCAATCGGAATTAAGGTAGGGAAAATCTGATTGGCTGATTGAATCAGCCAATCAGATTGAGCTTGCATTCTATTGGCTGATCAGAACAGCCAATAGAATGCAAGCTCAATCTGATTGGCTGATTGGATCAGCCAATCGTATTGAACTTGAATCTGATTGGCTGATTCCATCAGCCAATCAGATTTTTCCTACCTTAATTCCGATTGGCTGATAGAATCCTATCAGCCAATCGGAATTCGAGGGACGCCATCTTGGATGACGTCATTTAAAGGAACCTTCATTCGGACTTAGGACGTCGGAAGAAGAGGAAGGATCCGCGCCGGAGGTCTTCAAGATGGAGCCGCTCATCATCGGCTGAAGATAGAAAATGCCGCTTGGATGAAGATGGTTGCCGGTCCGGATCTCCTCTTCTGCCCGGATAGGATGAAGACTTTGGAGCCTCTTCTGGACTTCTTCTTGCCGCTTGATAGAAGACTTCAGCCAGATGATGGATCTCCAGCCCCCGCTTGGGCTTGGATGAAGATTTCGGAGCCTGGACGGATCGGTGATACCTGGCGAGGTGAAGATAAGGTAAGAAGATCTTCAGGGGCTTAGTGTTAGGTTTATTTAAGGGGGGTTTGGGTTAGATTAGGGGTATGTGGGTGGTGGGTTGTAATGTTGGGGGGGTATTGTATGTTTTTTTACAGGCAAAAGAGCTGAATTATTTGGGGCATGCCCCGCAAAAGGCCCTTTTAAGGGCTGGTAAGGTAAAAGAGCTTTTCTATTTTAAATTTAGAATAGGGTAGGGCATTTTTTTATTTTGGGGGGCTTTGTTATTTTATTAGGGAGCTTAGAGTAGGTGTAATTAGCTTAAAATTGTTGAAATATTTTTATTATGTTTGTAATTAATTTTTTTATTTTTTGTAACTTAGCTTTTTTTAGTTGTTGTACTTTAGTTAATTTATTTAATTGTATTTATTTGTAAGTATTTCATGTAATTAATTTATTGATAGTGTAGTGTTAGATTTAATTGTAGGTATTTTATTTAATTAATTTATTGATAGTGTAGTGTTAGGTATAATTGTAACTTAGGTTAGGATTTATTTTACAGGTAATTTTTTAATTATTTTAACTAGGTAGCTTTTAAATAGTTCTTAACTATTTAATAGCTATTGTACCTGGTTAAAATAATTACAAAGTTGCCTGTAAAATAAATATTAATCCTAAAATAGCTACAATATAATTATAATTTATATTGTAGCTATATTAGGGTTTATTTTACAGGTAAGTATTTAGCTTTAAATAGGAATACTTTATTTAATAAGAGTTAATTTATTTCGTTAGATTTAAATTATATTTAACTTAGGGGGGTGTTAGTATTAGGGTTAGACTTAGCTTTAGGGGTTAATACATTTATTAGAGTAGCGGTGAGGTCCGGTCGGCAGGTTAGGGGTTAATACTTGAAGTTAGGTGTCAGCAATGCTAGGGAGGGCAGATTAGGGGTTAATACTATTTATTATAAGGTTAGTGAGGCAATTAGGGGTTAATACATTTATTATAGTAGCGTTGAGGTCTGGTCGGCAGATTAGGGGTTAATTATTATAGGTAGCTGGTGGCGACGTTGTGGGGGGCAGATTAGGAGTTAATAAATATAATATAGGGGTCGGCGGTGTTAGGGGCAGCAGATTAGGGGTACATAGGTATAATGTAGGTTGCAGCGGTGTACGGAGCGGCAGATTAGGGGTTAAAAAAAATATGCAGGGGTCAGCGATAGCGGGGGCGGCAGATTAGGGGTTAATAAGTGTAAGGTTAGGGGTGTTTAGACTCGGGGTACATGTTAGGGTGTTAGGTGCAGACTTAGAAACTGTTTCCCCATAGGAAACAATGGGGCTGCGTTAAGAGCTGAACGCTGCTTTTTTGCAGGTGTTAGGTTTTTTTTCAGCTCAAACTGCCCCATTGTTTTCTATGGGGGAATCGTGCACGAGCACGTTTTTGAAGCTGGCTGCGTCCGTAAGCACCACTGGTATTGAGAGTTGCAATGGCGGTAAATATGCTATACGCTCCCTTTTTGGAGCCTAACGCAGCCCTTCTGTGAACTCTAAATACCAGCGGTATTTAAAAGGTGCGGGGGGAAAAAAGCCAGCGTTAGCTACGCAGGTCGTTACCGACAAAACTCTAAATCTAGCCGAAACTATCAAAAATAAAAAGAATTACACCTAATATAATAACCCTATCAAAATAATAAAGCCCCCCCAAAATAAAAAACCCTAGCCTACAATAAACTACTAATGGCCCTCAAAAGGGCCTTTTGTGGGGCATTGCCCCAAAGATATCAGCTCTTTTACTTGTAAAAAAAAAATACAAACTCCCCCAACAGTAAAAACCACCACCTCCACAACCAACCCCCCAAATAAAATAACTATCTAAGAAAAATTAATCTCCCCATTGATCTAAAAAGGGCATTTGTATGGGCATTGCCCTTAAAAGGGCATTTAGCTCTTTTACATGCCCAGACCCTAAACTAAAAATAAAACCAACCCAAAAAACACTTAAAAAACCTAATACTAACCCCCGACAATCCACTTATAGTTCTTTAAGTCCTGCTTGAAGGATCCATCCAGCCAGCGAAGTCCTCATCCTTGCGGCAAAAAGTCTTCATCTGGGTGGCCTCTTCCATCTTCATCCAGCCGGCGAAGTCCTCATCCAGGCAGCAAGAAGTCTTCATCCAGACGGCGTCTTCTATCTTCATCAATCCGGCACGGAGCGGGGTCCATCCTGAAGACATCCGGCGTGGAGCATCCTCTTCATACGGTCGCCGCCGTAAACTGGAACTTCAATGCAAATGACGTCATCCAAGATGGTGTCCCTTGCATTCCTATTGGCTGAAAGATTTCAATCAGCCAAAAGGATTAGGGCTGCTAAAATCCTATTGGCTGATTGGAACAGCCAATAGGATTTTAGCAGCCCTAACCCTATTGGATGATTGATTAGAGCTGCTAAAATCCTATTGGCTGTTCCAATCAGCCAATAGGATTAGAGCTGCTAAAATCCTATTGGCTGTTCCAATCAGCGAAAAGGATTGAGCTCTCATCCTATTGGCTGATTGGAACAGCCAATAGGATTTTAGCAGCTCTAATCCTATTGGCTGATTGAAATGCAGCCAATAGGAATGCAAGGGACGCCATCTTTGATGACGTCACTTGTATTGAAGTTCCAGTTTACGGCAGCGACCGTATGAAGAGGATGCTCCATGCCGGATGTCTTCAGGATGGACCCGCTCTGCGCCGGATGGATGAAGATAGAAGATGCCATCTGGATGAAGACTTCTTGCCGCCTGGATGAGGACTTCGCCAGCTGGATGAAGATGGAAGTGGCTGTCCGGATGAAGACTTCTTGCTGCATGGATGAGGACTTCGCCTGCTGGGTGGATCTTTCAAGTGGGACTTCAAGAACTGTAAGTGGATCGTTGGGGGTAAGTGTTAGGTTTTTTTAAGAGCTTTTTGGGTGGGTTTTATTTTTAGTTTAGGTTCTGGGCATGTAAAAGAGCTAAATGCCCTTTTAAGGGCAATGCCCATACAAATGCCCTTTTCAGGGCAATGCGGAGCTTATGTTTTTTTAAATAGTTATTTTATTTGGGGGGGTTGGTTGTGGGGATGGAGGTTTTATTGTTGTATGGTTGTATTTTTTTTACAGGTAAAAGAGCTGATATCTTTGGGGCAATGCCCCACAAAAGGCCTTTTAAGGGCCCTTGGTAGTTTATTGTAGGCTATGGGTTTTTTTTTTATTTTGGGGGGGGGGGGCATTTTTATTTTGATAGGGCTATTAGATTAGGTGTAATTCTTTTTTATTTTTGATCATTTGTTTCTTATTTTTTGTAATTTAGTGTTTGTTTTTTATGTAATTTAGTTATTTTTATTTTTAGTAATTTTAGTGTTTATTTTTTTTTGCAATGTTACACCTAGATTACGAGTCTTGCGTTAGCCTTAAAAAGCAGCATTGAGGGGTCCCAACGCTGCTTTTTAACGCCCGCTGGTATTACGAGTCAGGAAGGAAAGGGTCTACCGCTCACTTTTTTTCTGCGATTTTAGCTTACCGCAAATCCCCTTATGTCAGTTGCGCATCTTATCTTTTTAATGGGATTTGCCTAACGCCGGTATTACGATCGCCTGAAAAAGTGAGCGGTAGATCCTCTCCTGTCCAGGCTCCTTCCGCATATAAAAGTCAGTAGTTAAGAGTTTTATGGGCTAACGCTGTAACATAAAGCTCTTAACTAAAGTGCTACAAAAAATACACTAACACCCATAAACTACCTATTAACCCCTAAACCGAGGCCCCCCACATCGCAAACACTATAATAAAGTTATTTAACCCCTAATCTGCCGACCGGACATCGCCGCCACTTTAATAAATGTATTAACCCCTAAACTGCCGCACTCCCGCCTCACAAACACTAGTTAAATTTTATTAACCCCTAATCTGCCATCCCTAACATCGCCGACACCTACCTACATTTATTAACCCCTAATCTGCCGACCCCAACGTCGCCGCTACTATATTAAATTTATTAACCCCTAAATCTAAATCTAACCCTAACCCCCCCTAACTTAAATATAATTTAAATAAAACAAAATTAAATTACTACTATTAAATAAATTAATCCAATTTAAAACTAAATACTTACCTATAAAATAAACCCTAAAATAGCTACAATATAAATAATAATTACATTGTAGCCATCTTAGGGTTTATTTTTATTTTACAGGCAACTTTGTATTTATTTTAACTAGGTACAATAGCTATTAAATAGTTATTAATTTGCTTCTCCTTCTCCATCTGTCTGCAGATTTAGACAGATGGTCATCATTCATTCTCCTTTTTTGGGGTTTTCTTAATATTTCCCAAAATCATATCCTCATCTAACACATGTTCTGCACCTTTCTACTCTCTGGTCAAAATAAAATATTGACCCTAACTAACAAATTCCTCAATAATACTACACTATTGTAATTATCTGCCTTTATTTGCAAAATTCCCCCATCAATCCCTTCATTTTGCCCAATACCTATTTATCATATATCTTTTCTCTCCTTTCTCAAACTGAATCAATTTGGTGAAATTCATTGTTTCACTTTGTAAGGCTAATGGCAATTTGTTTATCATTTCAAACATTGAGGCCCATTTATCAAGCTCTGAATGGAGCTTGAGGGCCCGTGTTTCTGGCGAGTCTGAAGACTCGCCAAAAACAGCAGTTATGAAGCAGCGGACAGGATGAGGCGGACAGGAATTGCCATAATTCAACCCGATCGAGTACGATCGGGTTGATTGACACCTCCCTTCTGGCGGCCCATTGGTCGCGAGTCTGCAGGGGGCGGCTTTGCACCAGCAGCTCACAAGAGCTGCTGGTGCAATGCTGAATATGGAGAGCGTATTGCTCTCCGCATTCAGCGATGTCTGTCGGACCTGATCCGCACTGTCGGATCAGGTCTTACAGACATTTGATAATTCGGCCTCAGTGAGTGTACCCTACATGTATGTTACCTATTGCTCTAGTTTCTTGCCAACAACTTCACCTCTTGGCCTCCATTTATCAAAACTTCAAGATATGGGCCCTATTCAAACAATGGCATTATCGTGCCTCTAAATCGAAATACGATGTAATTTTGTACCTGAACGATATTACCTATTTTGAACCCATACATAGCCAAATTTGATTGTTTCCAAAGTTACTGTTTTGTCTATATTTGGCATCTAACAATACACCCAGAAAGCACGCCATAGGAAACAATTTACAATTTGGGGGTGGACAGAAATCAACAGAAATCAACCTGATCGAATACGTACAATTGCTGGGATAATGATAAATGCCAAGAGCGTATGCTGTCTGCATTTATCAAGGTGCAGTGTACATGATGCGCTATATCGGATCATGTCCGCTCACACCATAATAAATAGGCCCCCAAGTCTTGCCCTACAGCAAAGGGAAGACATCCGTCAAAGACAACGCATAAGGGTCCCTAGATTATTTTTGCCCCCTTGTGGTCTGGAAGCTCTTACAGACCATGAAATACTGCAGAGACTCTGACTATCAAGGTAATCAATTATGATACTTTTTACTCCGATTAATGACTATTTAGAACTAGTGACCTTCAGAACAAGGGCAATTCCTAATAAGTTAAAATTGTTAGCCATGATAGCATTTTATGGCCACTAGGTCTTTTCAATATGTGTCCAGTGTTGTTGTTGGTATAACTCAGCCAACATTCTCCAGGCATCTAAAAACATATCTTTAGCCAACTTCCCCTTCACTATCCTCTAATAAAATCTTCTTGCAAGAATAGTCGTCTTTAGGGAACAGTCCTTGTGCAGACACTACCTGGCTTATTTTGTCCTACAGCTCCATTTTGTGTATACCAGAGGTTTGGCTTGCTTGTTTTCCAGTTATATAGTCATCTTAGTGGAGAATAGTGATGTCGCGAACTTAAAATTTTCCGTTCGCAAACGGCGGACTCGAACTTCCGCAACTGTTCGCGGACGGTTGAACCGGGCGAACCGCCATTGACTTCAATACGCAGGCGAATTTTAAAACCCACAGGGACTCTTTCTGGCCACAATAGTGATGGAAAAGTTGTTTCAAGGGGACTAACACCTGGACTGTGGCATGCCGGAGGGGGATCCATGGCAAAACTCCCACGGAAAATTACATAGTTGATGCAGAGTCTGGTTTTAATCCATAAAGGGCATAAATCACCTAACATTCCTAAATTGTTTGGAATAACATGCTTTAAAACATGAGGTATGATGTTGTATCGATCAGGTAGTGTAAGGGTTACGCCTGCTTCACAGTGACAGACCAAACTCCCCGTTTAACGCACCGCAAACAACCGCAAACAGTCCATTTGCACAACCACGAGATAGATAGATTTGATAGATACATAGATACATAGATTAGATAGATCAATAGATGCAATATACATTTGATAGATACGATAGATAGATAGATAGATAGATAGATTTGATAGATAAATAGATAGATTTGAAAGATATATAATTTCCCAGACAAAGAATTACAAGACGTGCGGTCTGGGACCCATGGTAAGGTTCCCAGAGGCAGTTGCGGCGCCAGGGGGCGTGTATATGGCATGGATTTTAGGAACCGGGAGATGGAAAAAGATGCTTGGTCGGTCCTCCTACTTCAAATTTGGGGCACTGCGCGTGCAATCTACTGCAGCACCAGATATGAGTGGTGTGTTAAGTAGTACTATTCTGATCAGTTTAATACCTGTTACTCCCCCTATCGGGGGAGGTGTATATGTGTCAGGGTTCCTTGCAAGTTCTGTACCTTTAACTGGTTTCATCCTTAATTATCCTTAGTGCTATAAAAGCACCTCCCCCTCCTAGACTCATTGCTTGGTTATTTTGTTAGTAGTATACAGCAAGTATTTCCTCCAGATCCAAGCCAGCTTTCTAGCTAACAATCCTGTTGGTTCTACAGGACAATCCGGTTCCTACTGCGTTTAGCAGCCACAGCCACTTCCAGTGTGGGCTCTCATTTGGCTCTCCTTAGCCTGTCCCAGCTTACCTGCCACAACCGCTGGCAAACTTTCTTGTCTCCTGACATTCCTAAAGAGCTGCGCTGCAGCTTCACTTCCACACAGCCGTCCGGTTCCAGCGCGGGTGACGTCATCATCTGCAGCCGCAGGTACAGCTCTCCCTATTCACCGCGCTCAGAGGACAAGGGGCTCCGGTGCACTAAACAACTTACCTGGTCAGCTCACTCCACTTCCACGGCTCCTGTGTTCTATCTACCACTCCAGTGGAGACAGGTCGTATGGTATATTTATGGCATAGTAACAGACTGTCATTTAACTTAATTCTGCAACTGCTAGCTGCCTATTGATACTGACTTGTAAGAACTGTTGAAGTTGATTTAATCTGTATCTCAATCTGTTATATATATATATATTTCACTGTTACGCCCTGAAACTGCTCTTTGTGCTCCTGAGAATTATGAGTACAAACTAATAAGGGCCAAATCAATACACAGTGTCTACACTCCTTTGGGCCTCCAGTTTAAAACTCTGTGTAACATTACCACATATTAAATTGATACAAGTTGTGATTCCTAGAAAACAGAGGTTCAAATTTCTAAGATAATACTCACCTTGACATAGACATAATAACCAAGCCATAAAATGACCTCTGAGGACATAACAGATCAGATTACTAATATGTCTCAGCGTATTGATAACCTTACACAGACTGTAAGAGAATTGCAGAGTGATAACGAAACTGTTAAAACCTGTATCAGAGACATTTATAATACCAAGACTAGCCCCCCTGTACAGGCACCTGATCCACAGGTCAGCCTGCCAGAAAAGTTTTCTGGAAATAGGTCTCTGTTCAGGGAGTTCAAAAATTCTTGTCTCCTGCTGTTTGAGTTAAAACCAAACACATACAGGACTAACAGACTGAAAGTGCTTACTATTATTTCCTTTTTAAGGGCAGAGCCTCGTGCATGGGCTGACACTTACTATGAGATTCAAGATCCCATTTTGAACTCTTTAGAGGATTTCTTGAAGGAGATGTCATCATTATACGATGATCCCTTCAAACAAAGCTCAGCTGAGGCTTCGATAAGAGCTTTGAAGCAGAACAGGCAACCTGTAGAGCAGTGCTTTCCAAACTGTGTGTCGTGACACATTAGTGTGTCGGCGGAAGTGTGTAGGTGTGTCCCTGCTTCAGCACAAAGCTTTTTAATTTAAATTCTTTTTTACATTTTATTTTGGTTTCCGACATCCCGTCTGCTTGCTACGTATATCACATGGTTGACACGTGATTGATACTTAGTGGGTCACAGATCATCTTAACCTATTGGCACAGCTCAGTGGGAACTGAAACTATTCCCATTGATGGCTTTGGCAGCACATTGGCTTCTGACTGCATGTGTAGTGTCCTCAATCTGCTCGTGACTGCACGTGTAGTCAGTGAGTGGGACAGCAGTGTGTTTGCAGCGCGGGCAGTAGTCAGTCAGACTCACAGAGCTCTGAGGGCGGCAGCTTAAACGCTGAGCTGAAGTCAAAGTGTTTTATTTTTGCAGCTAGCTCCCAGAAGTGCATTGTTGCTCCTGATCTTGATATATGGATATGAAGTGGAAGCTTAAAAATGCAAGTTAGTTTAACCTCCTGTTTGCTAGTACAACTGAATTACTGTGTCGCGAAATTATGTAGGTCTAAAAAGTGTGTCACCAACATGAAAAGTTTGGAAAGCTCTGCTGTAGAGGATTACATTGACCAGTTCAAAATTCATGCCAAGGATTCCCAATGGAATGAACCATCCCTGAAAAACCATTTCCGGATAGGTTTATCTGACGACATCAAGGATGAGTTATCCAGGATTGGTATCCCCACTTCTCTTGAAGATCTTTATACTTTATCGATCACAATCGACAGAAGGATCAGGGAGCGCCGACATGAGAAGGCAGGACATACTATCACCCCAAGGAAAATCACTTCACAAATTACACATAGGGAACAAGATGTGGAGATTCCAATGGAGATCGGAGTAATTAAGGGACCCCTTTCCCAACAAGAAAAGAACAGACGGCGTCTCCTGAATCTTTGTATGTACTGCGCCGCCAGAGACCATGAAGTGAAGGGATGCCCTCTTTTGATTAAGCAAAAGTCGGGTAGGTCTAAAAACACTTTACGTTACCATAACCTGAAGGATAAGAACAGTATTTATGTTTTTTTATCTCTCTCCCTACAGTGTCAACTTCACAAAGTCAAAACTGAAGCACTAATTGACACAGGAGCGAGTGGTAATTTCATTGACCTTGAGTACGTAAGGGCCAATAAAATACCTGTTGTGGCAAAACCTTCTCCTGTCTTATTTAACGTTGTTGATGGTTCTCCTCTCTCCTCAGGTCCAGTAAATCAACAAACCGTGCCGTTAATAATGTGTACCAGTACAGGTCATAGTGAAACTATAAGTTTTAATGTAATCACATCTCCTATGTTCCCCCTCATTTTAGGTATTCCCTGGTTAAAGACACACAAACCTACATTGAATTGGACTGACCTTTCCATTTCACTTTCTTCTACTTATTGTATACAAATTTGCTACACTAAACACCATATATCAGTAGTATCTGAACCTACACTACCCAACTGTTATCTAGAATACTCAGATGTATTTAGTAAAAAAGAAGCTCAATCTCTACCGCCTCATAGAGTATATGACTGCCTCATTGAGTTGTTACCAGGGTCTACTATACCCTACGGTCATATATATCCTTTATCAAAACCTGAGTTGGATCATCTAAAGAATTACTTACAGGAAAGTCTTGAGAAAGGCTTTATCAGACCTTCCACATCACCAGCAGGTGCTGGAATTTTCTTTGTAAGGAATAAGGATGATTCACTCAGGCCTATTATTGATTGCAGGGAACTCAATAAACGTACAATAAAAAACAGGTACCCACTTCCATTAATACCAGAACTCATTGAGAGGTTGCATGGAGCCAAGGTCTTCACAAAATTTGACCTAAGAGGGGCCTACAACCTCGTCAGAATCCGTGCCGGCGACGAATGGCTAACAGCGTTTAGAACCCGTTACGGGTTGTTTGAGTATGTTGTTATGCCATTCGGACTCTGCAATGCGCCGGCTACATTTCAGAATTTTATTAATGATATTTTCCGTGATATCTTAGATGTTTACATTGTGGTATACTTAGATGACATCCTTATATACTCACAAAACTTACAGGATCATATCAATCATGTCACAACAGTCCTCGATAGATTACGTACACATAGCCTTTATGCTAAGCTGGAGAAATGTTTATTCCATGTTGACCAGGTGTCCTTTCTGGGTTATCACATCAGCTCCACAGGTATTAAGATGGAAGAAACTAAAATAAATTGCATTAGACAATGGCCTACTCCTAAGTGCAAAAAAGATATACAACGCTTCCTTGGGTTCGCAAACTTTTATCGTAAATTCATCCACAAATTTGCAGCACTGACTAAACCATTATCAGATCTCACAAAACAACACAATAAGTTTTATTGGTCAGAACTCACTCATAAGGTTTTTGATACCCTAAAAAATCGATTCACCACCGCTCCAATACTTCAGTTCCCTGACACTGACTTACAGTTTATTCTGGAAGTCGATGCATCAGATTTTGCCCTGGGAGCTGTTCTCTCACAGAGGAAGTCTTATAAAGAACCTATTCACCCAGTAGCTTTTTTTTCAAGGGTTATGACACCCGCTGAACTGAACTATCCTGTTGGGGAGAAAGAACTCTTGGCAATAAAGAGTTCTTTTGACCATTGGCGTCACCTTTTGGAGGGTTCAACACATCCCATTGTCATCCTCACAGATCATAAAAATCTGCAATACCTTCATATGAATAGGACTCTCTCATCAAGACAACTCAGATGGAGTCTTTACTTTTCAAGATTTCAATATGTCATTACTTATAGACCCGGATCAAAAAACGCCAAGGCAGACGCTCTTTCAAGAATGTAAGAAAAACCTATTTCAGACAACCTTCCATCAACTGTGATACCAAAGGAGAATATCATAGCTTCCCTTGTTCTGAAGCCGTTTGAAATCCAGTCTTCACAAGATAGTGATTCTTCCAAACCAACTAAACTACTGCAAAAGGCTGAAGATGGCTTATACTACTATAAGCAACTTCTATATGTTCCGCCTGATTTAAGAAACACTGTTCTCAATTCTGTTCATGACTCTCCATTGGCAGGACATCTAGGAGTCCACAAAACTTTGTCTCTTTTGAGACGTTCTTATTGGTGGCCTTCACTCGTAACTTCAGTTAAACGTTACATCTCCCACTGTGTTACGTGTTCTAGTTCTAAACCCTCCCATATGAGTCCTATAGGATTGTTACAACCCAATCCTATACCAACTAAGCCATGGACTGACGTCTCTCTTGATTTCATTGTAGACCTACCTAACTCATCTTCATACACCTGTATAATGGTAGTTGTAGATGTATTTTCTAAAATTGCTCACTTTATTCCAACCACCTCCATACCTAGTGCTTCGTTAACTTCACAACTTTTCATCAAAGAAATTATTCGTCTTCATGGAATCCCAACCAGTATACTCACAGACAGAGGATCTCAGTTCACCTCAAAATTCTGGAAGCAACTATGTGTAGCCTTACAAATTGAACAAAAACTTACCACTTCTTATCATCCCCAATGTAACGGACAAACTGAACGGACCAATCAGTGGTTGGAACAGTACCTCCGCTGTTACTGTTCCCAGCAACAGGATTCCTGGTACTCGTTCCTCCCATTGGCTGAATTTGCATATAACAACACTCCAAATTCCTCTACCAGGTATAGCCCATTCTTCATCAACAACGGCATCCATCCACGAAACCATATGCTCCCTAGAGTCGAAACTAACTGTCCTCAAGTGAATGACACTATAAACGACATCTCACAGGCATTTACTGTCATACAAGATAACATTAGACATGCTCAAGCATCTTATAAAAAACACTATGATCTTCGTCACAGACAACAACCTGAATATCGTATAGGTCAACTTGTTTGGTTATCCACGAAAAACTTAAAGCTTCATCTTCCCTCAAGAAAACTAACTAAACTTTTTGTTGGTCCTTTCCCAATTGTTGCTCTCCCAAATCCTGTTACAGTCACCTTAGAGCTGCCTCCCACCTATCGGATTCATCCGACCTTCCATGTGTCTCTTATTAAACCTTGTACCTCCTCTGCATCCATTCCCGTCGTTGATCTTCCTAGCCACTCATTGACCGATGACCTCGAATATGAGGTTCACAGCATTCTGGACTCAAGACGCAGAGGCGGCCGTTTGGAATATCTGATCCACTGGAAGGGTTTTGATACGTCGGAGGACACTTGGGAACCGGCTACGAGTGTTACTGCCCCTTGTCTAGTCTCTCTTTTCCATCGCCGCAACCCTGAGAGGCCAGTTCCTTGAAACCTCGCTGAGGTTTCCTTGGGGGGGGACTCTGTCAGGGTTCCTTGCAAGTTCTGTACCTTTAACTGGTTTCATCCTTAATTATCCTTAGTGCTATAAAAGCACCTCCCCCTCCTAGACTCATTGCTTGGTTATTTTGTTAGTAGTATACAGCAAGTATTTCCTCCAGATCCAAGCCAGCTTTCTAGCTAACCATCCTGTTGGTTCTACAGGACAATCCGGTTCCTACTGCGTTTAGCAGCCACAGCCACTTCCAGTGTGGGCTCTCATTTGGCTCTCCTTAGCCTGTCCCAGCTTACCTGCCACAACCGCTGGCAAACTTTCTTGTCTCCTGACATTCCTAAAGAGCTGCGCTGCAGCTTCACTTCCACACAGCCGTCCGGTTCCAGCACGGGTGACGTCATCATCTGCAGCCGCAGGTACAGCTCTCCCTATTCACCGTGCTCAGAGGACAAGGGGCTCCGGTGCACTACACAACTTACCTGGTCAGCTCACTCCACTTCCACGGCTCCTGTGTTCTATCTACCACTCCAGTGGAGACAGGTCGTATGGTATATTTATGGCATAGTAACAGACTGTCATTTAACTTAATTCTGCAACTGCTAGCTGCCTATTGATACTGACTTGTAAGAACTGTTGAAGTTGATTTAATCTGTATCTCAATCTGTTATATATATATATATTTCACTGTTATGCCCTGAAACTGCTCTTTGTGCTCCTGAGAATTATGAGTACAAACTAATAAGGGCCAAATCAATACACAGTGTCTACACTCCTTTGGGCCTCCAGTGTAAAACTCTGTGTAACATTACCACATATTAAATTGATACAAGTTGTGATTCCTAGAAAACAGAGGTTCAAATTTCTAAGATAATACTCACATTGACAATATGGCATGGATTTTAGGAACCGGGAGATGGAAAAAGATGCTTGGTCGGTCCTCCTACTTCAAATTTGGGGCACTGCGTGTGCAATCGTGGCCGGACTTTTAGCCGACGGACATTTGTCCGACGGACATTTGGCTGAAACACAAGTGGCTGTCACAAAACAGTCCGGCCACGAGATAGATTTGATAGATAGATACATAGATTACATAGATCAATAGATGCACTATACATTTGATAGATACGATAGACAGATAGATAGATAAATTTGATAGATAAATAGATTTGATAGATATATAATTTCCCAGACAGAGAATTACAAGACGTGCGACCTGGGACCCATGGTAAGGTTCCCAGAGGCAGTTGCGACGCCAGGGGACTTGTATATGGCATGGATTTTAGGAACCGGGAGATGGAAAAAGATGCTTGGTCGGTCCTCCAACTTCAAATTTGGGGCACTGTGCGTGCAATCTACTGTGCCACCAGATATGAGTGGTGTGTTAAGCAGTACTATTCTGATCAGTTTAATACCTGTTACTCCCGCTATCGGGGGAGGTGTATATGGCATGGATTTTAGGAAACGGAAGATGGAAAAAGATGCTTGGTCGGTCCTCCTACTTCAAATTTGGGGCACTGCGTGTGCAATCGTGGCCGTACTTTTAGCCGACAGACATTTGGCCAACGGACATTTGTCCGACGGACATTTGGCCCGAAACACAAGTGGATGTCACAAAACAGTCTGGCCACGAGATAGATAGATTTGATAGATAAATACAAAGATTACATAGATCAATAGATGCAATATACATTTGATAGATACGATAGACAGATAGATAGATTTGATAGATAAATAGATAGATTTGATAGATAGATAATTTCCCAGACAGAGAATTACAAGACGTGCGGGCTGAGACCCATGGTAAGGTTACTTCCTTTTGCAAAATCGAGTACAGGTTGGGGATTGCCTTTTATGCAAAGAAATTTCGGCCGGGTACCTTCCACTGCGGTGTCCCCTATCAGGGGATGTGTATATGGCATGGATTTTAGGAACCGGGAGATGGAAAAAGATGCTTGGTCGGTCCTCCTACTTCAAATTTGGGGCACTGCGCGTGCAATCTAATGTGCCATCAGATAGGAGTGGTGTGTTAAGTAGTACTATTCCTATAAGTTTAATCCTGTTAAGTGTCTTTTTTTTGTTTTGTTTTTGAAGCCACAGTGCAGCACCAGAGGCCAGAAAAATTTGGCATGTACACATGCCTGAAAAATTAGGTATTGTTGCAGCCGCTGCTGTAGCAGCAGCCAGAAAAATTGATGTTTGTTTCCCAGGCAGAAAGTGCCCTAAAACATTGCGGCTTGAACCCTAGTTGGTGGCGGACTATTTTTAGCCCAAGGCAGCTCATCTCATCAGGCCTTTTTTACTCGAATGTATCGCCCAATGTCAGTCCCTTCAGGATCCATCCCTCATTCATCTTAATAAAGGTGAGGTAATCTAGACTTTTTTGACCTAGGCGACTTCTCTTCTCAGTGACAATACCTCCTGCTGCACTGAAGGTCCTTTCTGACAGGACACTTGAAGCGGGGCAGGCCAGAAGTTCTATTGCAAATTGGGATAGCTCAGGCCACAGGTCAAGCCTGCACACCCGGTAGTCAAGGGGTTCTTCGCTCCTCAGAGTGTCGAAATCTGCAGTTAAGGCGAGGTAGTCTGCAACCGGTCGGTCGAGTCGTTCTCTGAGGGTGGACCCCGAAGGGCTGTGGCGATGCATAGGAGTTAAAAAGCTCTGCATGTCCTCCATCAACAACACGTCTGTAAAGCGTCCGGTCCTTGCCGGCGTGGTCGTGGGAGGATAACTTTCAGCTCTTCCCCTGTTAGATTCACGTTGTGCTGTGACATCACCCTTATATGCTGTGTAAAGTATACTTTTTAATTTATTTGGGAAATGCTGCATCCTTTCTGACTTGTTGTAATTCGGTAACATTTCTGGCACTTTATGCTTATTCCAGGGGTCTAGTAGCGTTGACACCCAGTACAGGTCGTTCTCCTTCAGCTTTTTAATAGGAGGGTCCCTCAACAGGCACGACAGCATGAAAGGCCCCATTTGCACAAGGTTGGATGCCGAGCTACTCATTTCCCGTTCCTCGTCCTCAGTGATGTCACTGAAGGTATCTTCTTCCCCCCAGCCACGTACAACACCACGGGTACCAGATAGGTGACAACGAGCACCCTGGGATACCTGTTGTTGTTGGTCTTCCTCCTCCTCCTCAAAGCCACATTCCTCCTCTGACTCCTCTTCCTCACAATACTCTTCCAGCGTTGCCGCTGGTCCAGCAAGCGATGCTGATAAGGCTGTTTCTGGTGGTGATGGTGACCACAACTCTTCCTCTTCCTCTTCACGCTCATCTACGGCTTGATCCAGCACTCTTCACAGGGCACGCTCCAGGACGAAAACAAATGGTATGATGTCGCTGATGGTGCCTTCGGTGCGACTGACTAGGTTTGTCACCTCCTCAAAAGGATGCATGAGCCTACAGGCATTGTGCATGAGCGCCCAGTAACGTGGCAAAAAAATTCCCAGCTCCGCAGAGGCTGTCCTAGCACCACGGTCATACAAATACTCGTTAATGGCTTTGTCTTGTTGGAGCAGGCGGTTGAACATTAGGAGTGTTGAATTCCAACGTGTCGGGCTGTCGCAAATCAAGCACCTCACTGGCATGTTGTTTCGCCGCTGGATATCGGAAAAGTGCGCCATGGCCGTGTAGGAACGCCTCAAATGACCACACACCTTCCTGGCCTGCTTCAGGACGTCCTGTAAGTCTGGGTACTTATGCACAAAGCGTTGTATGATCAGATTACACACATGTGCCATGCACGGCACATGTGTCAACTTGCCCAATTTCAATGCCACCACCAAATTACTTCCGTTGTCAGAAACCACTTTGCCGATCTCCAGTTGGTGCGGAGTCAGCCACTGATCCACCTGTGCGTTCAGGGAAGCAAGGATTGCTGGTCCGGTGTGACTCTCTGCTTTTAGGCAAGTCAACCCCAAGACGGCGTGACACTGCCGTATCCGGGATGTGGAATAGTAACTGCGGAGCTGGGGGGTGCCGTTGATGTGGAGCAAGACGCAGCAGCAGAAGAGGACTCAGCTGAGGAGGTTATGGAAGAGGATGGAGTAGGAGGAGTAGAGGAGGTGGCAGCAGGCCTGCCTGCAAGTCGTGGCGGTGTCACCAACTCCTCTGCAGAGCCACGCATTCCATGCTTGGCAGCCGTCAGCAGGTTTACCCAATGCGCAGTGTAGGTGATATACCTGCCCTGACCATGCTTTGCAGACCAGCTATCAGTGGTCATATGGACCCTTGCCCCAACACTGTGTGCCAGACATGTCATTACTTCCTTTCACACAATCGAGTACAGGTTGGGGATTGCCTTTTGTGAAAAGAAATTTCACATCAAGTGAAGTGGCTGTGGTGCTAGTGTTGGTGGTGGCGGCAGGCATGCGAGTGGTGGTAACTTGAGAGGTGCCCGAAGATAAGCTGGAGGAGGATGGTACGTCAAGGTTCGGAGCGGAAGCTATAGAAGATTGGGTGTCCTGTGTTAAAAAGTCAACTATGTCCTCCTCAGAACTTTTCGAGTTAAAAGGGACGTGGCCTCTGAACACTGGGCATTATTCTATGGCCAAAGGGAATCACAGCACCATGACCACGACGGCACCTGCGGGGTGGCCTGCCTCTGCCTGTCATTTTTTTTTTAAATGTACACTTACACTACTATAAAACAAGATATGAGTGGTGGCACTGGGCAAGTGGGCACAGTATACGCTGTGAACCTGACACAAAAAAGCAGACTGATGTTTGACAGTCCAAAAAGTTTTTATTTTTTTAAATGTACACTTACACTACTATTAAACAAGATATGAGTGGTGCCACTGAGCAAGTGGGCACAGTATACGCTGTGAGCCTGGCACACACGCTGGCAGGCAGGCAACTGCAATTAGATTACGCAAGCAGACTGATGTATCACTGTCAGAAAAGTAGTTTTTTTAAAATTATTTACACTACTGTTACACCAGATAGGAGTGGTGGCACTGGGCAAGTGGGCCTGGCACACACACTGGCAGGCAGGCAACTGCAATTAGATTACACTAGCAGACTGATGTTTCACAGTCAAAAAAGTTTTTGTTTTTTTTAAATTATTTACACTACTGTTACACCAGATATGAGTGGTGGCACTGGGCAAGTGGGCCTGGCACACACGCTAGCAGGCAGGCAACTGCAATTAGATTACACTAGCAGACTGATGTTTCACAGTCAAAAAAGTTTTTTTTTTTAATTATTTACACTACTGTTACACCAGATATGAGTGGTGGCACTGGGCAAGAGGGCCTGGCACACACGCTAGCAGGCAGGCAACTGCAATTAGATTACACTAGCAGACTGATGTTTCACAGTCAAAAAAGTTTTTTTTTTTTAATTATTTACACTACTGTTACACCAGATATGAGTGGTGGCACTGGGCAAGTGGGCCAGGCACACACGTTGGCAGGCAGGAAAATGAAATTAGAATTACACTAGCAGACTTATGTTTCACAGTCAAAAAAGTTTTTTTTTTTTTAAATTTACACTACTGTTACAACAGATATGAGTGGTGGCACTAGTTGGCAAGTGGGCCTGGCACACACGCTGGCAGGCAGGCAACTGCTATTAGATTACACTAGCAGACTGATGTTTCACAGTCAAAAAAACATTTTTAAAAAAAATTACACTACTGTTACAACAGATATGAGTGGTGGCACTAGTTGGCAAGTGGGCTTGACACACACACTGGCAGGCAGGCAACTGCAATTAGATTACACTAGCAGACTGATGTTTTACAGTCAAAAAAGTTTTTTTTAAAAAAATTTACACTACTGTTACAACAGATATGAGTGGTGGCACTTAGCAAGTGGGCCTGGCACACATGCTGGCAGGCAGGCAACTGCTATTAGATTACACTAGCAGACTGATGTTTCACAGTCAAAAAAGTTTTTCTTTACAAAATTTACACTACTGTTACAACAGATATGAGTGGTGGCACTAGTTGGCAAGTGGGCCTGGCACACACGCTGGCAGGCAGGCAACTGCTATTAGATTACACTAGCAGACTGATGTTTCACAGTCAAAAAAGTTTTTCTTTACAAAATTTACACTACTGTTACAACAGATATGAGTGGTGGCACTAGTTGGCAAGTGGGCCTGGCACACACGCTGGCAGGCAGGCAACTGCTATTAGATTACACTAGCAGACTGATGTTTCACAGTCAAAAAAGGTTTTTTTTACAAAATTTACACTACTGTTACAACAGAAATGAGTGGTGGCACTAGTTGGCAAGTGGGCCTGGCACACACGCTGGCAGGCAGGCAACTGCTATTAGATTACACTAGCAGACTGATGTTTCACAGTCAAAAAAGTTTTGTTTTTTTAATTTAAACTACTGTTACAACAGATATGAGTGGTGGCACTTAGCAAGTGGGCCTGGCACACACGCTGGCAGGCAGGGAGGCAACTGCAATTCGATTACACTAGCAGACTGATGTTTCACAGTCAAAAAAGGTTTTTTTCAAATATTTACACTACTGTTACAACAGATATGAGTGGTGGCACTAGTTGGCAAGTGGGCCTGGCACACACGCTGGCAGGCAGGCAACTGCAATTAGATTACACTAGCAGACTGATGTTTCACAGTCAAAAAAGTTTTTTTTAAAAAAAATTTTACACTACTGTTACAACAGATATGAGTGGTGGCACTAGTTGGCAAGTGGGCCTGGCACACGCTGGCAGGCAACTGCAATTAGATTACACTAGCAGACTGATGTTTCACAGTCAAAAAAGTTTTTAAAAAAAATTTACACTACTGTTACAACAGATATGAGTGGTGGCACTAGTTGGCAAGTGGGCCTGGCACACACGCTGGCAGGCAGGCAACTGCAATTAGATTACACTAGCAGACTGATGTTTCACAGTCAAAAAAGTTTTTTTTTTAAATTTACACTACTGTTACAACAGATATGAGTGGTGGCACTAGTTGGCAAGTGGGCCTGGCACACACGCTGGCAGGCAACTGCAATTAGATTACACTAGCAGACTGATGTTTCACAGTCAAAAAAGTTTTTTTTAAAAAAAAATTTACACTACTGTTACAACAGATATGAGTGGTGGCACTAGTTGGCAAGTGGGCCTGGCACACACGCTGGCAGGCAGGCAACTGAAATTAGATTACACTAACAGACTGATGTTTCACAGTCAAAAAAGTTTTTTTTTTCAATTTACACTACTGTTACAACAGATATGAGTGGTGGCACTAGTTGGCAAGTGGGTCTGGCACACACGCTGGCAGGCAGGCAACTGCAATTAGATTACACTAGCAGACTGATGTTTCACAGTCAAAAAAGTTTGTTTTTTTTAAATTTACACTACTGTTACAACAGATATGAGTGGTGGCACTAGTTGGCAAGTGGGCCTGGCACACACGCTGGCAGGCAGGCAACTGCAATTAGATTACACTAACAGACTGATGTTTCACAGTCAAAAAAGTTTTTTTAAAAAAAATTTTACACTACTGTTACAACAGATAATAGTGGTGGCACTAGTTGGCAAGTGGGCCTGGCACACACGCTGGCAGGCAGGCAACTGCAATTAGATTACACTAGCAGACTGATGTTTCACAGTCAAAAAAGTTTTTTTTTTTTAAATTTACACTACTGTTACAACAGATATGAGTGGTGACACTAGTTGGCAAGTGGGCCTGGCACACACGCTGGCAGGCAGGCAGGCAACTGCAATTAGATTACACTAGCAGACTGATGTTTCACAGTCAAAAAAGTTTTTTTTTTTAATTTACACTACTGTTACAACAGATATGAGTGGTGGCACTAGTTGGCAAGTGGGCCTGGCACACACGCTGGCAGGCAACTGCAATTAGATTACACTAGCAGACTGATGTTTCACAGTCAAAATGTTTTTTTTTAAAAAATGTACACTACTGTTACAACAGATATGAGTGGTGGCACTAGTTGGCAAGTGGGCCTGGTACACACGCTGGCAGGCAGGCAACTGCAATTAGATTACACTAACAGACTGATGTTTCACAGTCAAAAAAGTTTTTTTTTTCAATTTACACTACTGTTACAACAGATATGAGTGGTGGCACTAGTTGGCAAGTGGGCCTGGCACACACGCTGGCAGGCAGGCAACTGCAATTAGATTACACTAGCAGACTGATGTTTCACAGTCAAAAACGTTTTTTTTTTTTAATTTGCACTACTGTTACAACAGATATGAGTGGTGGCACTAGTTGGCAAGTGGGCCTGGCACACACGCTGGCAGGCAACTGCAATTAGATTACACTAGCAGACTGAAGTTTCACAGTCAAAAAAGTGTTTTTTTTTAAATTTACACTACTGTTACAACAGATATGAGTGGTGGCACTAGTTGGCAAGTGGGCCTGGCACACACGCTGGCAGGCAACTGCAATTAGATTACACTAGCAGACTGAAGTTTCACAGTCAAAAAAGTTTTTTTTTTAAATTTACACTACTGTTACAACAGATATGAGTGGTGGCACTAGTTGGCAGTGGGCCTGGCACACACGCTGGCAGGCAGGCAACTGCAATTAGATTACACTAGCAGACTGATGTTTCACAGTCAAAAAAGTTTTTTTTTTTAAATTTACACTACTGTTACAACAGATATGAGTGGTGGCACTAGTTGGCAAGTGGGCCTGGCACACACGCTGGCAGGCAACTGCAATTAGATTACACTAGCAGACTGATGTTTCACAGTCAAAAAAGTTTTTTTTTTTTAATTTACACTACTGTTACAACAGATATGAGTGGTGGCACTAGTTGGCAAGTGGGCCTGGCACACACGCTGGCAGGCAGGCAACTGCAATTAGATTACACTAGAAGACTGATGTTTCACAGTCAAAAAAGTTTTTTTTTAAAATTTACACTACTGTTACAACAGATATGAGTGGTGGCACTAGTTGGCAAGTGGGCCTGGCACACACGCTGGCAGGCAGGTAACTGCAATTAGATTGCACTAGCAGAATGATGTTTCACAGTCAAAAAAGTTTTTTTTTTTAAATTTACACTACTGTTACAACAGATATGAGTGGTGGCACTAGTTGGCAAGTGGGACTGGCACACACGCTGGCATGCAACTGCAATTAGATTACACTAGCAGACTGATGTTTCACAGTCAAAAAAGTTTTTTTAAAAAAAATTTACACTACTGTTACAACAGATATGAGTGGTGGCACTAGTTGGCAAGTGGGCCTGGCACACATACTGGCAGGCAGGCAACTGCAATTAGATTACACTAACAGACTGATGTTTCACAGTCAAAAAAGTTTTATTTTTCAATTTACACTACTGTTACAACAGATATGAGTGGTGGCACTAGTTGGCAAGTGGGCCTGGCACACACGCTGGCAGGCAGGCAACTGCAATTAGATTACACTAGCAGACTGATGTTTCACAGTCAAAAAAGTTTTTTTTTTTTAATTTACACTACTGTTACAACAGATATGAGTGGTGGCACTAGTTGGCAAGTGGGCCTGGCACACACGCTGGCAGGCAACGGCAATTAGATTACACTAGCAGACTGAAGTTTCACAGTCAAAAAAGTTTTTTTTTAAATTTACACTACTGTTACAACAGATATGAGTGGTGGCACTAGTTGGCAGTGGGCCTGGCACACACGCTGGCAGGCAGGCAACTGCAATTAGATTACACTAGCAGACTGATGTTTCACAGTCAAAAAAGTTTTTTTTTTTAAATTTACACTACTGTTACAACAGATATGAGTGGTGGCACTAGTTGGCAAGTGGGCCTGGCACACACGCTGGCAGGCAACTGCAATTAGATTACACTAGCAGACTGATGTTTCACAGTCAAAAAAGTTTTTTAAAAAAAATTTACACTACTGTTACAACAGATATGAGTGGTGGCACTAGTTGGCAAGTGGGCCTGGCACACACGCTGGCAGGCAGGCAACTGCAATTAGATTACACTAGCAGACTGATGTTTCACAGTCAAAAAAGTTTTTTTTTAAAATTTACACTACTGTTACAACAGATATGAGTGGTGGCACTAGTTGGCAAGTGGGCCTGGCACACACGCTGGCAGGCAACTGCAATTAGATTACACTAGCAGACTGATGTTTCACAGTCAAAAAAGTTTTTTTTAAAAAAAAATTTACACTACTGTTACAACAGATATGAGTGGTGGCACTAGTTGGCAAGTGGGCCTGGCACACACGCTGGCAGGCAGGCAACTGAAATTAGATTACACTAACAGACTGATGTTTCACAGTCAAAAAAGTTATTTTTTTCAATTTACACTACTGTTACAACAGATATGAGTGGTGGCACTAGTTGGCAAGTGGGTCTGGCACACACGCTGGCAGGCAGGCAACTGCAATTAGATTACACTAGCAGACTGATGTTTCACAGTCAAAAAAGTTTGTTTTTTTAAAATTTACACTACTGTTACAACAGATATGAGTGGTGGCACTAGTTGGCAAGTGGGCCTGGCACACACGCTGGCAGGCAGGCAACTGCAATTAGATTACACTAACAGACTGATGTTTCACAGTCAAAAAAGTTTTTTTTAAAAAAAATTTACACTACTGTTACAACAGATAATAGTGGTGGCACTAGTTGGCAAGTGGGCCTGGCACACACGCTGGCAGGCAGGCAACTGCAATTAGATTACACTAGCAGACTGATGTTTCACAGTCAAAAAAGTTTTTTTTTTTTAAATTTACACTACTGTTACAACAGATATGAGTGGTGACACTAGTTGGCAAGTGGGCCTGGCACACACGCTGGCAGGCAGGCAGGCAACTGCAATTAGATTACACTAGCAGACTGATGTTTCACAGTCAAAAAAGTTTTTTTTTTTAATTTACACTACTGTTACAACAGATATGAGTGGTGGCACTAGTTGGCAAGTGGGCCTGGCACACACGCTGGCAGGCAACTGCAATTAGATTACACTAGCAGACTGATGTTTCACAGTCAAAATGTTTTTTTTTAAAAAATGTACACTACTGTTACAACAGATATGAGTGGTGGCACTAGTTGGCAAGTGGGCCTGGTACACACGCTGGCAGGCAGGCAACTGCAATTAGATTACACTAACAGACTGATGTTTCACAGTCAAAAAAGTTTTTTTTTTCAATTTACACTACTGTTACAACAGATATGAGTGGTGGCACTAGTTGGCAAGTGGGCCTGGCACACACGCTGGCAGGCAGGCAACTGCAATTAGATTACACTAGCAGACTGATGTTTCACAGTCAAAAACGTTTTTTTTTTTTAATTTGCACTACTGTTACAACAGATATGAGTGGTGGCACTAGTTGGCAAGTGGGCCTGGCACACACGCTGGCAGGCAACTGCAATTAGATTACACTAGCAGACTGAAGTTTCACAGTCAAAAAAGTGTTTTTTTTTAAATTTACACTACTGTTACAACAGATATGAGTGGTGGCACTAGTTGGCAAGTGGGCCTGGCACACACGCTGGCAGGCAACTGCAATTAGATTACACTAGCAGACTGAAGTTTCACAGTCAAAAAAGTTTTTTTTTTAAATTTACACTACTGTTACAACAGATATGAGTGGTGGCACTAGTTGGCAGTGGGCCTGGCACACACGCTGGCAGGCAGGCAACTGCAATTAGATTACACTAGCAGACTGATGTTTCACAGTCAAAAAAGTTTTTTTTTTTTAAATTTACACTACTGTTACAACAGATATGAGTGGTGGCACTAGTTGGCAAGTGGGCCTGGCACACACGCTGGCAGGCAACTGCAATTAGATTACACTAGCAGACTGATGTTTCACAGTCAAAAAAGTTTTTTTTTTTTAATTTACACTACTGTTACAACAGATATGAGTGGTGGCACTAGTTGGCAAGTGGGCCTGGCACACACGCTGGCAGGCAGGCAACTGCAATTAGATTACACTAGCAGACTGATGTTTCACAGTCAAAAAAGTTTTTTAAAAAAAATTTACACTACTGTTACAACAGATATGAGTGGTGGCACTAGTTGGCAAGTGGGCCTGGCACACACGCTGGCAGGCAGGCAACTGCAATTAGATTACACTAGAAGACTGATGTTTCACAGTCAAAAAAGTTTTTTTTTAAAATTTACACTACTGTTACAACAGATATGAGTGGTGGCACTAGTTGGCAAGTGGGCCTGGCACACACGCTGGCAGGCAGGTAACTGCAATTAGATTGCACTAGCAGAATGATGTTTCACAGTCAAAAAAGTTTTTTTTTTTAAATTTACACTACTGTTACAACAGATATGAGTGGTGGCACTAGTTGGCAAGTGGGACTGGCACACACGCTGGCATGCAACTGCAATTAGATTACACTAGCAGACTGATGTTTCACAGTCAAAAAAGTTTTTTTAAAAAAAATTTACACTACTGTTACAACAGATATGAGTGGTGGCACTAGTTGGCAAGTGGGCCTGGCACACATACTGGCAGACAGGCAACTGCAATTAGATTACACTAACAGACTGATGTTTCACAGTCAAAAAAGTTTTATTTTTCAATTTACACTACTGTTACAACAGATATGAGTGGTGGCACTAGTTGGCAAGTGGGCCTGGCACACACGCTGGCAGGCAGGCAACTGCAATTAGATTACACTAGCAGACTGATGTTTTACAGTCAA
The DNA here is from genome assembly GCF_027579735.1 of Bombina bombina. Lineage (NCBI taxonomy): Eukaryota > Metazoa > Chordata > Amphibia > Anura > Bombinatoridae > Bombina > Bombina bombina. The sequence continues at coordinate 595,580,956 of NC_069499.1, read as the reverse complement.
AAAAGTTTTTTTTTTTTAATTTACACTACTGTTACAACAGATATGAGTGGTGGCACTAGTTGGCAAGTGGGCCTGGCACACACGCTGGCAGGCAACTGCAATTAGATTACACTAGCAGACTGAAGTTTCACAGTCAAAAAAGTTTTTTTTTAAATTTACACTACTGTTACAACAGATATGAGTGGTGGCACTAGTTGGCAGTGGGCCTGGCACACACGCTGGCAGGCAGGCAACTGCAATTAGATTACACTAGCAGACTGATGTTTCACAGTCAAAAAAGTTTTTTTTTTTAAATTTACACTACTGTTACAACAGATATGAGTGGTGGCACTAGTTGGCAAGTGGGCCTGGCACACACGCTGGCAGGCAACTGCAATTAGATTACACTAGCAGACTGATGTTTCACAGTCACAAAAGTTTTTTTTTTTTAATTTACACTACTGTTACAACAGATATGAGTGGTGGCACTAGTTGGCAAGTGGGCCTGGCACACACGCTGGCAGGCAGGCAACTGCAATTAGATTACACTAGCAGACTGATGTTTCACAGTCAAAAAAGTTTTTTAAAAAAAATTTACACTACTGTTACAACAGATATGAGTGGTGGCACTAGTTGGCAAGTGGGCCTGGCACACACGCTGGCAGGCAGGCAACTGCAATTAGATTACACTAGAAGACTGATGTTTCACAGTCAAAAAAGTTTTTTTTTAAAATTTACACTACTGTTACAACAGATATGAGTGGTGGCACTAGTTGGCAAGTGGGCCTGGCACACACGCTGGCAGGCAGGTAACTGCAATTAGATTGCACTAGCAGAATGATGTTTCACAGTCAAAAAAGTTTTTTTTTTTAAATTTACACTACTGTTACAACAGATATGAGTGGTGGCACTAGTTGGCAAGTGGGACTGGCACACACGCTGGCATGCAACTGCAATTAGATTACACTAGCAGACTGATGTTTCACAGTCAAAAAAGTTTTTTTAAAAAAAATTTACACTACTGTTACAACAGATATGAGTGGTGGCACTAGTTGGCAAGTGGGCCTGGCACACATACTGGCAGGCAGGCAACTGCAATTAGATTACACTAACAGACTGATGTTTCACAGTCAAAAAAGTTTTATTTTTCAATTTACACTACTGTTACAACAGATATGAGTGGTGGCACTAGTTGGCAAGTGGGCCTGGCACACACGCTGGAAGGCAGGCAACTGCAATTAGATTACACTAGCAGACTGATGTTTCACAGTCAAAAAAGTTTTTTTTTTTTAATTTACACTACTGTTACAACAGATATGAGTGGTGGCACTAGTTGGCAAGTGGGCCTGGCACACACGCTGGCAGGCAACTGCAATTAGATTACACTAGCAGACTGAAGTTTCACAGTCAAAAAAGTTTTTTTTTAAATTTACACTACTGTTACAACAGATATGAGTGGTGGCACTAGTTGGCAGTGGGCCTGGCACACACGCTGGCAGGCAGGCAACTGCAATTAGATTACACTAGAAGACTGATGTTTCACAGTCAAAAAAGTTTTTTTTTTAAATTTACACTACTGTTACAACAGATATTTGTGGTGGCACTAGTTGGCAAGTGGGCCTGGCACACACGCTGGCAGGCAGGTAACTGCAATTAGATTGCACTAGCAGAATGATGTTTCACAGTCAAAAAAGTTTTTTTTTTTAAATTTACACTACTGTTACAACAGATATGAGTGGTGGCACTAGTTGGCAAGTGGGCCTGGCACACACGCTGGCAGGCAGGTAACTGCAATTAGATTGCACTAGCAGAATGATGTTTCACAGTCAAAAAAGTTTTTTTTTTTAAATTTACACTACTGTTACAACAGATATGAGTGGTGGCACTAGTTGGCAAGTGGGCCTGGCACACACGCTGGCAGGCAACTGCAATTAGATTACACTAGCAGACTGATGTTTCACAGTCACAAAAGTTTTTTTTTTTTAATTTACACTACTGTTACAACAGATATGAGTGGTGGCACTAGTTGGCAAGTGGGCCTGGCACACACGCTGGCAGGCAGGCAACTGCAATTAGATTACACTAGCAGACTGATGTTTCACAGTCAAAAAAGTTTTTTAAAAAAAATTTACACTACTGTTACAACAGATATGAGTGGTGGCACTAGTTGGCAAGTGGGCCTGGCACACACGCTGGCAGGCAGGCAACTGCAATTAGATTACACTAGAAGACTGATGTTTCACAGTCAAAAAAGTTTTTTTTTAAAATTTACACTACTGTTACAACAGATATGAGTGGTGGCACTAGTTGGCAAGTGGGCCTGGCACACACGCTGGCAGGCAGGTAACTGCAATTAGATTGCACTAGCAGAATGATGTTTCACAGTCAAAAAAGTTTTTTTTTTTAAATTTACACTACTGTTACAACAGATATGAGTGGTGGCACTAGTTGGCAAGTGGGACTGGCACACACGCTGGCATGCAACTGCAATTAGATTACACTAGCAGACTGATGTTTCACAGTCAAAAAAGTTTTTTTAAAAAAAATTTACACTACTGTTACAACAGATATGAGTGGTGGCACTAGTTGGCAAGTGGGCCTGGCACACATACTGGCAGGCAGGCAACTGCAATTAGATTACACTAACAGACTGATGTTTCACAGTCAAAAAAGTTTTATTTTTCAATTTACACTACTGTTACAACAGATATGAGTGGTGGCACTAGTTGGCAAGTGGGCCTGGCACACACGCTGGAAGGCAGGCAACTGCAATTAGATTACACTAGCAGACTGATGTTTCACAGTCAAAAAAGTTTTTTTTTTTTAATTTACACTACTGTTACAACAGATATGAGTGGTGGCACTAGTTGGCAAGTGGGCCTGGCACACACGCTGGCAGGCAACTGCAATTAGATTACACTAGCAGACTGAAGTTTCACAGTCAAAAAAGTTTTTTTTTAAATTTACACTACTGTTACAACAGATATGAGTGGTGGCACTAGTTGGCAGTGGGCCTGGCACACACGCTGGCAGGCAGGCAACTGCAATTAGATTACACTAGAAGACTGATGTTTCACAGTCAAAAAAGTTTTTTTTTTAAATTTACACTACTGTTACAACAGATATGAGTGGTGGCACTAGTTGGCAAGTGGGCCTGGCACACACGCTGGCAGGCAGGTAACTGCAATTAGATTGCACTAGCAGAATGATGTTTCACAGTCAAAAAAGTTTTTTTTTTTAAATTTACACTACTGTTACAACAGATATGAGTGGTGGCACTAGTTGGCAAGTGGGCCTGGCACACACGCTGGCAGGCAGGTAACTGCAATTAGATTGCACTAGCAGAATGATGTTTCACAGTCAAAAAAGTTTTTTTTTTTAAATTTACACTACTGTTACAACAGATATGAGTGGTGGCACTAGTTGGCAAGTGGGCCTGGCACACACGCTGGCAGGCAACTGCAATTAGATTACACTAGCAGACTGATGTTTCACAGTCACAAAAGTTTTTTTTTTTTAATTTACACTACTGTTACAACAGATATGAGTGGTGGCACTAGTTGGCAAGTGGGCCTGGCACACACGCTGGCAGGCAGGCAACTGCAATTAGATTACACTAGCAGACTGATGTTTCACAGTCAAAAAAGTTTTTTTAAAAAAATTTACACTACTGTTACAACAGATATGAGTGGTGGCACTAGTTGGCAAGTGGGCCTGGCACACACGCTGGCAGGCAGGCAACTGCAATTAGATTACACTAGAAGACTGATGTTTCACAGTCAAAAAAGTTTTTTTTTTAAATTTACACTACTGTTACAACAGATATGAGTGGTGGCACTAGTTGGCAAGTGGGCCTGGCACACACGCTGGCAGGCAGGTAACTGCAATTAGATTGCACTAGCAGAATGATGTTTCACAGTCAAAAAAGTTTTTTTTTTTAAATTTACACTACTGTTACAACAGATATGAGTGGTGGCACTAGTTGGCAAGTGGGACTGGCACACACGCTGGCATGCAACTGCAATTAGATTACACTAGCAGACTGATGTTTCACAGTCAAAAAAGTTTTTTTAAAAAAAATTTACACTACTGTTACAACAGATATGAGTGGTGGCACTAGTTGGCAAGTGGGCCTGGCACACATACTGGCAGGCAGGCAACTGCAATTAGATTACCTTAACAGACTGATGTTTCAAAGTCAAAAAAGTTTTATTTTTCAATTTACACTACTGTTACAACAGATATGAGTGGTGGCACTAGTTGGCAAGTGGGCCTGGCACACACGCTGGCAGGCAACTGCAATTAGATTACACTAGCAGACTGATGTTTCACAGTCACAAAAGTTTTTTTTTTTTAATTTACACTACTGTTACAACAGATATGAGTGGTGGCACTAGTTGGCAAGTGGGCCTGGCACACACGCTGGCAGGCAGGCAACTGCAATTAGATTACACTAGCAGACTGATGTTTCACAGTCAAAAAAGTTTTTTTAAAAAAATTTACACTACTGTTACAACAGATATGAGTGGTGGCACTAGTTGGCAAGTGGGCCTGGCACACACGCTGGCAGGCAGGCAACTGCAATTAGATTACACTAGAAGACTGATGTTTCACAGTCAAAAAAGTTTTTTTTTTAAATTTACACTACTGTTACAACAGATATGAGTGGTGGCACTAGTTGGCAAGTGGGCCTGGCACACACGCTGGCAGGCAGGTAACTGCAATTAGATTGCACTAGCAGAATGATGTTTCACAGTCAAAAAAGTTTTTTTTTTTAAATTTACACTACTGTTACAACAGATATGAGTGGTGGCACTAGTTGGCAAGTGGGACTGGCACACACGCTGGCATGCAACTGCAATTAGATTACACTAGCAGACTGATGTTTCACAGTCACAAAAGTTTTTTTTTTTTAATTTACACTACTGTTACAACAGATATGAGTGGTGGCACTAGTTGGCAAGTGGGCCTGGCACACACGCTGGCAGGCAGGCAACTGCAATTAGATTACACTAGCAGACTGATGTTTCACAGTCAAAAAAGTTTTTTTAAAAAAATTTACACTACTGTTACAACAGATATGAGTGGTGGCACTAGTTGGCAAGTGGGCCTGGCACACACGCTGGCAGGCAGGCAACTGCAATTAGATTACACTAGAAGACTGATGTTTCACAGTCAAAAAAGTTTTTTTTTTAAATTTACACTACTGTTACAACAGATATGAGTGGTGGCACTAGTTGGCAAGTGGGCCTGGCACACACGCTGGCAGGCAGGTAACTGCAATTAGATTGCACTAGCAGAATGATGTTTCACAGTCAAAAAAGTTTTTTTTTTTAAATTTACACTACTGTTACAACAGATATGAGTGGTGGCACTAGTTGGCAAGTGGGACTGGCACACACGCTGGCATGCAACTGCAATTAGATTACACTAGCAGACTGATGTTTCACAGTCACAAAAGTTTTTTTTTTTTAATTTACACTACTGTTACAACAGATATGAGTGGTGGCACTAGTTGGCAAGTGGGCCTGGCACACACGCTGGCAGGCAGGCAACTGCAATTAGATTACACTAGCAGACTGATGTTTCACAGTCAAAAAAGTTTTTTAAAAAAAATTTACACTACTGTTACAACAGATATGAGTGGTGGCACTAGTTGGCAAGTGGGCCTGGCACACACGCTGGCAGGCAGGCAACTGCAATTAGATTACACTAGAAGACTGATGTTTCACAGTCAAAAAAGTTTTTTTTTTAAATTTACACTACTGTTACAACAGATATGAGTGGTGGCACTAGTTGGCAAGTGGGCCTGGCACACACGCTGGCAGGCAGGTAACTGCAATTAGATTGCACTAGCAGAATGATGTTTCACAGTCAAAAAAGTTTTTTTTTTTAAATTTACACTACTGTTACAACAGATATGAGTGGTGGCACTAGTTGGCAAGTGGGACTGGCACACACGCTGGCATGCAACTGCAATTAGATTACACTAGCAGACTGATGTTTCACAGTCAAAAAAGTTTTTTTTAAAAAAATTTACACTACTGTTACAACAGATATGAGTGGTGGCACTAGTTGGCAAGTGGGCCTGGCACACATACTGGCAGGCAGGCAACTGCAATTAGATTACCTTAACAGACTGATGTTTCACAGTCAAAAAAGTTTTATTTTTCAATTTACACTACTGTTACAACAGATATGAGTGGTGGCACTAGTTGGCAAGTGGGCCTGGCACACACGCTGGCAGGCAACTGCAATTAGATTACACTAGCAGACTGATGTTTCACAGTCACAAAAGTTTTTTTTTTTTAATTTACACTACTGTTACAACAGATATGAGTGGTGGCACTAGTTGGCAAGTGGGCCTGGCACACACGCTGGCAGGCAGGCAACTGCAATTAGATTACACTAGCAGACTGATGTTTCACAGTCAAAAAAGTTTTTTTAAAAAAATTTACACTACTGTTACAACAGATATGAGTGGTGGCACTAGTTGGCAAGTGGGCCTGGCACACACGCTGGCAGGCAGGCAACTGCAATTAGATTACACTAGAAGACTGATGTTTCACAGTCAAAAAAGTTTTTTTTTAAAATTTACACTACTGTTACAACAGATATGAGTGGTGGCACTAGTTGGCAAGTGGGCCTGGCACACACGCTGGCAGGCAGGTAACTGCAATTAGATTGCACTAGCAGAATGATGTTTCACAGTCAAAAAAGTTTTTTTTTTTAAATTTACACTACTGTTACAACAGATATGAGTGGTGGCACTAGTTGGCAAGTGGGACTGGCACACACGCTGGCATGCAACTGCAATTAGATTACACTAGCAGACTGATGTTTCACAGTCAAAAAAGTTTTTTTAAAAAAAATTTACACTACTGTTACAACAGATATGAGTGGTGGCACTAGTTGGCAAGTGGGCCTGGCACACATACTGGCAGGCAGGCAGGCAACTGCAATTAGATTACCTTAACAGACTGATGTTTCACAGTCAAAAAAGTTTTATTTTTCAATTTACACTACTGTTACAACAGATATGAGTGGTGGCACTAGTTGGCAAGTGAGCCTGGCACACACGCTGGCAGGCAGGCAACTGCAATTAGATTACACTAGCAGACTGATGTTTCACAGTCAAAAAAGTTTTTTTTTTTAAATTTACACTACTGTTACAACAGATATGAGTGGTGGCACTAGTTGGCAAGTGGGCCTGGCACACACGCTGGCAGGCAACTGCAATTAGATTACACTAGCAGACTGATGTTTCACAGTCAAAAAAGTTTTTTTAAAAAAAATTTACACTACTGTTACAACAGATATGAGTGGTGGCACTAGTTGGCAAGTGGGCCTGGCACACACGCTGGCAGGCAGGCAACTGCAATTAGATTACACTAGCAGACTGATGTTTCACAGTTAAAAAAGTTTTTTTTTTAAAAATGTACACTACTGTTACAACAGATATGAGTGGTGGCACTTAGCAAGTGGGCCTGGCACACACGCTGGTAGGCAGGCAACTGCAATTAGATTACACTAGCAGACTGATGTTTCACAGTCAAAAAAGTTTTGTTTTTTTAAATTTACACTACTGTTACAACAGATATGAGTGGTGGCACTGCAGGCAGGCAACTGCAATTAGATTACACTAGCAGACTGATGTTTCACAGTCAAAATTACACAGGCAAAATTTTTTTTAAAAAAAATGTTGTTCTAGCCCTGAAAAGGCAGAGATCAGATGAGTCCTTCAGGACTGTAGTGGACACTGAATACACTAGCCTAGCTATCAATTTCCCTATAAAATCAGCAGCAGCTACACTATCCCTCCTCTCACTAAGAATGCAGGATCAGAATGAATCTAAAATGGCTGCTGTCCTGGAGCTGGGAGGGTCTGGGAGGGAGTGTCTGCTGCTGATTGGCTGAAATGTGTCTGCATTTTTACTCAAGTTTACTCAATGATGAAGAATAGGGGGCGGATCGAACATTGCATATGTTCGTCCGCCGCGGCGAACGCGAACAAGCTATGTTCGCCAGGAACTATTCGCCAGCGAACTATTCGCGACATCACTAGTGGAGAACTCTATCTAGTAAATATTCAGTCTGTTGGTGATGAAATTGAACTTTGGAATACGTGTATTTTGACACTAAATAAATATAAATAAAAAATTCTAGTGTGCCCCTTGATATGCACATCTCACTGCATGCTGGTACAACTTTCCCATGATAATGTTTCCTTCTCTTTTTCATTTGAGCACAAAAAACACCTTCAACTGCACAGTTCAAAGTGTCAAAAGGGAAAGTGACATGGACTATTTTCTCTAAGGTTCTCTTCTACTGTTTGAAAGATTAATAAATGGACCCCTGTGTTCAACGGTGTCTCAACAGTTTTGCAATTTGTGTACTTTAGTCTGTAAGCTCACAAAGTCACCTGTTCTGCTGGTCACTGTGTATAAAGGTAGCATGCATCATAAAACTAACAATTTTATGTAAGAGTAATTTTATTTTTAATTATGCTGCTATGTAATGGTTTACATTAGGAATATTGACCTGATTGCACACTAATCTGTAAAATTATTACAGTGATGATGTTGTGATGGCCAGGATACTGTTTGACAAGACATAGTTTGAATGTGTAAACTCCTGTTAACGCCTTTCAATCCAAAAATTACATTTACTGGGTAAACTATACCCCAGTCAGTAATAGTAACTCTAACACTAATCACTAATCCCAGTGTCTAATCTAATCCAGTTTCTAAATCTTATATTTATCCTAACTCCATTCCCTACACTTAAACCAAACCCCAAGCACTGTAGTTATTCAAAGTGAGATTATTGGTGACTATGTTGCATTGTTTGTGCAAATTCTGATGATAAAATTCTGATTCATAACATCATTATCAACAATATAGATATACAGTATTTAGGGTTTATTTGGCAATTTAGACAGTAGTCTATTTACATTTACTAATCTGCTGATTTATAAAGATTTTTTATATTCAGTTATTTAGTTTTAATCGTGTAATAACATAATAACACAGATTTAACAGGTTTACAAGTGTATAGCTAACGAAAGGAAATACCTCATTTTTCAAAGCTCTTTCAACTTTTTTAATTATACTAACAACTTTATTTAAACATGAACAAACATCACAAGCAAGTAATGAATCACGGATTGTATCACAATGATCTGTGTTTGTTGAATATTTACTTGACAAACTATTTTTCTAATGAATAAAAATCTATTAATACTAATGCAAAACATGTGTCTGAATCCCCCTCCCACACCCGTCTGGATAAAAAAAACAACTGTTAGTAAGAAAAAAACAAAAGCTGGCAGCGATATATTTAAATGTTTTAAACCAGAATCTTTATGTAAAATTCCCTTGTATTTTGAAGTTCTTAAAACCAGATGTTCAAACGAAAGTAAATGCCAAAAAAAAAAATTCAGATACACATTGATTAATCCCCTACTCTGGAAGGACTTAATCCTGATCTCACTCAAAAAACAAGTAAACCCGCTCCCCCATTCTTTTGTGCAACTTAAATTCTTTTTTTTCCAAGTGCTTTTGTTACCCATCCAAAAACTACTGATGTCAAATTCACATTAACTCAATTTGCTCATAATCATTATACAAATCGCGCCCACAGCTTCTCTGTACATCTCCTACATGGCTAAAGCACCCAGCTCTCAAATGTTAGGGTTGATCACAAAATATAATGATTTTCTAGGGAATATCCCCCACTAAACTCAATAGGATTTTTGTAGAGAAATAATTTGATAGTTTTTTTCTAAAAGATTGTGATTAACCCCATTATATATCATTTAACCTTCCATCCCCCTTAAAAAAAAACACACACAACCCAAATGAGGTCTAACAATAGTACTGAAAAAGGTAATAAAACATGGCACACAAGGATGCAATATAATAATAACAGACAGGTAGATTACGAGTTGTGCGTTCGTATTTTAATGCTGAAAAAATGGTAATTTCAGCGTTAAAACAGCAACGCAGCCATTACAAGTCTTGTCGGTATAGCTGTACCGCAAGCCTTTTAGCCTGTAACGCAAAGTCAGTCCCGCACTCATAAAAATTATGTTTTTTCATGGGACTTCCATAGCGCTGCCATTACGATTTTTGCGGTGAGGCTGAAAAGCTTGCGTTACACCCTATAACGACAATTTCCGTACCGCCATCTGAGAGCAATAGTTATGAGTTTTACGCAACAAAACTGTTACATAAAACTCATAACTTAAGTGTTACAAAGTACACTAACACCCATAAACTACCTATTAACCCCTAAACCGAGGCCCTCCCGCATCGCAAACACTATATTAAAGTTATTAACCCCTAATCTGCCGCTCCCGACAATGCCACCACTAATAAAATGTATTAACCCCTATTCCGCTGCTCCCCGACATCGTCACCACTATACTAAATTTATTAACCCCGAAAGCTCCCCACATTGCAATAAACTAATTTAAACTAGTAACCCCTAAACCTAACCCCCCCTAACATTTTTGTTGGGGTTTTTTTTAGTTTAGGGTTTGGGCTTTTCTTAAAAGAGCTGAATGCCCTTTTCAGGGCAAGCAAAAGAGCTGAATGCCCTTTAAAGGGCAATGCCCATACAAATGCCCCTTTCAGGGCAATGGGTAGCTTAGGTTTTTGTTAGAGTTAGGTTTATTATTTTGGGGGGGTTGGTTGGGTGGTGGGTTTTACTGTTGGGGAGTCTTTGTGGGGTTTTTACAGGTAAAAGAGCTGATTTCTTTGGGGCAATGCCCCACAAAAGGCCCTTTTAAGGGCTATTGGTAGTTTATTGTAGGCTAGGGTTTTTTTATTTTGGTTAGGCTTTTTTATTTTTATAGGGCTATTAGATTAGGTGTAATTCTTTTTTATTTTTGATAATTTTGTTTGTTATTTTTCGTAATTTAGTTTTAGTTATTTTTTGTAATTAGATACTTTGTAATTTTTATAGTAGTGTTAGATTTTTTTTAATGTGTATTTTAGTTTTCTTTCGGCTAGATTACGAATTGTGCGTTAGGGTAAAAAAGCAGCGTTAAGAGGTTCTAAAGCTGCTTTTTTACGCCCGCTGGTATTAGGAGTCTTGCAGGTTTAGGGTCACCGCACACTTGTTTGGCCTTCCCCCAAAACGACTTACGTAAACTTCATAAAGTCTTTTTTCTATGGGACTTCCATAGCGCTGATATTATGAGTCTGTCCTGGGAGGCCAAAAAGTGAGCGGTACACCCTACCCCGTCAAGATCCCTAACGCATTTATATTTATGAACCCCTAATCTGTTGCCCCCAACATCGCCAACACCTACATACTATTTATTAACCCCTAATCTGCCTTCCCCAATGTCGCCGACACCTACATTATATTTATTAACCCCTAATCTGCCGCCCTCAACGTCACCGCCACTATATTAAAGTTATTAACCCCTACACCTAAGTCTAACCCTAAACCTAACACCCACTAGCTTAAATATAATTTAAATAAATCTAAATAAATATTCCTATCATTAACTAAATTATTCCTATTTAAAACGAAATACTTACCTATAAAATAAACCCTCAGGACTTTACCTGCCTATCTAAGGCGCACAAAACACTATCTAGGATTGACCTGTTTCTAATCGGGGATCACCTAAGTCCTACAACGGTTAAGTCCGAGATAATGCCTATCTTCTTATCAGATCATGGGCCTATTACCCTCAAATTTAATATTACCCAACAGAGTTCAAAGAATCATCGATTCTTTTTTCCTTACCACTTTTACAATGATTTAAAATTTAAAGAATGGCTTAAGAACAAATTCAATGAATACGCTCAATTTAATAACAATTACGTTGAACGCTCTGATATTTTCTGGGAAACTGCTAAAGCAGTTCTCAGAGGAGAAATTATGGCATACTCGGCGATCCAAAATAAAAGAAGGAGGGCAAGAGAAAGGGAAGTTTGTAACTCATTGATTAATTCCTACAATCTTTACCTACTAGATGGAACGCCCTTCAATTGGGCAAGATACGTACGAGCTAAGGCAGCAAGAGATACCTTTTATTTAACACAGGCAACAAACACTGAGCTTAGGATGCAAGCCAAATTGCATAAATTTGGTAATAAGTCTGGCAAAATGTTAAATAGATTAATTAAAAATGAGAATAAAAAACTTCATATTAACAGAATTCAACATAATGGGAAATCTTTAATTAACCCAGAAGAAATATCTAGGGTATTTTATCAGTATTTTCAACAACTTTACACTAGTAAAGAATTTGATATAAACAAAGCGACAGAATTCTGTAGCAAAATCAACTTTCCTACGGCCACTCCTGAGGAGATTGCCAGACTCAATGCACCTATCTCACTAGAAGAAATTGGAATAATAGTCACCAAACTTCCCATAAGTAAGGCAGCTGGCCCGGATGGATTGCCCAACGAGTTTTATAAAATTCTAATACCAGTGATAGCGCCATATCTGGGCAACCTTTACAATGATATTTTTATTAAACATAAACAGGCTTCCTCCTCTTTCGCATCTTCACTTACCACTCTGATCTTGAAAGAGGGGAAGGACCCTACATGCAAAGAGTCTTATAGACCTATTGCACTGTTAAATTCAGACTACACAATTCTCTCCTCTATTCTAGCAAAAAGACTTCAACCTATCTTAACTACAGTAGTCCATCCGGACCAAGCTGGCTTTATCAATAACCGTAACTCTTCAGCAAAAATCAGAGAATTACTAGTTACTATGGAATATATACAAAGAACATCTCCTCAGGGGGTGGGGAGGGAGGATCCCCCTGACATGGCTATCTTATCACTTGACGCGGAAAAAGCCTTTGATTTAGTAATCCATAAACACTTAATTTTCTCTTTAACAAAGTTTGGGATTGGGGGTAATTTTCCTAAATTCGTGGAGAATATATACAACCATTCCCTTACAAATCTGATTATTAACAATGATATTACTTCTTCGATTGCATTGAAGAGGGGCACTCGTCAGGGCTGTCCTCTCTCCCCGCTCCTATTTGATTTAGCCATAGAACCCTTAGCAATTCAGATTAGGCGCTCGCTCGAAGGTATAAAAATTCAAAATCACGAAATAAAAATTGGATTATATGCAGATGATTTACTTATATATCTTTCTAATACAGAAAAAAATATCCCAAAACTTCTGCGTATCACTGATCAGTTCGGGATATTCTCAGGATACAAAGTAAATGCCACCAAATCAGAGTTAATTTGGCTTAGGAAAAATAAAACCAGCATAACAGACATACCCTTTAGAGTGGTAACGGAATCTATGAAATATTTAGGAATTAAAATCCCAATAAATTTAAAAGATCTTTATAAAGTGAACATAACCCCAATCCTAGCATATATTAAAGAAAGGCTTAAAATCTGGCAAAATTTACCTTTGTCAATTTCTGGTCGTATAGCCTTACTTAAGATGGTTCTCCTTCCAAAATTGCTTTACATTTTGCAAAATGTCCCCCTAATTCTGTTTGAGAGAGATATACGGTCGCTAAACTCATCAATTGGCCAATTTATTTGGCAAGGGAAAAGAGCTAAGATAGCCCTTTCCAAATTAACAGCACTAAGAGAGATGGGAGGTTTGGCACTCCCAAATTTAAGATTCTATAATCTCTGTTTTTTAGTCCGGATAGTAGCAGATTGGTTTTCTAATAAGAATTATGTTCTAAATGTTGACTTAGAGTCTAATATTTGTGAACCTTACTCATTATTGGCCTTGGCACACTTGGAACCCAGAGATCTTCCAATAAGCATTAAAGAACTTAAATTTATTCTGAATCCACTTAAAGCTTGGTCTAGATTGACTAAAACTCTTTCAATATGCTCTAAGGCATCAAGGTATCTCCCTTTAACTAAAAATCCGAATTTCCAACCTGGTCTAGATTCACCGGTTTTCAATAGGTGGCATAACAATGGATTGGACAGAATTATTTATCTAATTGATCAGGATAGAAAATGTGTCAAATCCTTTGCACAATTGAGGGATGATTATAATTTGGTAAACAAAGATTTCTTTGCCTATTTACAGATAAGACACTACATTATGGATCTAACATATAAGACTGGTTGGAGTTGGAATTTGGGCAAGCTAGAAACCTGGCTTACAATAACTAGAGATTCCTCCATGTCCATTTCTCCGTGCTATTATCTATTGAGCCTTAATAAGGCGGCCCCGCTAGTGGAGAACCTAGCCCTATCTTGGAATAATTTAATCCCACATAGTAATATAGAACCTAAAATCATACAACTTTCTTTGAATAAGGTATCAAAAACAACTCTCTCTTCTAATTGGCGAGACGCCCATCTGAAACTGCTGCACAGGGCATATTTCACTCCGGAGAGAGGCCTCAGAGTCCGAAACCCTGAATTTGACAAATGTCCTAGATGCTCTTATTTAGCTGCGGACCTAATACACATGTTCTGGTCTTGCCCTAGGATGAGAAATCTGTGGAGCAAGTTAGAATATTGGCTTAAGAATGTACTCAAAATTGAGCGGATGTCCCTCTCCTTGTTTCAGACTATATTCTGTCTGAGGCCTGGAGAGGAGCGTCAGCCTAATGAAAAACTAGTTAACTTAGCTATTTTAGCTACCAGATACCTGATATGTAAGAAGTGGAAACTGAGGGCGATACCATCTATACCAGAAATTAGGAACCATTTAAAGAAACAATGCGTCTTAGAACAGAGAACTACTAATATAGACAATGAACGTGACGTAAAGAAATTTTTCCATAAATGGGCGCCTTTTATTAAGATTTTCACTGATAGAGAAATCGACTATCTGATATCTCCATTCAAGAACTCGGAGCTAGTATTACTAGGTCTTTGGTGATCTGAGGTAGGTTAGTGCAAATTGAGAATGTTTGTTTTTCCCTTCCCTCCCCCCCCCCCCCCTTTTTTTTTTTTCTCCTTTTTTTTTTTTTCTTATTTCTCCTTCCTTCTGGTCAATAGGGTGGAGTGTGGGGGGAGGGAGGGAGGGGTAGGGGGGGGGAGAAAAATATGGAAAAATTCCAACACCGAGTTACTAAGACAAACTGAATAGTTCAGCTAATTGGTATATGAGATGTAATATACAATTATTTTTCTTTCTTGTAAGACTGCTATGGTTTTTTATTTCTGCTTTTTTCTCTTTTTTCTCACTGTTGTCTTACTCTAATATTGCCTTATATCGATGAAGCATAATGATATGTTGTTTTTCTTTATTGTGAACTTGTACTCACTGTTGGATAAAATAAAATAATAAAAAAAAATTTTTATAAAAAAAATAAAAAATAAACCCTAAGCTAACTACAATATAACTAATAGTTACATTGTATCTAGCTTAGGGTTTATTTTTATTTTACAGGCAAGTTTGTATTTATTTTAACTAGGTAGAATAGTTATTAAATAGTTATTAACTATTTAATAACTACCTAGCTAAAATAAATACAAAAGTACCTGTAAAATAAAACCATAAAACCTAACCTAAGTTACACTAACACCTAACACTACACTATAATTAAATAAATTGACTAAATTAAATACAATTAAATAAATTACATACAATTACCTAAATTAAATTAAATTAGCTAAAGTACAAAAAACCCCACTAAATTACAGAAAATAATAAACAAATTACAGATATTTAAACTAATTACACCTAATCTAATAGCCCTATTAAAATAAAAAGCCCCCCCCCCCCAAATAAAAAAAAACCCTAGCCTAAACTAAACTACCAATAGCCCTTAAAAGGGCCTTTGCGGGGCATTGCCCCAAAGTAATCAGCTCTTTTACCTGTAAAATAAAATACAAACAACCCCCCCAACAGTAAAACCCACCACCCACACAACCAACCCCCCAAATAAAATACTATCTAAAAAAACCTAAGCTCCCCATTGCCCTGAAAAGGGCATTTGGATGGGCATTACCCTTAAAAGGGCAGTTAGCTCTTTTGCCGCCCAAAGTCCTTAACCTAAAAATAAAACCCACCCAATACACCCTTAAAAAAACCTAACACTAACCCCTGAATATCGCCTTACCGGGAGACGTCTTCATCCAAGCCGGGCCGAAGTCCTCAACGAAGCCGGGAGAAGTCTTCATCCAAGCCGGGCGAAGTGGTCCTCCAGATGGGCAGAAGTCTTCATCCAGATGGCATCTTCTATCTTCATCCATCCGGCGCAGAGCGGGTCCATCTTCAAGACATCCGACGCGGAGCATCCTCTTCCTATTTAAAACTAAATACTTACCTATAAAATAAACCCTAAGCTAACTACAATATAACTAATAGTTACATTGTATCTAGCTTAGGGTTTATTTTTATTTTACAGGCAAGTTTCTATTTATTTTAACTAGGTAGAATAGTTATTAAATAGTTATTAACTATTTAATAACTACCTAGCTAAAATAAATACAAAAGTAAAATAAAACCTAACCTAAGTTACACTAACACCTAACACTACACTATAATTAAATAAATTAAATACAATTAAATAAATTACATACAGTTACCTAAATTAAATTAAATTAGCTAAAGTACAAAAAACAAACACTAAATTACAGAAAATAATAAACAAATTGCAGATTTTTAAACTAATTACACCTAATCTAATAGCCCTATTAAAATAAAAAAGCCCCCTCAAAATAAAAAAAAACCCTAGCCTAAACTAAACTACCAATAGCCCTTAAAAGGGCCTATTGCGGGGCATTGCCCCAAAGTAATCAGCTCTTTTACCTGTAAAAAAAATACAAACAACCCCCCCAACAGTAAAACCCACCCCCCACACAACCAACCCCCCAAATAAAATACTATCTAAAAAAAACTAAACTCCCCATTGCCCTGAAAAGGGCTTTTGAATGGATTTTGCCGCCCAAAGTCCCTAACCTAAAAATAAAACCCACCCAATACACCCTTAAAAAAACTAACACTAACCCCTGAAGATCGACTTACCGGGAGACGTCTTCATCCAAGCCGGGCCGAAGTCCTCAACGAAGCCGGGAGAAGTCTTCATCCAAGCCGGGCGAAGTACCTTTAAGTGACATCATCCAAGATGGCGTCCCTTAGATTCCGATTGGCTGATAGAATTCTAATAGCCAATCGGAATTAAGGTAGAAAAAATCCTATTGGCTGATGCAATCAGTGTCAATTCCTGCACTTCCTTTTATGGCCAGACTGGTATGCATCATCCATGTGAGACAGGATGCAGTCTCAGAATTGTGATGTCATCACTTATTATTTAAAGGGCCTATGTTCAGTATGCTTTGCATTTGCGTTGTATCCGACCTGTTTGTGAGAGTTCCTGTGTATTACCTGGCTGCCTGACGTCCTTCCTGGTTCCTGATCCCTGGCTTGTTCCTGACTCTGCTGTTTTCCTTGTTCCTGATTCCGGCTCGTCTGACTATTCGCTTTGGCTCCTGACTCGGCTCATCTGACTACCAGCTCTGGTTTTGATTCCTGGCTTGTTATTTGACTTGTGGACTTTTTATAATTTTTTGCTATTAATAAAGGTGTGATATTTTTTGCACTTCTCGTCTCAGTCTGATTCCTGGCACCCTGACAATCAGCCAATAGGATTGAGCTTGCATTCTATTGGCTGATTGGAACAGCCAATAGAATGCCAGCTCAAACCTATTGGCTGATTGCATCAGCCAATAGGATTTTTTCTACCTTATTTCCGATTGACTGATAGAATTCTATCAGCCAATCGGAATCTAAGGGACGCCATCTTGGATGACGTCACTTAAAGGTACCTTCATTCATCGTTAGTCCGTCGGCAGAAGAGGATGCTCCGCGTCGGATGTCTTGAAGATGGACCCGCGCCCCGCCGGATGGATGAAGATAGAAGATGCCATCTGGATGTAGACTTCTGCCCATCTGGAGGACCACTTCGCCCGACTTGGATGAAGACTTCTCCTGGCTTCGTTGAGGACTTCAGCCCGGCTTGGATGAAGATATCTCTCGGTAAGTCGATCTTCAGGGGGTTAGTGTTTTTTTAAGGATGTATTGGGTGGGTTTTATTTTTTGGTTAGGGACTTTGGGCGGCAAAAGAGCTAACTGCCCTTTTAAGGACAATGCCCATCCAAATGCCCTTTTCAGGGCAATGGGGAGCTTAGGTTATTTTAGATAGTATTTTATTTGGGGGGATGGTTGTGTGGGTGGTGGGTTTTACTGTTGGGGGGTTGTTTGTATTTTTTTTACAGGTAAAAGAGCTGATTACTTTGGGGCAATGCCCCGCAAAAGGCCCTTTTAAGGGCTATTGGTAGTTTAGTTTAGGCTAGGGTTTTTTTTATTTTGGGGGGACTTTTTTATTTTAATAAGGCTATTAGATTAGGTGTAATTATTTTTTTGTACTTTAGCTAATTTAATTTAGCTAATTGTATGTAATTTATTTAATTGTATTTAATTTAGTTAATTTATTTAATTATAGTGTAGTGTTAGGTGTTAGTGTAATTTAGGTTAGGTTTTATTTTACAGGTACTTTTGTATTTATTTTAGCTAGGTAGTTATTAAATAGTTAATAACTATTTAATAACTATTCTACCTAGTTAAAATAAATACAAACTTGCCTGAAAATAAAAATAAACCCTAAGCTAGATAAAATGTAACTATTAGTTATATTGTAGCTAGCTTAGGGTTTATTTTATAGGTAAGTATTTAGTTTTAAATAGGAATTATTTAGTTAATGATAGGAATATTTATTTAGATTTATTGTAATTATATTTAAGTTAGTGGGTGTTAGGTTTAGGGTTGGACTTAGGTTTAGGGGTTAATAACTTTAATATAGTGGCGACGACATCGGTCGTGGCAGATTAGCGGTTAATAATATAATGTAGGTGTCGGCGACATTGGGGAAGGCAGATTAGGGGTTAATAAATAGTATGTGTCGGCGATGTTGGGGGCAGCAGATTAGGGGTTAATACATATAATGTAGGTGGCGGCGGTGTCCGGAGCGGCAGATTAGGGGTTAATAATATAATGCAGGTGTCGGCGATGTCGAGGGCGGCAGATTAGGGGTTAATAAATAGTATGTGTCGGCGATGTTGGGGGCAGCAGATTAGGGGTTAATACATATAATGTAGGTGGCGGCGGTGTCCGGAGCGGCAGATTAGGGGTTAATAATATAATGCAGGTGTCGGCGATGTCGAGGGCGGCAGATTAGGGGTTAATAAGTGTCAGATTAGGGGTGTTTAGATTCGGGGTTCATGTTAGGGTGTTAGGTGTAAACATAAAATGTGTTTCCCCATACGAATCAATGGGGCTGCGTTAAGTAGTTTTACGCTGCTTTTTTGCAGGTGTTAGACTTTTTTACAGCCGGCTCTCCCCGTTGATACCTATGGGGAAATCGTGCACGAGCACGTTTCACCAGCTCACCGCTGACTTAAGCAGTGCTGGTATTGGAGTGCGATAATGAGCAAAATTTTGCTCAACGCTGACTTCTTGTCTTTTAACGACGGATTTCTGAAAACTCATAATACCAGCGCTGCAGGTAAGTGAGCGGTGAGGGAAAACTGCTCGTTAGCACTGCACAGCCTCTAACGCAAAACTCGTAATCTAGGTGTTTAATTGGTAGTTAGTTTAATTTTAGTTTAATAGTTATATTAGTTTAATTGTTAGTTTAAAATTAGTTTTTTTTAATTTGACAGGTAAGTTTTAATTTAATTTAAGATAGGGAAATTGTAATTTTAATATAAAGTTAGGGGCGTTAGGTTTAGGGGTTACTAGTTTAAATTAGTTTATTGCGATGTGGGGGGCTTTCAGTTTAGGGGTTAATAGTTTAATTTAGTATATTTCATTGTGGGGGGGCTTGCGGTTTAGGGGTTAATAGCTTTATTATAGTGGCAGTGGTGTCGGGGAGTGGCGGAATAGGGGTTAATAACTTTAGTATAGTGGGGCGATGTCGGGGGCGGCAGATTAGGGGTGTTTAGACGTGGTTTTTATGTTAGGGTGTTAGGTTTAAACGTAACTTTTTTTGCCCCATAGACATCAATGGGGCTGCGTTTTCATTCTGTGATCGCAGGTGTTAGGTTTTTTTCTAACACTCTCTCCCCATTGATGTCTTTGGGGAAAGCGTGCACGAGCACGTCAAAGCAGTGCTTGTATTTTGTGCGGTATGGGGCTCAACGCAACCATATCGCACACACAAGCCGGCTGTTTGAAAACTTGTAATGGCATCTCTATGGAGGGTGAAATAACGCAGTTTTTGTTGCGTTTGTTAAATACCCTCTATTGCGCATAACTTGTAATCTACCTGAGTGTTTATAATGAACTTATTGCATTAAAATAAATCAGCACTCAACTTACAAGCAAGGCAGTGACTAAACTATAAACGCATTACTTATCTTCCTGTTTAGAACAAGGCAAGAGTCAGGCAGAGGAGTGCAGTAACAGCCAGCAACATCTTTCAGTCAGACACACACAGCAGATTTCACAGGTGCTAATGTCCGAGACTTCGCTCTAAGATGTTATGCAAAATTCTCTTCTGCCCTCCCCAAGCAATTCTAATATTTTAAAGTACAGTTTACCAGGCGTGTCTGTTATGTCAATCATATTATTTTGTTGCACGTGTGTAGTAAAATAAGAGTGTTCTCAAAACAAACAAATCTTCTCATAGTAGAGGCTAGCACTATCTGCCATGTGACATCCCACTCTTTCTAGTTGATAACACTGCTTAAGACAGGCATAGTGAAATACCAGTGAAAAGTTTCTTAAAGGCATGCATGTATTTTATGTTGTCTAAAAAGCAAAGTTTACATATAAACTGCTAATACATTAACTGTTTGATTAATTATTTGTGTATGGAATCATGGAAAGTCTCTAAACCCTTACTCTAACATTCCTTTTATTCAATCTACAATTCTAACATCATTCATCCACTACACAAACCTAACATCTGGATCATTCCACAATACATTTTTCAAACCTAATACACAAACCTCTCCAACCCCACTTCATTGTTGTTCACCTGTCTTTTCTAGCTGATAACCATTCCTAGCATTCCTGCTATTAACATATGTAGTTGTGTTACTTGCAAATAGTAGCAGATATGGGTGATAGTGGTACTCATAGCTGTGTAAACCAATGCATCTCTTCCCTATAAACCCTGCAGCATTATTATTATTATCATTTATTTGTAGAGCGCCAACAGATTCCAAAGGGCTATAAACATAGGCAGTATACAAGGTAGCATTTATAGGGATCATAAGGGTAGAGGGCCCTGCCGAGAGTTGCACTGTTGTAGTTAGCTATTATGAAGGTGACCTGCAAACAGTTGGACTCTTAGGCTTACATGCTAAAGGGGTTCAATGGGATAGCAATGAAGGAGAGGAACTGGGATTATTAAAGGTTAGTGTAGATTGTATGCATCCCTGAACAGTAGAGTCTTTAGGCAGCGCTTAAAGCTTTCAAAACTAGGAGAGAGTCTTCTGGAACGAGGCAGAGAGATCCAGAAGATGAGAGCCAGTCTGGAGAAGTTCTGTAAATGGGAATGTGAGGAGGTATGTCAGAGTCAGAATTTTGTGTTTAATCCTGGAGGCAAGAGGAAGCCAGTGAAGGGATTGGCAGAGAGGTGCAGCTGATGAAGAGCGACGAGTAAGGAAGATGAGCCTGGCAGAGGCATTCATTATGGATTGTAAATGAGCTTGGCGGCAGCTAGGGAGACTAGAGAGGACAGAGTTGCATTAGTCAAGGCGGGAAAGGATGAGAGAGTGGATTAAAATCTTAGTTGTGTCTTGTGTAAGAAAATGTCTAATTTTAGAGATGTTTTTAAGGTGGAAGTGGCAGGATTTATCCAAGGATTGAATGTGAGCAGTAAAAGAAAGATCTGAGTCAAATGTGACCCCAAGACATCAGTAATGATGGAGTTGTCGACAGTTATAGTGAAATGCCGGTGGAGAATTTGGAAGAAGGGGGGAAATAAAGAGCTCAGTTTTGGATAGATTTAGCTTAAGGTAGTAAGAGGACATCCAGGATGAGATGTAAGAAAGACAGTTAGTTACATGGCTTAGCAAGGTAGGAGATAGGTATGGTGCAGGGAGGTAGATTTGGGTGTCATCGGCATACAAATTATATTGAAAGAGAGGGAGGGGAGTAGATGTGAGGGGATGGGGTCGAGGGGACAGGTAGTGAGAGCACAGTATAAGTGCAGAAACTTCTTCCTCAGTAACAGGGGTGAAAGAGCTAAATTTATGGCTATGTGGGTTTTGGATAATTGCAAGCTTTTGAGGGGGTGGGAGACTGGTAGTACGTTGAGAGCTGATTTCGATTGTGATGGAGTTGATTTTGTTATTGAAATGCCTGGCAAAATCTTGAGCTGAGAGAGAAGTTGTATTAGGCGGTTGGCGGAGAAGAGTATTGAAAGTGGAGAATAGACATTTTGGGTTTGAAGAAAGAGTAGAGATAAGAGTAGAGAATTAATGTTGCTTAGAGAGATTAAGGGCAGAATAGTAGTAATTCAAGATGAACTTGTAGTGAAGAAAGTCAGCTGAACTCCGAGATTTTCTCCAGTGCCGCTCAGCAATAAGGGAACATCTGCGTAGGTACCGTGTCAGAGGAGTGTGCCAGGGCTAAGGATGAGTGTGTGATTTCCGAGCTATAGTAGGACTGGGTCCAGATTGTCAGGGACCAATGTAAATGTGGAATTATAGTGGCAGATAGATTGGTTAGGGAGAAGGAGGAGATGGAAGAGAGTAGAGGTTCGAGAGAACTAGCGAGCTGTTGCTGATCTAATGACATAATGCTTTTGTGAAGTTTGGTGTGAGGGGTAGAAGGAGGGAGAGTTGTAGGGAGGGATGTGATGTTACAAGTGAGGAGATGATAGTCAGAAAGAGGAAAAGGTTAGTGTGGTGGGTTTTGTTTTATTTTTTTGCTTTTTACTTTACATTATTTTATATTATTATTTTATTTTTATTTACTTTGTGGGTTTAACAGTTTAAATAACGTCCCTTACCTGTGATATAGACTGCAAATAGAAGATGGAATATATATATATATATAT
The DNA here is from genome assembly GCF_027579735.1 of Bombina bombina. Lineage (NCBI taxonomy): Eukaryota > Metazoa > Chordata > Amphibia > Anura > Bombinatoridae > Bombina > Bombina bombina. The sequence goes on along the minus strand of NC_069499.1, from coordinate 595,557,975 downwards.
ATATATATATATATATATATATATATATATATATATATATATATATATATATATATATATATATTTATACTGTGTATATATATATATATATATATATATATATATATATATATATATATATATATATATATATATGGATATACTGTAAAAAAAACCACACACAGCATATTTAGTTAAATGCCCCAATACATAATGGTTCTTACAGCAAGGGAAAACTGTTAGCAATGTGGAGAGACAATAATTACAATTCTGGGGATCGTGGCACTCAAAATATGTTTTTGTAATAATTTTTAAAATGCAATGTGCATGCAGCCACAAATGATAATATATGCACAAAGAGAAGAAAGGACTAATGATAATTATTCAAAAGTCAAAGAATGGCAAGGCCTCTCCAATGCAAATTTGTAAACCAATCTTGTATTTATTGTGAGAACAAAAGTAACACTTTCCACCATTTATTAAAGGGACACTGAACCCAAACTTTTTCTTTTGTGATTCAGATAGAGCGTGACATTTTAAGCAACTTTCTAATTTACTTCTATTATCAAATTTTCTTCATTCTCTTGGAATCTTTATTTGAAATGCAAGAATGTAAGTTTAGATGCCGGCCCATTTTTGGTGAACAACCTGGGTTGTCCTTGCTGACTGGTGGATAAATTCATCCACCAATCAAAAACTGCTGTCCAGAGGTCTGAACCAAGAAAAAATCTTAGATGCCTTCTTTTTTATATAAAGATAGCAAGAGAACGAAGAAACATTGATAATAGGAGTAAATTAGAAAGTTAAAATTACATGCTCTATCTGAATCACAAAAGAAAAATTTGGGGTTCAGTGTCCCTTTAAGACCAAATGTGCTAAGTATCACATCACATATAATATAATAAGGATATAAACAGAATCAGCTTTCTAAATAGATAGCAGCAGTGTAGGAAGCACTTAGTGCATATAGCACGCTTCCAAATAGGCTTAAACTGCTTAAATCGTTTTGCAGCAAACATAGGAGCACTTAGTGCAACTGCACGCTCCAAAACTTAGTAACAGGGGTATGAAAAATGACACAGTAAATGTCCACATCCAAATGTTTACATACTTCGGTGCAATTTTCTCAATTGTGGATCAATCCCAAAGGAATTATACTTATGTGCAGATGTTGATGTAAACAAGTGACCCCGCTTGCAAAAGTACCTTATGACTTATGATCCATCCACCGGTAAAAGGAATCTATTATCGACACCAATTTGCACTTTTGTGATTTTCCTTGAAGTTTTGAACAAAAGAGTTCCGTAGTAAAGCAATGCAGGGTGATCGATAAAATCCAGAAGATCTTATACCGCAACCATATAACAACCTTTTTGCTGTTTGTAACGTTTACTCCAAGATGCGATACTTTGTAGCATAACAGCCAGATCAATCTTCACCAAGCAATCACCATGTGTGCAATGCCAGATGACGCGTTTCGCCCCCTCCCACTTAGGGTTTGGCCAGGGCTTCGTCAGATAGCTGTCATTGAGCATAAATGGCTCTTTTATATCTTCCATTCACCTTCTTTGTATGCTTACTTAAAGCTATACCACAAAATTGTTGGTGATAAAACATTTAACAATATATATAAGTAAGGCTAGTTACATTGAGAGAAGCAACAACTTGGCAATAAAGTAATTTAAACAAATTCCTTTATCTTTGTTACATTTACTGTTTTTGCTATCATAGCTTAATGCTAATCTAAATCTAGTACAAAACAGCAAAATTATAACAGCCACATATTAAACAGCATATGCATAACAAACTCATTTGAGTGTATTTTAAGCATACAAAAATAGCAAAAAAGAGGAAATGCCAAAACGAAGGTGCTTTATATAAAATCTTCAATCCTTTATTTGTAACATCTTAAAAACAGCAATCTTCAATAAAACAAGCTAGTGTGTTCAGACCACATCATCTTATGTGTTTCAGCTATTGCAGCCATACTCATAGACATCTCTATGATGTCTATGAGTATGGCTGTAAGATGTTACAAATAAAGGATTGAAGATTTTATATAAAGCACCTTTGTTTTGGGATTTCCTCTTTTTTGCTATTTTTCTATTGCCTTGTGCACCAGCCATCCCAATTTGAAGACAGCTAAAAGTATCCAGACACCTGTAAAAAGACCCACCTACGAGAACCATATGGTCAGAGGAGGATGACGTCATGAAAGAGGGCCGAAGACTGGAAGCGGTAATAAGAGCAGAGACCACGGAGCACTAAGAAGACTACAGGGATTAAGCCTCTCTGCAAAGGCAGCACTGAAGGGTTGAGCTGCAAGGGTGAGTACATACTGAGCAGTGTAGACGTATGTGCACCTGCCGAGCCACCCACCAGCTGAGTCTGGAGGCAGCGAAAACAACCGAGCTGTGAAAAAAGAAGACGCAGAGGAGGTAAGCCCATTCTATAGCTCTTTACCGCTTGTCCACATTGAGTCCATTAAGACCATGTCTGATAACATTATATATGAATGAGTATTTGCTTGCCACTATCGCATGACTAACTACGGACATTTCAGGATTTTGGAACATTCTTTGTCTATTTTAAGCATACACTCAAATAAGTTTGTTATGCATACACTGTTTAATATTTTGCTGTTTGCATTAAGCTATGATAGCGAAAACAGTAAATGTAACAAAGATAAAGGAATTTGTTTAAATTACTTTATTGCCAAGCTGTTGCTTCTCTCAGTGTAACTAGCCTTACTTATATATATTGTTAAAGGTTTTATCACCAACAATTTTGTGGTATAGCTTTGAGTAAGCATACAAAGAAGGTGAATGGAAGATATAAAAGAACCGTTTAGGCTCAATGACAGCTATCTGACGAAGCCCTGGCCAAACCCTAAGTGGGAGGGGGCGAAACGCGTCATCTGGCATTACACACATGGTGATTGTTTGGTGAAGATTGAGCTGGCTGTTATGCTACAAAGTATCGCATCTTGGAGTAAATGTTACAAGCAGCAAAAAGGTTGTTATTTGGTTGCGGTATAAGATCTTCTGGATTTTATTGATCGCCCTGCATTGCTTTACAACGGAACTCTTTTGTTCAAAACTTCAAGGGAAATCACAAAAGTGCAAACGGGTCACTTGTTTACATCAACCACTGCACATAAGTATAATTCCTTTGGGATTGATCCACAATTGAGAAAATTGCACCGAAGTATGTAAACATTTGGATGTGGACATTTACTGTGTCATTTTTCATACCCCTGTTGCTAACTTTTGGAGCGTGCAGTTGCACTAAGTGCTCTTATGTTTTCTGCAAAACGAGTTAATCAGTTTAAGCCTATTTGGAAGCGTGCTATATGCACTAAGTGCTTCCTACACTGCTGCTATTTAGCAAACTGATTCTGTTTATATCCTTATTATATTATATGTGATGTGATACTTAGCACATTTGGTCTTAATTAATGGTGGAAAGTGTTACTTTTGTTCTCACAATAAATACAAGATTGGTTTACAAATTTGCATTGGTGCGGCCTTGCCATTCTTTGACTTTTGAATAATTATCATTAGTTCTTTCTTCTCTTTGTGCATAGACAATAATTACAACCACAACATTTTGGAAACGTTTGCAAAAGAGGTTCTATGTAAGTAACTGTCAATATTCAGATTGTGCACCTGCCTAGAGACCCACTGTAGACAGTCCTATCAGATAAATGTACAATTGACAATCCCTCTAGAAGCCAGAATATAGCATAAAACGTAAACGTACTAACTCATATATCATATGCTGCACAGGCTACCTTTTCTCAGCTTTGTCGATAGAAACTGCTTCCGGGTTAGTCATAGATGCCCTTATAGATACCAGAGAGCCTAATGGATGTAATCCTAATTGCTCAATATAAACAAACAAAGTCCAGGACAGCTCAATCCGGTATTTTATTTGTATTAGCAAAGACTATAAAAACGTTTAAAAAGGAAAGTCAGCGAAGGTGAAAACTATCACACAGTTTAAAAACAAACTTTCAGGTGTGTCCCATATTCACATAAGGGTTAAACCTCCTATTACGTCCTTCTGTTTTACCTTACCACCCACCAAATAAAGACACAACAACTGAGTTGGGAAAAGACCGGTCACGGTCACGTTTATTAAAACGTAAAACTTTAATGAAACTATTAGATAGTTTCCTAGGCAACTATTTTAACTTGAACTTTGTAAAAGTTCTATAACTCTTCGCTGCACATATCCCTATCTCACTATCCCCTACCAACAGCCGTCAAAGCCCCATACTGTACTGACAGCGTAGCACGGATTGCTGATGCTTCTTAGCATAGAATAGATGTAAATTCGTTGAGCTCTTCGGCCATACTTTGAGGAGGGGAACGCCTAGGCCGGCACCTAGCGGGCATCACCCCTCCCCATTTCCCCAAGGCCGTCACTCATCATTCAGACTGCTCGCTCCAGGGCTATGACCGACCTCCACAAGAAAAACAGAGTGTAACTCTTGCCGCCAACCCAACTGACAATCAGACCGTCCTCCACAAGATTGTTAAACAACCTTGCATAGACAAACCCATTTTTTTAAACTTGAGCCAACAAAGCTCTTCTTATGTCTGCTATAAACATATCCAACCCTTCGTCTGCCAAATGCACTCCATTGGGGCGATATAGTTCTTTGTCAGCTGTATTGCTGTCATGCCTAACAATAAATCCCGACAATGCCATGACCGCTCTTCCCAACTCTCTGTTCACTTTTTTCCTTACATTATAGGCCACTCGTTGAGAGACCAAGAACCTCCAATGCAGTCGTGTGACCACATTAGACCATCCCACCTTGACACCATGCAGCCATGCACACATCCATTTCATGTCAGAGACCATGCGACTGATAAAGTCTAAGGTAGGTATTGATCCAAAATCATACCCCCTACATGAAGAACCACTACGTCTGGTAAACCCCACCTCCTGTAGGCCTCCTGCAATAGGGAGGGCAACTCATTCCAAGTCAAGCCTCGTCGGCCAAGCCATCGAACACTGGCCCTCGATGCCGCAAAACCCAACTGTTGGCCCTCTGGGGAGCGAAGAGCCCTGATAGCTGCCCAGTGCATAAATGAGTGCCCCACAATCCAAATGCGCACCGGTGACTTGCCCTTACCTAAAACAACAGCAGTTGGATGTACTCAGCACAGGAAAACAAAACTATATCGCAGTCAGCAAGACTTAAACATAACCCCGTCTAGGCCGTTCCCCTCAGGCCCCTCCCTTCAAGGTCTCACTTAAATGACTTCAAAGGCCTGACATACAATTTATATCGATTTGATCTCCAGCGCCCCAACCACTTAATTTCACCCACTGATCGCATTCACCCGACCCAGCCCGGCCTATCAGCAAGAAGTCATCCAGGTAATGGGCAATCCGCCCCACTCCTGCAGACTCCTGCACCACCCAGTGCAGAAAAGAGCTAACACTCAAATAACACGCAGGACAAGGAACAGCCCATCAGCAGGCATCTGTCCACATAGAATCCCCCATCAAACTTCAAGCCCATAAGCTTAAAAGAAGACAGGTGCAATGGGAGCAATCTGAAAGTGGATTCTATATCCAGCTTTACTAGCATAGCCCCCTTTCCTGCAGCCTTCCCTAGCTCTACTGCTTCGTCAAATGATTGATAGTGCACCAAGCTCATTGCCGGATATATTCCATCATTTACCGAAGCCCACTTTGGGTAGGAAAGGTGGTGAATAAGCCTGAATTTTCCAGTCTCCTTTTTGGGAACTACACCCAGGGGGGAAACAACCATGTCCTTGAATGGTTGGCTCAAAAATGGGCCAACCACCCTACCCAACGCCACCTCCTTACGAATCTTTTCCCGCACTACCTCCGGGAATTCATAAGCCGACTTAAGGTTCCGATGCACAGCAGACCTTTGCACACAATGTTGCACAGGGATCCGAAAACCTACTGTCAGCCCCTCCCGCAGCACCCCTGCCGCTTCCCAATCAGGGTAGCGTGCCAGCCACGGGATGATTACCGACGCCTTAAGAGGCGTTGGGACCCTTGCCTCCAACTCCTCCTCTAGGGGCCCCCTTCTCGCCCCCACTATCCTTGCGCTTTTCACAGTCAATTCCTGAGTGTGGGCCGCCACAGAACTTACAGATGTGATGAAAGGAGCAACTTGCCCCCCTCTCGCACTGCTTGTCCTGGAGCTTCCAGCACTCCCTCCCCCGCCTTTTTGCGCGGACCTGGCACTACCTGACCTGTTACTCCCAGGCGGGGAAGGAGATCGCTCTGACCCCAATTTTGACCACAGGTGTAGTTCCTGAGTGCCGAAGTGCAGCAACGGGTTCCCCACCATTTTTCTCCTAAAGGCCATATCATAATCTCTCCAAGCGCCTTCCTTGAAGTGTTTATTAATGCCATCAATCGTATCGGCATATTTAAACAAATTATGCCCTTGCGCCGGCCACTTGTCCACATAGCAGGTAGCCAGGACCCTGAAACACTTTTCCCACTCCTCATACGTCTCTGGACGCCTGACCCTTTTGTGTCCAGTACCGTCCTCCGCATTTTCTTTCTCCCTATACGCCTCCGCGGACAACTCGAAGATGTTCACATACCTCCCCTCCTGGATCTTTTTGAGGAAGTGCACCAAGCAGGGGTATGTATCCCCCTGCATGGCTACTTTCCTGGACAGAGGGAGTGTTGACACCACTCCACTCAGTGTCGCAAGTTGGTTGCTCGCTACTACCACTGGCGTCTCTGCAACTCCTGCCTTCGCCTTTTCTTGTGCTGAAAACATCTTTTTAATCATCCTAAACATACGCTGCTGGCCTTTACCCACTAGCCCTAGTGCCTTACCACTCTCTGAGTCAGACCCGCTAGAAGATGTACCCAAGTCAGCGTGTGTGTGTATAGGAAATAAAAGCTCACCCGTCGCTGCCTGCTGCTCTGCCGTGGAAGAAGTTGAGGGTATCTCCCTTGACGATGTCGCAGGACCTGGTGCTGGCTAGGGCCCCCCCGAGGCTGAGATGCACTTGCTCCCAACGATCCGCTGGAAGAACTGGTCACCATAGTTGCCTGTGAAAGAACAGAAAGATGGGGAGTACTCTGGGAAGAGGACAGAGTCCCAGCAGGGCCCCCCCCCTTTCACTCATACCCCAATCCCCCCCCCAGTTTTCATTCCTAAAGCTGTAGAGACCACCCTTTGCCAATCCACATTCCCTGCCTGTACACCCACACCCCTACCCATTGAGGGGTCAATGTGTCCCTGAACCGTACCAGCCATCATGCTTCCACCTAAGCCAGACCCTGCTCCAGCACCTCATCTCCCCTGGCTCGCGGTAACTGCTGTCTGCCCCTGCTGCCCTTCATAAGATGAGACTGCCTGTCTCCCTAGTGACATGATCGGGGCCACCATGAACCCTATCTGGCTAGTTGTAATTGTGCTACCACCTTGCGCAACCCCATACTGACACACTGTATGAGTCCCATCTAACAAGGCCCCAGATGACTGCAAAACATTCACACCAGAATTTCCATAACTCCCAGTATTCCTCACAGCATTCTGCCAGCCACTCATAGGAACCAGTGTGCCCTGAATCGCTATGCCCTCTGTGCTTCCCACACCAGTTCCACTACCTGTCTGGCGCTGCAAAGATGCGATCCCTGTGTCTGTCCCTACTTCCGGTGCTCGCCATGCCGCCCCAGGACCAACTACTGCACTACTACTATGCACCCCACTGGCCTCAAGCCCACCTGATGCACCCCCTGGAGCCCCGCCCTCACCCCAGAGCCTCCCCAACTCACTGGGAGCTCCGTGGGTAAAGACGCTCCTGCTGCGCTGCTGTCGCCTGCCTCTGCCACGCCCCACCTCCGACTCAATGTCTGACGATGACGATGTATGTGACGCGTCATCGGAGGGGGCGTGGCTAGTTTCGGGCCTAAGCGCCCTCGCAACCGCATCCTGAAGTGAGCCTTCAGGCTCCCCCCCGCGCCCTCTGCCCTCCCGAACTGGCCCCGCCCCCGCCGCAGGGGCTGACATTGACTGAGCCAGCACCAAGAGGGCCGAGATAGTGGCCGGGGGAAGTGCTGCCAGTTGAGCTAGGCTGGAAGCCTTCAGGAAGCTCCTGTCTGGGGATGATGCCCCCAGCTTGCTGCGACTGCAGCCCCATCTGCCCTGCCACTTGCGTCAGGCCTGTACAGGCCCCAAGGGAATCCTCCCTCTGTTCATCCCCACTAGGCCTTGCAACCTCCCCAGCACTAGAGCTAGGGGCAGCCATAGTTTTCTTTGGCCTTGCAGGGCCCTTTCCTTTTCCTCCACTCCCTCTAGCTCTAACAATATGGGACAAAGGGGACCGGGCCTGGGGGGTAGGTGGTACAACCTCCTCAGAACTTTCCATGCTCTCTCCTGCAGGCCTCCTGACTCCAGCTGAACCTGATCCATCCTCTCTGAATCTTCTCGGCCTAACCGAAGCTCTCCTCGTGCGCTCCATAGCTCAGCAGACAGAAAATCCTCTCGAAGTCTGGAAGCAGGAAAAATAGGCCGAGACCACTGCAACATGGACCTATAAAGTTAAGCACACACTCCGCCCCTCAGATTGCAACAAAGTAACAACAATATCCCTGGCAAACTCCAGACTTCTACTCAGTTAACCCTTAATTTTGTTACAGCCCCACTAGAGGGCTCTCCACTGTCAGATACTTAGGTGGTACTATGTTTCTCTTATAATTCATAGTGCTCTCGGGTTGGTTTTCGATAAGCAGCCTTTTCTTATATTTGTATATTTATATATTTGGGCTGAGGATTACTAGGCTAGGTAGATGATATTAGAAAAGTAAAATTATACATATTATAACTGGTAACATTATTTTGATAAACACACAGCTCATTATATTCATCACTAATACATTCGCAACATACTATATATTGATGTGCTATATAGCCCAACAAATAGATCTTTTAAATTGTGTGTACGTACTATAGGTGATTGCTAGAGTGTTCAAAATATAAATTTGTTTATTCTAGGCTCCATGGCTCTCATTTCCTTATAACTGCAAAGAAATATCTTTGTTTCTATTCTAAGATGAATCTACTTGCATATATGCTACTATAAATCACAAACAGGTAGATTACAAGTTGTGTGTTCTTGTTTTAACGCTGAAAAAATTGTAATTTCAGCGTTAAAACAGCAACGCAGCCATTACAAGTCTGGTTGGTATAGCTGTATCGCAAACCTTTTAGCCTGTAACGCAACGTCAGTCCTACACTCGAAAAAATTACTTTTTTCCGTGGGATTCCCATAACGCTGCCATTACGAGTTTTATAACGACAAGATCCGTACCGCTATCTGAGAGCAGTAGTTATGAGTTTTACGCAACAAAACTGTTACATAAAACTCATAACTAAACTGTTGCAAAGTACACTAACACCCATAAACTACCAATTAGCCCCTAAACCGAGGCCCTCCCGCATTGTAAATGCTATATTAAAGTTATTAACCCCTATTCCCCCGCACCCCAACATTGCCCACACTATAATAAGTATATTAACCCATTTTCCGCTGCTCCCCGACATCGCCGCAACTAAATAAAGAATCAGGTATATAAAGTATCAACCCCTAAACCTCTGGCCTCCCACATCACTACCACCAAATAAACCTATTAATAGTGATGTCCCGAATAGTTCGCCGGCAAATAGTTCCCGGCGAACATAGCTTGTTCGCGTTCGCCGTGGACATATGCAATGTTCGGTCCGCCCCCTATTTGTCATCATTGAGTAAACTTTGACCCTGTACCTCACAGTCAGCAGACACATTCCAGCCAATCAGCAGCAGACCCTCCCTCCCAGACCCTCCCACCTCCTGGACAGCATCCATTTTAGATTCATTCGGAAGCTGCATTCTTATTGAGAGGAAGGACAGTGTAGCTGCTGCTGATTTAATAGGGAAATCGATAGCTAGGCTAGTAGGGCTAGAACATCAGTCTGCTTTTTTTTTTTCTGTGTAATTTAATTGCAGTTGCCTGCCTGCCAGCGTGTGTGTCAGGCTCACTGCGAATACTGTGCCCACTTGCCCAGTGCCACCACTCCTATCTGATGTAACAGTAGTGTACATTTAAAAAAAACAACACTTTTTTGACTGTGAAATAATAGCAGTCAGTTTCCTTCACACGTGTGCGTTTCAGGGTCTGCCAGGGCACAGTGTCACACCAGTGCAACTCATATCTGGTGTAACAGTAGTGTACATTTAAAAAAACAACACTTTTTTGACTGTGAAATAATAGCAGTCAGTTTCCTTCACACGTGTGCGTTTCAGGGCCTGCCAGGGCACAGTGTCACACCAGTGCAACTCATATCTGGTGTAACAGTAGTGTACATTTAAAAAAAAACTAGAAATTTTAATGTGAAATAATAGCAGTCAGTTTCCTTCACACGTGTGCGTTTCAGGGCCTGCCAAGGCACAGTGTCACACCAGTGCAACTCATATCTGGTGTAACAGTAGTGTACATTAACCCCTTAACGACGCATGTCGTACAGGGTACGTCGCACACAACCTGGTCTTAAAAGACCAGCGACGTACCCTGTACGACATTAGGGGTTTAAAGCGGCTGGAATCGATCCTGCTCGCTTCCAGCCGCTTTCCGGTTATTGCAGTGATGCTTCGATATCGAGGCATCCTGCAATAACACCCCTTGGCCATCCGATACAGAGAGAGACACTCTGTGGCCCTCTCTGCACCGGACATCGATGGCCGGTATCGTTGGTGGGTGGGAGCTGTGTGGGAGGTGGGTGGCGGCCATCGGTGATGTGGAGGGGGGCGGGATCGTGGGCGGGGATGTCCGGGGGCGCGCACGGACACACGCACGTGCACGGGAGGGTGGGGGCGGGCGCGTGCACGGGGAGGGAGCGGTTGGGAACCGCTACACTACAGAAAAAGTTGGTGTAAAATTTTTGAAAAAAAGGAATAAAAATTAAAAAAAAAAAAAGATCAGGCAGGTGGTGGGGGTTGGTCTGTGGGGGGGGGGGTGGAGCTACACTACAGAAAAAAAAAAAAAAAACAGAAAAAACTAGTTTTTTTTGCAAAGCAAAAAGCTGCCAGTACCCAGGATGGCCACCAATAAGGCAGAAGGGGAGGGTTAGAGAGCTGTTTTGGGGGGGATCAGGGAGGTTGGGGGCTAAGGGGGGATGCTACACCACAGCATATGTAAATATGCTAAAAAAATTAAAAAACCTTTTATTTTAGTACTGGCAGACTTTCTGCCAGTACTTAAAGGGACATAATACTCATATGCTAAATCACTTGAAACTGATGCAGTATAACTGTAAAAAGCTGACAGGAAAATATCACCTGAGCATCTCTATGTAAAAAAGGAAGATATTTTACCTCACAACTTCCTCAGCTCAGCAGAGTTTGTTCTGTGTAAAAAGTTATACTCAGCTGCTCCCAGCTGCAGGTAAAAAAAATTAAAAAAATGAAGAAATGAACAGAAGCCAATCAGCATCAGCAGTGCTGAGGTCATGAACTCTTACTGTGATCTCATGAGATTTGACATAACTCTCATGAGATTTCATAGTAAGCTTCCTTTACCTGATTGGTGAAACAATATGAGAGTGCACGATGCTAGTCCCTTCGGATGTCCCAGGACAAACACACTAAAATGCTGCTTAGAAATCCTTTACAATGGGAGGTGGCTACTGAGGAACTTTTGAGGTAAAATATCTTTCTTTTTTACATAGAGATGTTCAGGTGATATTTTCTAGACAGCTTTTTACAGCTATGCTGCATCACTTTCAAGTGTTTAAACATTTGGGTATTATGGCCCTTTAAGATGGTGGGGACAATTGTGGGGTGGGGGAGGGAAGGGAGCTGTTTGGGAGGGATCAGGGGATCTGCTGTGTCAGGTGGGAGGCTGATCTCTACACTAAAGCTAAAATTAACCCTGCAAGCTCCCTACAAACTACCTAATTAACCCCTTCACTGCTAGCCATAATACATGTGTGATGCGCATCAGCATTTAGCGGCCTTCTAATTACCAGAAAGCAATGCCAAAGTCATATATGTCTGCTATTTCTGAACAAAGGGGATCCCAGAGAAGCATTTACAACCATTTGTGCCGTAATTGCACAAGCTGTTTGTAAATAATTTCAGTGAGAAACCTAAAATTGCGAACAAATTTAATTTTTTTTTAAATTTGATCGCATTTGGCGGTGAAATGGTGGCATTAAATATACCAAAATGGGCCTAGATCAATACTTTGGGTTGTCTACTACACTACACTTAAGCTAAAATTAACTCTACAAGCTCCCTACATGCTCCCTAATTAACCCCTTCACTGCTGGGCGTAAACCACGTGTGGTGCGCAGTGGCATTTAGCAGCCTTCTAATTTCCAAAAAGCAACGCCAAAGCCATATAAGTCTGCTATTTCTGAACAAAGGGGATCCCAGAGAAGCATTTACAACCATTTATGCCATAATTGCATAAGTTGTTTGTAAATAATTTCTGTGAGAAACCTAAAATTGCGAACAAATTTAATTTTTTTTTAAATTTGATCGCATTTGGAGGTGAAATGGTGGCATGAAATATACCAAAATGGGCCTAGATCAATACTTTGGGATGTCTTCTAAAAAATATATATACATGTCAAGGGATATTCAGGTATTCCTCACAGATATCAGGGTTCCAATGTAACTAGCGCTCATTTTGAAAAAAAGTGGTTTTGAAATAGCAAAGTGCTTCTTGTATTTATTTCCCTATAACTTGCAAAAAAGCAAAGAACATGTTAACATTGGGTATTTCTAAACTCAGGACAAAATTTAGAAACTATTTAGCATGGTTGTTTTTTGGTGGTTGTAGATGTGTAACAGATTTTGGGGGTCAAAGTTAGAAAAAGTGTGTTTTTTTCGATTTTTTCCTCATATTTTATAATATTTTTAATAATAAATTATAAGATATGATGAAAATAATGGTATCTTTAGAAAGTCCATTTAGTGGCGAGAATAACGGTATATAATATGTGTGGGTACAGTAAATGAGTAAGAGGAAAATTACAGCTAAACACAAACACCGTAGAAATGTAAAAATAGCACTGGTCCTTAAGGGAAAGAAATTGAAAAAATGGCCTTGGCCCTTAAGGGGTTAAAAAAAAACTAGAAATTTGACTGTGAAATAATAGCAGTCAGTTTCCTTCACACGTGTGCGTTTCAGGGCCTGCCAGGGCACAGTGTCACACCAGTGCAACTCATATCTGGTGTAACAGTAGTGTACATTTAAAAAAAAACTAGAAATTTTAATGTGAAATAATAGCAGTCAGTTTCCTTCACACGTGTGCGTTTCAGGGTCTGCCAGGGCACAGTGTCACACCAGTGCAACTCATATCTGGTGTAACAGTAGTGTACATTTAAAAAAACAACACTTTTTTGACTGTGAAATAATAGCAGTCAGTTTCCTTCACACGTGTGCGTTTCAGGGCCTGCCAGGGCACAGTGTCACACCAGTGCAACTCATATCTGGTGTAACAGTAGTGTACATTTAAAAAAAAACTAGAAATTTTAATGTGAAATAATAGCAGTCAGTTTCCTTCACACGTGTGCGTTTCAGGGCCTGCCAGGGCACAGTGTCACACCAGTGCAACTCATATCTGGTGTAACAGTAGTGTACATTTAAAAAAAAACTAGAAATTTTATTGTGAAATAATAGCAGTCAGTTTCCTTCACACGTGTGCGTTTCAGGGCCTGCCAGGGCACAGTGTCACACCAGTGCAACTCATATCTGGTGTAACAGTAGTGTACATTAACCCCTTAACGACGCATGTCGTACAGGGTACGTCGCACACAACCTGGTCTTAAAAGACCAGCGACGTACCCTGTACGACATTAGGGGTTTAAAGCGGCTGGAATCGATCCTGCTCGCTTCCAGCCGCTTTCCGGTTATTGCAGTGATGCTTCGATATCGAGGCATCCTGCAATAACACCCCTTGGCCATCCGATACAGAGAGAGACACTCTGTGGCCCTCTCTGCACCGGACATCGATGGCCGGTATCGTTGGTGGGTGGGAGCTGTGTGGGAGGTGGGTGGCGGCCATCGGTGATGTGGAGGGGGGCGGGATCGTGGGCGGGGATGTCCGGGGGCGCGCACGGACACACGCGCGTGCACGGGAGGGTGGGGGCGGGCGCGTGCACGGGGAGGGAGCGGTTGGGAACCACTACACTACAGAAAAAGTTGGTGTAAAAATTTTTGAAAAAAAGGAATAAAAATTAAAAAAAAAAAAAGATCAGGCAGGTGGTGGGGGTTGGTCTGTGGGGGAGGTGGAGCTACACTACAGAAAAAAAAAAATAAAAACAGAAAAAACTACTTTTTTTTGCAAAGCAAAAAGCTGCCAGTACCCAGGATGGCCACCAATAAGGCAGAAGGGGAGGGTTAGAGAGCTGTTTTGGGGGGGATCAGGGAGGTTGGGGGCTAAGGGGGGATGCTACACCACAGCATATGTAAATATGCTAAAAAAATTAAAAAAACCTTTTGTTTTAGTACTGGCAGACTTTCTGCCAGTACTTAAGATGGTGGGGACAATTGTGGGGTGGGGGAGGGAAGGGAGCTGTTTGGGAGGGATCAGGGGATCTGCTGTGTCAGGTGGGAGGCTGATCTCTACACTAAAGCTAAAATTAACCCTGCAAGCTCCCTACAAACTACCTAATTAACCCCTTCACTGCTAGCCATAATACATGTGTGATGCACAGCAGCATTTAGCGGCCTTCTAATTACCAGAAAGCAATGCCAAAGTCATATATGTCTGCTATTTCTGAACAAAGGGGATCCCAGAGAAGCATTTACAACCATTTGTGCCGTAATTGCACAAGCTGTTTGTAAATAATTTCAGTGAGAAACCTAAAATTGCGAACAAATTTAATTTTTTTTAAAATTTGATCGCATTTGGCGGTGAAATGGTGGCATTAAATATACCAAAATGGGCCTAGATCAATACTTTGGGTTGTCTACTACACTACACTTAAGCTAAAATTAACTCTACAAGCTCCCTACATGCTCCATAATTAACCCCTTCACTGCTGGGCGTAAACCACGTGTGGTGCGCAGTGGCATTTAGCAGCCTTCTAATTACCAAAAAGCAACGCCAAAGCCATATAAGTCTGCTATTTCTGAACAAAGGGGATCCCAAAGAAGCATTTACAACCATTTATGCCATAATTGCATAAGTTGTTTGTAAATAATTTCTGTGAGAAACCTAAAATTGCGAACAAATTTAAATTTTTTTTAAATTTGATCGCATTTGGAGGTGAAATGGTGGCATGAAATATACCAAAATGGGCCTAGATCAATACTTTGGGATGTCTTCTGAAAAATATATATACATGTCAAGGGATATTCAGGTATTCCTCACAGATATCAGGGTTCCAATGTAACTAGCGCTCATTTTGAAAAAAAGTGGTTTTGAAATAGCAAAGTGCTTCTTGTATTTATTTCCCTATAACTTGCAAAAAAGCAAAGAACATGTTAACATTGGGTATTTCTAAACTCAGGACAAAATTTAGAAACTATTTAGCATGGTTGTTTTTTGGTGGTTGTAGATGTGTAACAGATTTTGGGGGTCAAAGTTAGAAAAAGTGTGTTTTTTTCGATTTTTTCCTCATATTTTATAATATTTTTAATAATAAATTATAAGATATGATGAAAATAATGGTATCTTTAGAAAGTCCATTTAGTGGCGAGAATAACGGTATATAATATGTGTGGGTACAGTAAATGAGTAAGAGGAAAATTACAGCTAAACACAAACACCGTAGAAATGTAAAAATAGCACTGGTCCTTAAGGGAAAGAAATTGAAAAAATGGCCTTGGCCCTTAAGGGGTTAAAAAAAAACTAGAAATTTGACTGTGAAATAATAGCAGTCAGTTTCCTTCACACGTGTGCGTTTCAGGGCCTGCCAGGGCACAGTGTCACACCAGTGCAACTCATATCTGGTGTAACAGTAGTGTACATTAAAAAAAAAACTAGAAATTTGACTGTGAAATAATAGCAGTCAGTTTCCTTCACGCGTGTGCGTTTCAGGGCCTGCCAGGGCACAGTGTCACACCAGTGCAACTCATATCTGGTGTAACAGTAGTGTACATTAAAAAAAAAACTAGAAATTTGACTGTGAAATAATAGCAGTCAGTTTCCTTCACACGTGTGCATTTCAGGGCCTGCCAGGGCACAGTGTCACACCAGTGCAACTCATATCTGGTGTAACAGTAGTGTACATTAAAAAAAAAACTAGAAATTTGACAGTGAAATAATAGCAGTCAGTTTCCTTCACGCGTGTGCGTTTCAGGGCCTGCCAGGGCACAGTGTCACACCAGTGCAACTCATATCTGGTGTAACAGTAGTGTACATTAAAAAAAAAAACTAGAAATTTGACTGTGAAATAATAGCAGTCAGTTTCCTTCACACGTGTGCGTTTCAGGGCCTGCCAGGGCACAGTGTCACACCAGTGCAACTTATATCTGGTGTAACAGTAGTGTACATTAAAAAAAAACCTAGAAATTTGACTGTGAAATAATAGCAGTCAGTTTTCTTCACGCGTGTGTGTTTCAGGGCCTGCCAGGGCACAGTGTCACACCAGTGCAACTCATATCTGGTGTAACAGTAGTGTACATTAAAAAAAAAAACTAGAAATTTGACAGTGAAATAATAGCAGTCAGTTTCCTTCACGCGTGTGCGTTTCAGGGCCTGCCAGGGCACAGTGTCACACCAGTACAACTCATATCTGGTGTAACAGTAGTGTACATTAAAAAAAAAAACTAGAAATTTGACTGTGAAATAATAGCAGTCAGTTTCCTTCACACGTGTGCGTTTCAGGGCCTGCCAGGGCACAGTGTCACACCAGTGCAACTCATATCTGGTGTAACAGTAGTGTACATTAAAAAAAAAATAGAAATTTGACTGTGAAATAAAAGCAGTCAGTTTCCTTCACACGTGTGCGTTCAGGGCCTGCCAGGGCACAGTGTCACACCAGTGCAACTCATATCTGGTGTAACAGTAGTGTACATTAAAAAAAACACTAGAAATTTGACAGTGAAATAATAGCAGTCAGTTTCCTTCACGCGTGTGCGTTTCAGGGCCTGCCAGGGCACAGTGTCACACCAGTGCAACTCATATCTGGTGTAACAGTAGTGTACATTAAAAAAAAAAAACTAGGGGGGGCGGAGCTAACCGCCGAAGCTACAAGTCGCACATTACCGGAGCTCCTGACTTCAATTCATATATAGTGTTAGTTTATCCACTTGGAGCCCTTCTTCCAGTAGCCACTTTGCTCTATCTCCTAGCCTATGTGACCGTCCTTGCACCATAAGAGCAGAATCCAAGGATTCCTACCTCACAACTCCTAGAGCTGACAACTAAGTCACACGCTGCAAAAGCGCGAACCGCCATCTTAACACAGGATGGAGTCACTTAGCAGATGGGAGGATGAAACGGAGAAACTGCTACAGGCCTTTTATGAGGAGCTAAAGAAAGATCTGCTTGCTTTTGGGGACAAGTTGGTAACACTTATACCTCACAGTCGACAGGATGAGGAGCTACATAGGGGATCAGTTCTCTCTGCTATGATACATGCCATAGCCGCTGCGCCTGACTCCACAAGTGACCATAATCCCCGCCCTGATGCTCACGAGCCTGAAGAATCGCTCACTGGAGCAGTGGAAGAGATCCTGTTCTCCTGTGTAGCAGAGAAGTATGCAGCGCCCCTGACTTCCCAGCCCATATTTGAACTTCCTCCTGCAGACCAGCCTGGGCTGCACAGTTGCGCCATGATCCTAAGGGACTCTACGATGCTAGCCGGGTACAATGATAGCTGCTATTACTTACACAGGGACAGCCGCTGCAGGGGTGATCCTCAGAATCAGCTACTTGACTCACCCTGGCTCCTTGATCTCGCTCAAGGTAGACTCCCGCAGAGCATTCTTCACCATGCTGTTTGCCTCTTCCCATACCAATTGGATAAGCGATGGAGATTGCGGTGGGACCCAGGAAAAGGCCAGTTCTGGCGCCTCTATCACTACAACACAGAGTGCAATACTGTCGTCACTTGCTCCATACGCCGGTTTGGGTGACTGGGATGAGGGAGACTTCTTAAATGAACCTCTCATATATTTTACACAAGATCCGCTGCTATGAATGATGACTCTAAAGTTTGATGTTTGATGATGGGAGCGTTTTCCTCATACCAGCTTTCCTGTTAATAACCCTTGCTCACAGTATAGTTGTTGGTTTGTAGTACTAAATTGTTTGTTGTTTATAGTGTCTCACTGGTTAAACTTCACTTGTCACCACAGAGACTGTTTAGTTGCAGTGCATATAGCTTAGATAAACTGCCTCAATCACACCTTCCCCTTGCACGCTTTTTCCATATATTCCATGTAGACCGCAGTACTATTAGCATAATAGGAGCTACAATACTGACATAATTTACATCTTATAAAATATATGTTTGTTTAATTCACCTTTTGGGCTATATTGGTTTAAGGAGGCAAACTATCTGTGTAATCCTGTAATTATACTATAGAAGGGATAATTACTGATACTTTAGGGCATAACGGTTTGAGATATCTGCTGGGTATTAGGTCTCATGTATGTGGTTTACTCTAGAATTTTCCATGCTATTTCTCACTATTCTCCCCATTAACCCCCTCTCCTTAGCTACCCACTACCTACAAAATTAGACATGGTCTTGTTTCCTCCCGTACTTTCTCCTTTTGTTTTTGGACCCACCTTAGGTAACCCCTCATTTTGGCCCTAATATGAAGTAATCTACCACTAGTCTGCATCGGCAGGATTTCCCAGAACTCCCCATAGTACTTAATAGGTTTCAGGTCCATATACTTTATAAACCAGTTGTGCTGCAGGTACACCTTATCCTCCCCCTAGAGCCCCTCACTAGACCTCTTTTTATGCTTCATGATAGCAAGCGCTGTAGCAAAAATGGTGAATATGCAAAAGTTAGCATTCTGGACAAAGATAGTTGAACGCAACATTCTCCCTAAGATATTAGTTGCTCCTTGATTGAACTAAGATTTGGAGTTTGTAAGGACTCATGCTTAAATACAGCAGAACACCCGTACCATGACAGGGAAATTTCATATTCCTCATTACCGGTAATTTGGGGTAGATATATCTATGCCGCTGCTGACTTAACCTACATTCACTGATCGTATATACATATACTAATAAGTGAGACTCCTCATCTAGATAGATCCCGACTCCTATTTAATATAGTCAAAAAGTGTTCTAGATGTCATGCTGAATACTACATGCTATTAGCCTCTCACCAGATATGAATTAAACTCCCCACTAATAGTCCTTGTTAAACATATGCATAGCTAACAGTGTCATAAATTTTGCCTACACATGCCCTCTAGCTTGCTTTTCTATCAGAATATCTCTGCTCCCACATCACCATGCCCTCCACCTGTAACAATCAAAGATATACATCGAGTATCCCATAGTCACCACTGTCAACCTCCCCCCTTGAACTCTATAGCCATCCTCGATCTTCACATCCATATCTGTAACTATATTTAAACAGCCAATTAATATGTTAAACACAATTATATCTATATTGGCTGCATCCTACTTCCATTGTCCCTCTAGACTGCATAACTATACAGTATACTATTCTCCTAATATCCCTATTACATTATAGTATTTACTTCCACTTTACGTAGATAGACACAAGTCCTACTGACTTCTTCAGAATAACAACCTCATAACCCTAGCACCATCCTCAGAAGATACCTAACAAGCGAGGGAACCATTTCATCCCCAGCTATATTATAGGCTCCACCTCCCTAGATGGAAAGCTCCGCCCCTCCATCTTCCCCTTATACTTAAGCGGCTCGTGCCCGCTGTCTTCCTCTCCCCCCTTATATACCTCGGCCCAAAAGTGGTCGACACATATGCTAAATCTCCACAAGCTGATACCTTAGACCCAGATAATTTAAAGAGTGTTTTTCCTATTGCAATGTGGAGATCATCTGTCAATAATATAATATAAAATTAAGTTCTTTTCTATCTCGCCTAAACTCTCTTCTATCTCCATTTTAAAATCCGATATGTTACTCTCTCTCTACATGTGTATCTCGCTTTGTTGATAATCTCAGCTTATAGTCATAGACAATGTACTGCTCACTTCAATGTAACTATGACTTAAGGGCGAATTTTGTTTGTCAATATCTGTTTCAACTTCAATAAAAAAAGTATTTTCGGGGGGCGGAGCCAACTGCCATGCTGTAAAGACGTCTGTGTTCAGAGCTCTGCTCACAGACCCAAGTTTATATAATATTTAGCTGAGATATAGCGAGGAAAAAGTGCTACTAGTGACTACACTTCATGCTATAAACATATTGTACTAACTGGAGAGCTGAAGTTTAGGATTTGCCAGTTCGTTTTCCCTACTTGAACAGGAGGCCTATACAGAACACCGGACAGTCTTGCCACCTGTATCCTGCACTCCGGAGGGTCGGGGATCCGCTCCGGAGTGATTTCAGTGAAAGAACTTTGCCACAATCATAAAATCTAACCTTAATGGTGCCGGGACTGCCTCCCTTTGGATTATTTGAGCTGGGGCTGTATTCCCTGGGGCCGCTGACTCTGTGACACCATCCCTGAGCTGATCCTGCTTGGCACACTACCCGGTGGGGCCGGCGGAACAATCTGGAGTGACCCGACGAGGGTCTAGTAAGAGAGGTCTGTCAGCGGAGTACGGAAGGTGCTTCCCCTGTTGCCGGTGTGATCGGTTGGTGCTGGACAGTGCACCGGTCCCCCACAAGGTAAAGCCTGGGAAAAGTTTTATTTTTATGCTGCCTACAAGGGGTATAATGTGTGTTTAAAAAGGACACTTGCTGGTGTAGGAAGGGAATCGGCTTCCACTACATAAACTATAGACTTGAGGCATTTAGACCTGCTGCATAAAAAGGCGCCAAAATCCGCCATTTCTCCTTCTCCCTCATCACACCTCTGCAGCGTCTGGGCAAACAATGATGCATAGATACTTCCCCTCAGATATTCTTTAGGGGATGTTGTTGTACTAGAAAAGCGGAATTCACTTGGAAGACACACTAAATAGATATGACTGTATGACAGCAGCATTAAAAAAAAAAAAGCCTAAAAGTAAAAGTTTTTTCTGCAAGTGTTTCCCTTCTTCCCCAGCTCAGAAAAGAGACTGCTATTCTGGACTGTCACATAAACATAGTTTTAAAGCAACCAACTTTATTGAGGGTGCCAGGTCTAATACAAGCTCTTTGCTATACATATTTAGCACTACTAACAAGTGTACAGTTATTGATCAGTACAACTACTCTTTCAGAGGATAGTGTCCTGAGAATCTAAATTACACACCACGTGGCTATATCCCATTCATGATTTAAAGACACATAACTTAATACTTTGATCTGTTGGAAGTATTTTCTTTATTGGAGACCCTGCAATATTCAAATAGCTGTCCTAGCCTTATCAGCTTTAACAAACTGTAATAAATATTTTTGTGGGCGACAGTTCATCTAGTGAACAGTTAGATTACATTACCTGACAAAAGATTGAACAAGCTGAATTGTGCCCACAGCTTGCAACTCACATAACAACTGGATAGCCTCACATAACTCTCACTGCATAACCACAGAAGTTGCTCACAGAGACACTAAACACTATTGAATGCAAAAACTCATTGCCGGGCTGGTCTCTATCCCCTTCCTTTCCCGCTGAACGCAGTGTCAGTGGGTCATACCCTAATATCCTTGCCCGTCTCTGTCCAGTGGGGACAGCTGCCCTGGGGTATAGAGACCAGTGGGGCTGTCCAGACTTCAAGCTACAGGATAGATAAATACATGGAGTCCCATTGGCACAAACTAAAGCCACTGAGATGCTAAAGAAATTGAAGATGTAAAGTTGTGTGTTAAAATGGTCCGACAATACCACATAGACTGAGACAAATTAGCACAGATGTAAACGGAATGGTGCCTTTTTCCACCTCACACTAGCCGTCCCTCATGATACCACATATATATACCATATAAAGCACTCTAAGAAAAAGGGGATGTAAGATAAATATATAGAATCACGCCCCTAACCATATAGAGGAGGAGGGTTCTGACAACTGAAATCAATATTATAACCTTCAATACGTCAAACAGCGTCAAGAGACCCTGGTCCTTATTGTCTCCTGCAAGACCCTCTAAACTACCTAATTGACCCACGGAAGGGGGAGATCTGAAGAGATAACCAAAATGTCGACTAGGAAAGGGAACAAAGCGGATAAAATGATGAAATCTGCATCTATGGAGACATTCTTTAGAACATCCAGAATCCACAAAAATAAAGAGCTTCTCCCAAATGAAGCTGAGGAAGATCCTGAATCTGAAAATGAGGGAGATCTTGAAGACATGACCCCTGTGACCAAAGCGGACCTCCATGCCTTGGTATCCAAACAGGATATCGCAACCAACTTCGATAAACTTTGGGAAAAGATGGATAGCTTCCAAGAAACAATTACTAACAGTCTCACTGATATCAAAACTGAGATCTCAGAACTAGGGACTCGGGTAGATTCCTTAGAAACTACAACTGATGAAATAGGTGAAGAAATGGCTGAAGTATCCCAAACACTGACAGCCCAACAACAAACAATAACAGAACTAGAAGAGAAAATTGAGGACATCGAAAATAGGAGCAGAAGATCCAACATTCGACTTAAAGGGGTTCCCGAGACAATTGGAGCTGAGGACCTATATGAATACCTCCAACAACTATTCAGGGCAATATTGGGAGCACCAGCTGACTCTGAAATCCAAATAGAAAGAGCCCATAGAGCCCTCAGAGCAAAGCCTAAACCAGAACAACCCCCGAGAGATGTGATACTTAAGCTTCTGAGATTTCCTGACAGAGAAAAAATATTAACAGCGGCCAGAAATAATCCCACGTTTAAATTCCAAGGTAATGTTATCCAGTTTTTCCAGGATCTCTGCATCAAAACCCTACAAAGAAGATTTACCCTTCGACCGCTCACCCTCCTCCTCAGAAAGCACCACATTCCATATAGATGGGGTTTCCCCTTTGCCCTGCATGTTATGAGGAACGGCAGAACAGTCACGATCAAATCCACTGCAGAAATACCTGATATTTGCAAATTCTTGGAGCTAGACCCGCCAGAAATTGTAGAGGGGGAAACAACAGCAGGCTCTTCAGAACCCTCTCACTCTCAAGCAAAACCTCAGAGGCCAAGATGGAAAAAAGTTACTAAAAAGAAAGCTAAAACATGAGACTCAGATATAAACAGAACAGTAACCCACTAGAAAAGTTTCTATTTTTCTGATATAGAAACATGAGTTATAGAGGAAGATTCTTAATCTCAAGATGGAGAAGGGGGTTGAGGAGGCATTAAGTCTAAAGAATGACTGTATGTTCATTAATACTTATATGATATTTATTATTGTGGTTTTTGTTGTGACCACGTACGGAACACACACCGTGGTGGTATTGACACATGTTGTGCAGTACATTATTTTACAATGTTAAGTTATTAGTTATATTAATGTTTATATTTTCTTTGTTGTTTGGAGTCACGGAATGCCTTACATGCACACAGAGCTCATCAATCGCGAGTAGATTGGCGAGATTCTGGGAGAGGTCTCATCAGACGTTGATTAAGGTACCCTTTAAATTTTTTAAATATCTGTTAGAAAAGAGTAGAGTACAAACATACCACTAAGAATGTCAATACCTAGAATTACATTACTCTCACACAATGTGAGAGGCCTTAACACTGACATAAAAAGAAGAACTGCAATAACTAACTATAGGCGACTGAGGGCTAATGTCATTTTCCTTCAGGAAACACATTTCCTACACTCCACCATACCAAAATACTGGGCAAAGGATTTCCCACAGCAATTCCACTCCACGATAGACTCCAAAAAAAGAGGAGTATCTATTCTTATTCATTCTTCCATTCCCTTCACACACAAAGACACAATAGCAGATAAGGAGGGCAGGTACCTTCTGGTGTCTAGTCAAATAGGAGGAATAGATATACTCTTCTGTAATGTGTATGCTCCAAATGAGCAACAAGATAAATTCTTCCAAAACATATCTCACCTGCTGACTGATTGGTCTAGGATGCGTATAGTTCTAGCAGGAGATTTTAACATAGATATGCAAGCATTAATAAAAGACTCGGCCAATTTGCAATCTAAAAAGAAACAAAGACAGAGAGGGGTAGCTAAATACATAGAGGGGATGCTTGAGCAGCACACACTGCAAGACACTTGGCAGATATTCCATGGGGATGCCAGAGACACTACATTTTATTCATCGGCACACAATAGCTACACAAAGATAGACTATATATATACGAGTCAGATACTCCAACCAATATTACAACATATAGATATTCTTCCTTGTGTATGGTCGGACCATTCAATCACTAAACTCAATTTAGGTGACCTGTTAGACCCAAAGAGAACAAAATCTTGGACATATGACCCATCCTATATCAAAAACCCGATCATCAAGGATAAAATCCTTAAAGATCTAGAAGAATATTGGCGGATTAATCTAGATACCACAAACAATCCTATCATACCATGGGCGGCACATAAGGCAGTGATTAGGGGTGTACTGATTAAAGAAAAGACAACAGCTAGGAAACAACATACCCTTCTATTAAGGCAGCTATATTCGGAGATTACCTCATTAGAAAAGACACACAGAATAACTAAATCCCAAGATATATTGACACAACTGATAACCACTAAAAATAAGTTACAAGCCATATTGAACGAACAATCCGTAAAGGCAGCACATAGATTGAAAACAAACTACTTTATTTTCTCCAACAAACCAGATAAATACCTAGCAAAAAAAATTAGAGACAATTATCAGGCACTATCAATACCAAACATACAGAATTCGAACGGTCATATGACATCCCACCCACAGGAAATTGTAGACACATTTGCACAATATTATAGTGAACTGTACGATGGGACTAAAGTGCAACATTCCCCCCTGACGGACAAACTATTTGACTCTTTCCTACACACAGCAAACCTGAAACCAATTACTGAGGCAGATAGAGAGACCCTTAATGCTAAAATTACTTATGCAGAGGTCCGAGCAGCCATCAAAGATCTTAAGCCAAGCAAAGCCCCGGGCCCAGATGGTTTCTCGGGGGAATATTATAAAGCTTTCAGGGATACTCTAATACCTCACCTAGTAGTATTTGCCAATCACATTATGGAAGGGGGAGATATACCTATAGAACTGCTTCAGGCCAGGATAGTGGTGATACCAAAACAGGGGAGGGACCCCCATTTATGCGCTAATTATAGACCGATTTCCCTCATCAACCAGGATCTTAAAATAGTTACAAAAATCTTAGCCAATAGGCTGAAACACATCCTACCCTCAGTCATACACCCTGACCAAGTTGGATTTGTTAAGGATAGGGAAGCCCCTGATAATATTAGAAGGATGGTATCGGTCGTTGACTTTCTTCGGGATAGGGGGATGCCTTCTCTGATCCTATCTTTGGATGCGGAGAAGGCATTTGACCGGGTTGATTGAAAATACATGCTGCGATTGCTGACATTAATGGGATTTAAGGGACGGTTTATGAACGCTATTGAGGGACTATATTCGACACCTACAGCTCAGGTCAGAGCAATTGGACATCAGTCAAAAACCATACAAATACTCAATGACACACGGCAGGGTTGCCCTCTGTCGCCCTTGATTTTTGCGCTTTGCATAGAACCCTTTGCTGCATATATACGTAACTGCCCGGATATCTGGGGACTAGAGGTAGGGACGATACATCATAAGATTACTTTGTTCGCAGATGATGTGCTACTTACCATCTCGAAACCACTGATCTCATTGCCACACGTATATCAGGCCATACAACTATTTTCTCAGATATCGGGTTATAAAATTAATGTGGACAAATGTGAAGCACTTCCCCTATCGATACCTAAACATACAATTAAGATGATTGAGACAAACTTCAATTTTAAGTGGGTTTCAGAGGGGCTAAAATACCTAGGGATAAAGTTGTCCACTCACTCCTCAAAGTTATACGCTGCAAATTACCTTCCCATATATAAAGCAATTAGATCAGACTTAGGAAAATGGAGGAAAATGGGTTTTTCTTGGTATGGAAGACTATCTGCCGTCAAGATGACGATTCTGCCCAGAATCCTCTATCTGTTTAGGGTCCTCCCAATTAAGGTCAATAACTTAGATTTAGATAATCTTCAACGAGACATACATAGATTCTTAAGGGACAACAAACACCCGAGGATTCCACATCAAATCCTGACGAGACACAGACAATTGGGGGGAGTGGGGTCCCCCAACTTACATGACTATTACAAAGCAGCTAGACTGGCACAGGATTCAATACTCGCGAGAAGACAGAAAGATGTTCTCTGGCCTGCTTTAGAGGCAGCTATGGAGGGGAAGGAGGAACCTGATGATATCCTCTGGGGTACTCCAAAGACTAAAGACACAAGGGTTTATCGAAACAAAACTACACAAATGACCAAGCAAGAATGGACTAAGATACAAAGGATAGGGAAGCTGATGCCTACACAATCCTTACTGATACCATTAAAATATTTGATAAATAAGGAATTTATATACCATATAAAGAAATGGGAAAACAAAGGCCTATACAGGGTGGCAGATATGCAGTCACAAGGTAAATTATTGACCTTTACACAACTTAGACAGAAGTTAGAGCCTATACAAATACAGTGGTTCCTCTACCTACAGGTCATCTCAGCTATACAACCATATATCAACAGGGCCAAGACACATAGTCAAAGGACGACTCTCGAAAACCTATGCTCAGCAACCATTAGACCCAAAAAAGCAATCTCTAGGTTATACATATCACTACAAGAAAATAAAAATGTAACTAAATCTACACTGTTGCTAAAATGGGAGGAGGATATTGCTGGAGAGTATGCGATTGACAAATGGAATGATATATTCTATAACGCTAGTAAAGGCCTTATGAGCGCAGACCTTAGAGAGAACGTACTGAAAACAACCTTTAGATGGTACTTAACACCCATGAAAACATCTCATATGACACCGGGAAATTCTAGACTTTGCTACAGAGGGTGTGGAGTCAGAGGAACATATCTCCATATGTGGTGGGAATGCCCTAGAGTCCAAACCATTTGGCGAGAGCTGTCCCTATTGCTGAGCAACCTACTAACCAAACAGATCTCGCTCACACCAGCCCAGGCATTGTTACATGAGACGGTCCCAAGACTAAACCCACACATAAACACTTTTATCCGAATTTTATGTACCACTACAAGAATAGCTATAGCTAAATATTGGAAAAACGAGACACCGACGTGGACAGAGGTCCTTAATAGAATACAGATGGTTTATTCAATGTACGAGACAGCAGCTTATATACAGGACACAGGGCCTACGTTCCAGAAGATATGGTTTTACTGGATAACTAAAGGGGACGTAGAAATAAGGTAAGAAGGGAGGCAAGGATTCCTTTAGAGGAAGATAGTTGCTGATCTGACGCAAGAGATTATTTAATATAAGGAAAATTGATGAGGAAGCTACTAATAGCAATATAACTGAGATAAAAGGCGTGAGGTATTCGTGACTCCATTAGTTTAATTTGTTATGTTATGAGAAATGTTGAGTTTTGTTTATTTGTTCTAATTAGATATACAATAGAGCTAAAGTTATGAGAATCTGGCCCCCATGATTAGTTACTTCTAATAAAGAGTCATATATCCAAGGATGTATAAAAGAAGTAATGGAAGGAAAAAGATGAAAAGGGGAGAAACCTCCATATACACTGATACAGACTACAACATAGATAGCAGCATAATTTAATTGGAGATATCTTATGGACATGAGGATAAAAGTAAATACAGAGGGTTTTCATCGGAAACTCTGCTCAAGGAACTGTCTTCAGCTGAGAACGATACGTACCTCAGTATATAATTATAAGTAAGGTATTCTTTATCATGCTGCCGAATGTTTTCATCTTCTATGTGCTTGCTTAATGTACCCTACATGTATTGTATCTGAAGTGTAATGGGGAGGTTTGTGGTTTAATAAAAAATATTTTATCTAAAAAAAGTATTTAAAAAAAAAAAAAAAAAAAAACTAGAAATTTGACTGTGAAATAATAGCAGTCAGTTTCCTTCACGCGTGTGCGTTTCAGGGCCTGCCAGGGCACAGTGTCACACCAGTGCAACTCATATCTGGTGTAACAGTAGTGTACATTTAAAAAAACCTAGAAATTTGACTGTGAAATAATAGCAGTCAGTTTCCTTCACGCGTGTGCGTTTCAGGGCCTGCCAGGGCACAGTGTCACACCAGTGCAACTCATATCTGGTGTAACAGTAGTGTAGATTAAAAAAAAAAAACTAGAAATTTGACTGTGAAATAATAGCAGTCAGTTTCCTTCACACGTGTGCGTTTCAGGGCCTGCCAGGGCACAGTGTCACACCAGTGCAACTCATATCTGGTGTAACAGTAGTGTACATTAAAAAAAATCTAGAAATTTGACTGTGAAATAATAGCAGTCAGTTTCCTTCACGCGTGTGCGTTTCAGGGCCTGCCAGGGCACAGTGTCACACCAGTGCAACTCATATCTGGTGTAACAGTAGTGTATATTAAAAAAAAAAAAAAAACTTGAAATTTGACTGTGAAATAATAGCAGTCAGTTTCCTTCACGCGTGTGCGTTTCAGGGCCTGCCAGGGCACAGTGTCACACCAGTGCAACTCATATCTGGTGTAACAGTAGTGTACATTAAAAAAAAACTAGAAATTTGACTGTGAAATAATAGCAGTCAGTTTCCTTCACACGTGTGCATTTCAGGGCCTGCCAGGGCACAGTGTCACACCAGTGCAACTCATATCTGGTGTAACAGTAGTGTACATTAAAAAAAAAAACTAGAAATTTGACTGTGAAATAATAGCAGTCAGTTTCCTTCACGCGTGTGCATTTCAGGGCCTGCCAGGGCACAGTTTCACACCAGTGTAACTCATATCTGGTGTAACAGTAGTGTACATTAAAAAAAAAACTAGAAATTTGACTGTGAAATCATAGCAGTCAGTTTCCTTCACACGTGTGCGTTTCAGGGCCTGCCAGGGCACAGTGTCACACCAGTGCAACTCATATCTGGTGTAACAGTAGTGTACATTAAAAAAAAAAAATAGAAATTTGACTGTGAAATAATAGCAGTCAGTTTCCTTCACACGTGTGCGTTTCAGGGCCTGCCAGGGCACAGTGTCACACCAGTGCAACTCATATCTGGTGTAACAGTAGTGTACATTAAAAAAAAAATAGAAATTTGACTGTGAAATAAAAGCAGTCAGTTTTCTTCACACGTGTGCGTTCAGGGCCTGCCAGGGCACAGTGTCACACCAGTGCAACTCATATCTGGTGTAACAGTAGTGTACATTAAAAAAAACACTAGAAATTTGACAGTGAAATAATAGCAGTCAGTTTCCTTCACGCGTGTGCGTTTCAGGGCCTGCCAGGGCACAGTGTCACACCAGTGCAACTCATATCTGGTGTAACAGTAGTGTATATTAAAAAAAAAACTAGAAATTTGACTGTGAAATAATAGCAGTCAGTTTCCTTCACACGTGTGCGTTTCAGGGCCTGCCAGGGCACAGTGTCACACCAGTGCAACTCATATCTGGTGTAACAGTAGTGTACATTAAAAAAAAAACCTAGAAATTTGACTGTGAAATAATAGCAGTCAGTTTCCTTCACACGTGTGCGTTTCAGGGCCTGCCAGGGCACAGTGTCACACCAGTGCAACTCATATCTGGTGTAACAGTAGTGTACATTAAAAAAAAAATAGAAATTTGACTGTGAAATAAAAGCAGTCAGTTTTCTTCACACGTGTGCGTTCAGGGCCTGCCAGGGCACAGTGTCACACCAGTGCAACTCATATCTGGTGTAACAGTAGTGTACATTAAAAAAAACACTAGAAATTTGACAGTGAAATAATAGCAGTTAGTTTCCTTCACGCGTGTGCGTTTCAGGGCCTGCCAGGGCACAGTGTCACACCAGTGCAACTCATATCTGGTGTAACAGTAGTGTACATTAAAAAAAAAAACTAGAAATTTGACTGTGAAATAATAGCAGTCAGTTTCCTTCACACGTGTGCGTTTCAGGGCCTGCCAGGGCACAGTGTCACACCAGTGCAACTCATATCTGGTGTAACAGTAGTGTAGATTAAAAAAAAAAACTAGAAATTTGACTGTGAAATTATAGCAGTCAGTTTCCTTCACACGTGTGCGTTTCAGGGCCTGCCAGGGCACAGTGTCACACCAGTGCAACTCATATCTGGTGTAACAGTAGTGTACATTAAAAAAAATCTAGAAATTTGACTGTGAAATAATAGCAGTCAGTTTCCTTCACGCGTGTGCGTTTCAGGGCCTGCCAGGGCACAGTGTCACACCAGTGCAACTCATATCTGGTGTAACAGTAGTGTATATTTAAAAAAAAAAAAAACTTGAAATTTGACTGTGAAATAATAGCAGTCAGTTTCCTTCACACGTGTGCGTTTCAGGGCCTGCCAGGGCACAGTGTCACACCAGTGCAACTCATATCTGGTGTAACAGTAGTGTACATTAAAAAAAAACTAGAAATTTGACTGTGAAATAATAGCAGTCAGTTTCCTTCACACGTGTGCGTTTCAGGGCCTGCCAGGGCACAGTGTCACACCAGTGCAACTCATATCTGGTGTAACAGTAGTGTACATTAAAAAAAAAACTAGAAATTTGACTGTGAAATAATAGCAGTCAGTTTCCTTCACGCGTGTGCATTTCAGGGCCTGCCAGGGCACAGTTTCACACCAGTGCAACTCATATCTGGTGTAACAGTAGTGTACATTAAAAAAAAAATAGAAATTTGACTGTGAAATAAAAGCAGTCAGTTTCCTTCACACGTGTGCATTTCAGGGCCTGCCAGGGCACAGTGTCACAGTGTCACACCAGTGCAACTCATATCTGGTGTAACAGTAGTGTACATTAAAAAAAAATACAATTTTGACTGTAATAAATTGAATAGCAGTTAGATGTCTGCAAACATGTGTGTCAGGCCTACAGCGTCTACTCTGCCAACTTCTGCCAGTGCACAGTGCCACTCATATCTGTTGTCACAGTAGCTTGCACGCATAGTACCACTAATCGAAAAAAGAAATGACAGGCAGAGGCAGGCCACCCCGCAGGGGCCGTCGTGGTTGTGGTGCTGTGATTCCCTTTGGCACTAGAATATTGCCCAGTGTTCAGAGGCCACGTAACCTGAACTCAAAAAGTTCTGAGGACATAGTTGACTGGCTAACACAGGACACCCAATCATCTACAGCTTCCACTTGGAACCTTGATGCACCATCCTCCTCCAGCTTAGCTTCGGGCACCTCTCAAGTTACCACTCGCCCGCCTGCCGCCACCACCAACACTAGCACCACAGCTGCTTCACTTGATCTGTCAGAGGAGTTATTTACACATCAGTTGGAAGAAATGAGTGATGCGCAACCATTATTGCCAGAGGATGTAGATAACAGGGATATGTCTCAGTCAGGCAGCATTACACACATGGACGTACGGTGTGATGATGATAATGTTGTACCTGCTGCTGCTTCCTTTGCTGAGTTGTCAGATACAAGTGAAGCGGTTGATGATGACGATGCGTCCGTGGATGTCACGTGGGTGCCCACTAGAAGAGAAGAAGAACAGGGGGAAAGTTCAGATGGAGAGACAGAGAGGAGGAGGAGACGAGTTGGAAGCAGGAGGAGGTCGTCGCAAGGAGCTAGTGGCACAGTCAGACAGCACGCATCGGCACCCGGGGTCAGCCAGACAGCACGCCAATCAATGCATGCTGTTGCCACCACCAGAATGCCGTCATTGCAGAGCTCAGCAGTGTGGCAATTTTTTTGTGTGTCTGCCTCTGACAACAGCGATTTTGCAACCTGTGCCAAAAGAAACTGAGTCGTAGGAAGTCCAACACCCACCTAGGTACAACCGCTTTGCGAAGGCACATGATCGCACATGACAAACGCCTATGGGATCAACACATGAATACAAGCAGCACACAAACTCAAAGCTGCCATCCTCCTCCTGGTCCAGCATCTTCAGCCACATCAACCACTGCTGTCTTCCTTGCCCCCTCTCAACCATCCGCCACTCCGTCTCTCGCCTTGAGCAGTTCCTGCTCATCTGCCCACAGTCAGGTGCCTGTCAAGGACATGTCTGACAAGAAGCCAATGTCACAAAGTCACCCCCTTGCCCGGCATCTGACAGCTGGCTTGTCTGAACTCTTAGCCCGCCAGCTTTTACCATACAAGCTGGTGGAGTCTGAGGCATTCCAAAAATTTGTAGCTATTGGGACACCGCAGTGGAAGGTACCCGGCCGAAATTTCTTTGCACAAAAGGCAATCCCCAACCTGTACCCGATTGTGCAAAAGGAAGTAATGGCATGTCTGGCACACAGTGTTGGGGCAAGGGTCCATCTGACCACTGATACCTGGTCTGCAAAGCATGGTCAGGGCAGGTATATCACCTACACTGCGCATTGGGTAAAACTGCTGATGGCTGCCAAGCATGGAATGCGTGGCTCTGCAGAGGAGTTGGTGACACCGCCACGACTTGCAGGCAGGCCTGCTGCCACCTCCTCTACTCCTCCTACTCCATCTTCTTCCATAACCTCCTCGGCTGAGTCCTCTTCTGCTGCTGCATCTTGCTCCACATCAACGGCACCCCCCCAGCTCCCCAGGTACTATTCCACATCCCGGATACGGCAGTGCCACGCCGTCTTGGGGTTGACTTGCCTGAAAGCAGAGAGTCACACCGGACCAGCACTCCTGTCTGCCCTGAACGCACAGGTGGATCAGTGGCTGACCCCGCACCAACTGGAGATCGGCAAAGTGGTTTGTGACAACGGAAGAAATTTGTTGGCGGCAGCATGGCACATGTGTGTAATCTGATCGTACAACGCTTTGTGCATAAGTACCCAGGCTTACAGGACGTCCTGAAGCAGGCCAGGAAGGTGTGTGGCCATTTCAGGCATTCCTACACAGCCATGGCACACTTTTCAGATATCCAGTGGCGAAACAACATGCCAGTGAGGCGCTTGATTTGCGACAGCCCGACATGGAATTCAACACTCCTAATGTTCGACCTCCTGCTCCAACAAGAAAAAGCCGTTAACGACTATTTGTATGACCGGGGTGCTAGGACAGCCTCTGCGGAGCTGGGAATTTTTTGCCACGTTACTGGACGCTCATGCTCAATGCCTGTAGGCTCATGTGTCCTTTTGAGGAGGTGACAAACCTAGTCAGTCGCACTGAAGTAGCCATCAGCGACATCATACCAATTGTTTTCTTCCTGGAGCGTGCCCTGCGAAGAGTGCTGTATCAGGCTGTAGATGAGCGTGAAGAGGAAGAGTTGTGGTCACCATCACCACCAGAAACAGCCTTATAAGCATCGCTTGCTGGACCTGCGGCAACGCTGGAAGAGGATTGTGAGGAAGAGTAGTCAGAGGAGGAATGTGGCTTTGAGGAGGAGGAGGAAGACCAACCACAACAGGCATCCCAGGGTGCTCATTGTCACCTATCTGGTACCCGTGGTGTTGTACGTGGCTGGGGGGAAGAACATACCTTCAGTGAGATCACTGAGGACGAGGAACGGGACATGAGTAGCTCGGCATCCAACCTTGTGCAAATGGGGTCTTTCATGCTGTCGTGCCTGTTGAGGGACCCTCGTATAAAAAGGCTGAAGGAGAACGACCTTTACTGGGTGTCCATGCTACTAGACCCCCGGTATAAGCAGAAAGTGCCTGAAATGTTACTTAATTACCGTAAGTTGGAAAGGATGCAGCAGTTCCAAAATAAATTAAAAAGTATGCTTTACACAGCGTATAAGGGTGATGTCACAGCACAACGGGAATCTAACAGGGGAAGAGGTGAAAGTAATCCTCCTCCTCCCACGACCACGCCGGCAAGGACAGGACGCTTTACAGACGTGTTGTTGATGGAGGACATGCAGAGCTTTTTAAGTCCTACGCATCACCACAGCACTTCGGGGTCCATCCTCAGAGAACGACTCGACCGACAGGGAGCAGACTACCTCGCCTTAACTGCAGATATCGACACTCTGAGGAGCGATGAACCCCTTGACTACTGGGTGTGCAGGCTTGACCTGTGGCCTGAGGTATCCCAATTTGTGATAGAACTTCTGGCCTGCCCCGCTTCAAGTGTCCTGTCAGAAAGGACCTTCAGTGCAGCAGGAGGTATTGTCACTGAGAAGAGAAGTCGCCTAGGTCAAAAAAGTCTAGATTACCTCACCTTTATTAAGATGAATGAGGGATGGA
Organism: Bombina bombina; assembly: GCF_027579735.1. Lineage (NCBI taxonomy): Eukaryota > Metazoa > Chordata > Amphibia > Anura > Bombinatoridae > Bombina > Bombina bombina. The sequence goes on along the minus strand of NC_069499.1, from coordinate 595,523,587 downwards.
TCCCGAAGGGACTGACAGTGGGCGATACATTCGACTATAAAAGGCCTGATGAGATGAGCTGCCTTGGGCTAAAAATGGTCCACACGCTGCTGTATTTTATCTCTGAATGCCTGATGACTTGTGTGATTTATCCGCCACCAACTAGGGTTCAATCCGCAATGTTATAGGGCACTTTCTGCCTGGGAAACAAACATCAATTTTTCTGGCCGCTGCTACAGCAGAGGCTGCAACAATACCTAATTTTTCAGGCATGTGTACATGCCTAATTTTCTGGCCTCTGGTGCTGCACTGTGGCTTCAAAAACCAAACAAAAAAAAAGGCACATAACAGGGATTAAACTTAGCTGCCTTGGGCTAAAAATGGTCCACACGCTGCTGTATTTTATCTCTGAATGCCTGATGACTTGTGTGATTTATCCGCCACCAACTAGGGTTCAATCCGCAATGTTATAGGGCACTTTCTGCCTGGGAAACAAACATCAATTTTTCTGGCCGCTGCTACAGCAGCGGCTGCAACAATACCTAATTTTTCAGGCATGTGTACATACCTAATTTTCTGGCCTCTGGTGCTGCACTGTGGCTTCAAAAACCAAACCAAAAAAAAGGCACATAACAGGGATTAAACTGATAGGAATAGTACTACTTAACACACCACTCCTATCTGGTGGCACATTAGATTGCACGCGCAGTGCCCCAAATTTGAAGTAGGAGGTCCGACCAAGCATCTTTTTCTATCTCCCGGTTCCTAAAATCTATGCCATATACATGTCCCCTGATAGGGGATGTAACAGGGATTAAACTGATAAGAATAGAACTACTTAACACACCACTCCTATCTGGTGGCACATTAGATTGCACGAGTAGTGCCCCAAATTTGAAGTAGGAGGACCGACCAAGCATCTTTTTCCATCTCCCGGTTCCTAAAATAGATGCCATAAACACGTCCCTTGATAGGGAACGTAACAGGGATTAAACTGATAAGAATAGTACTACTTAACACACCACTCCTATCTGGTGGCACATTAGATTGCACACGCAGTGCCCCAAATTTGAAGTAGGAGGACCGACCAAGCATCTTTTTCCATCTCCCGGTTCCTAAAATAGATGCCATATACACGTCCCCTGATATGGGACGTAACAGGGATTAAACTGATAAGAATATAACTACTTAACACACCACTCCTATCTGGTGGCACATTAGATTGCACGCGCAGTGCCCCAAATTTGAAGTAGGAGGACCGACCAAGCATCTTTTTCCATCTCCCGGTTCCTAAAATCTATGCTATATACACGTCCCCTGATAGGGGACGTAACAGGGATTAAACTGATAGGAATAGTACTACTTAACATACCTTATAATAATGCAGAGAGAGGCAATGCAGAGAGAGGAGTCTGAAGAAGAGGAGTCAGAGGAGGAAGGTGGCTTTGAGGAGGTGGAAGACCAAACACAGCAGGCGTCCCAGGGGGCTTGTTGTCACCTTTCGGGGACCCTTGGTGTTGTACGTGGCTGGGTGGAGGAAGAGACCTTCAATGACATCAGTGAGGACAAGGAACGGGACATGGCTATCTTGGTATCCAAGGGAGCGCTTAAAGCTTAATAGGAAGCAAATGGCATATAGCTAGATGGGTTTTAAAATATGACCGCAGTCTAAGGTTTAATACATTCAATAATAATACAATAATGTTAAAAATATTACTTTAAAAAGTAGCATGGATCCATGATATATACATATAAAAACAACAAATAAATAGCGTCTCGCTATAATGGTGTACAGATCTGAACAAACAGTCTAGCTGATGGACAATATTGAAGAGGGTAAACAGTAGACAATAAGTACGATATAAAATGAAATAGAATAAAACTGTGATCAATAAAAAATAGTGTTCCAAATGAGGGTGAAAAAATAATAATCACATTAGTCTCAAATAAGTCTCAAATAATCCAAATATAGATGCAAAAAAAATGTCCACAAAAAAAGGGGGTCCACAAAAAAGAAGTCGAATCCTCAAATTAAAATAAATCCATGTGTTAGTGGGTGTCCAAAATTCACAAAGGTGTGTTCAAGATAATAATGTGGCAAACAATTGTGTAGCAAACAATTGTGGCAAAATGTCTGTGGCAAAAGGTTGTGATGAAAAACAGTAATTTGAAAGGGTATACAATAAAAAAGTGTATCCAAATGATAAAAAATGGTGTCAGTAGAAAAAATGTAAAAAACAAACTTGTGTCAGTGGCTGGATAACGGTTTAACCGTATTAAAAGTTCTTTGACCTGAAAGTGATAGTCTTGAGAAAGGCCTTGATATACTTGACATACTGGTAAGCTTATTTCCTATTTTCAGCTAAGTGTAAAAACTTATTGCACCATTGTTTGTTTGTTTTCACTTTCAGGTCAAAGAACTTTTAATACGGTTAAACCGTTATCCAGCCACTGACACAAGTTTGTTTTTTACATTTTTTCTACTGACACCATTTTTTATCATTTGGATACACTTTTTTATTGTATACCCTTTCAAATTAGTGTTTTTCATCACAACCTTTTGCCACAGACATTTTGCCACATTTGTTTGCTACACAATTGTTTGCCATATTATTATCTTGAACACACCTTTGTGAATTTTGGACACCCACTAACACATGGATTTATTTTAATTTGAGGATTCGACTTCTTTTTTGTGGACCCCCTTTTTTTGTGGACTTTTTTTGCATCTATATTTGGATTATTTGAGACTTATTTGAGGCTAATGTGATTATTATTTTTTCACCCTCATTTGGAACACTATTTTTTATTGATCACAGTTTTATTCTATTTCATTTTATATCGTACTTATTGTCTACTGTTTACCCTCTTCAATATTGTCCATCAGCTAGACTGTTTGTTCAGATCTGTACACCATTATAGCGAGACGCTATTTATTTGTTGTTTTTATATGTATATATCATGGATCCATGCTACTTTTTAATGTAATATTTTTAACATTATTGTATTATTATTGAATGTATTAAACCTTAGACTGCGGTCATATTTTAAAACCCATCTAGCTATATGCCATTTGCTTCCTATTAAGCTTTAAGTGCTCCCTTCGCTATCTATAACTCTGTTTTTCACAGTCCGCTAGGGGATTATCTAGGAGGAGAGCATTAGGACCCTATAGCGCTCAGTATACCACTTCCTATATCTTGGTATCCAACCTTGTGCAAATGGGGAGTTTGCGGTTGTGCAAATGGACTGTTTGCGGTGCGTTAAAGGGGAAGTTTGGTCTGTCACTGTGAAGCGGGCGTAACCCTTACACTACCTGATCGATACTACATCATACCTGATGTTTTAAATCACGTTATTCCAAACAATTTAGGAATGTTAGGTGATTTATGCCCTTTATGGATTAAAACCTCTGCATCAACTATGTAATTTTCCATCGGAGTTTTGCCATGGATCCCCCTCCAGCATGCCACAGTCCAGGTGTTAGTCCCCTTGAAACAACTTTTCCATCACTATTGAGGCCAGAAAGAGTCCCTGTGAGTTTTAAAATTCGCCTGCCTATTGAAGTCTATGGCGGTTCGCCCGTTCGCGAACATTTGCGGAAGTTCGCGTTCGCCGTTCGCGAATGGAAAATTTTATGTTCGCGACATCACTACAAACCCTTAAACTGACAGCCCCCTTTTAAGGGCAATGCCCATCCAAATGCCCTCTTCAGGGCAATGGGGAGATTAGGTTTTTAGATTAGGTTTTTATTTGGGGGGTTGGTTGTGTGGCTGGTGGGTTTTACTGTTGGGGGGTATTTGTATTTTTATTTACAGGTAAAACCCCTAACTCTCTCTCCCTCCCTCTCTTTTGCTGTCTCTCTCCACCTCTCTTTTGATCTCTCTATCCCCCTTTCTTTTGCTCTCCCCCCCTCTTTTTTGCTGTCTCTCTCCCTCTCTTTTGCTCTCTTTATCCCCATTCTTTTGCTCTCTCTATCCCTCCTCTATTGCTCTCTCTCCTCCTCTCTTATGCTCTCTCTCTCCCCCTCTCTTTTGCTCTCTCTCCCCTCTCTTTTGCTCTCTCTCTTCCCCCCTCTTTCCCCCTCTCTTTTGTGCTCTCTCTCCGCTCTATTTTACACTCTCCCCCTCTCTTTTGCTCTCTCTCTCCCCTCTCTTTTGTTCTCTCTCTTCCCCCCACTTTCCCCATCTCTTTTGTGCTCTCTCTCCGCTCTATTTTGCACTCTCCCCCTCTCTTTTGCTCTCTCTCTTCCCCTCTCTTTTGTTCTTTCTCCCCTCTCTTTTGCTCTCTCTCCCCCTCTCTTTCCCCCCTCTCTTTTGCACGCTCTCTTTCTCCTCTCTTTTGATCTTTCCCCCTCTCTTTTGCTCTCTCCCCTTTCTTTTGCTGTCTCTCCCCCTCTCCTTTGCTATCTCTCTCCCTCTCTTTTGCTCTCTCTATCCCCCTCTTTTGCTCTCTCCCCCTCCTCTCTTATGCTCTCTCTCTCCTCCTCTCTTATGCACTCTCTCTCCCCTCTCTTTTGCGCTCTCCACCCTCTCTTTTGCTCTCTCTCTTCCCCTATCTTTGGTTCTCTCTCCCCATCTCTTTTCCTCCCTCTCTTTTGCACTCTCTCTTCCCCTCTCTTTTGCTCTCTCCCCCCTCTATTTGGTGCTCTCCCAATCTCTTTTGCTCTCTCCCCCCTCTATTTTGCTGTCTCTCTCCCTCTCTTTTGCTCTCTATATCCACCATCTTTTGCTCTCTTTCTCTCTCCCCTCCTCTAATTTTGCTCTCTCCCCCCTCTCTTTTTGCTGTCTCTATCCCCCATCTTTTGCTCTCTCTCTCTCTCCCCTTCTCATTTAGGCTCTCTCTCCCCCTCTCTTTTGCTCTCTCTCTCCCCCCCTCTCTTTTGCTCTTTCTATCCCCCCTCTTGTGCTCTCTCTCTCCACTTCTTTTGCTCTCTTTCCCCCCTCTCTTTTGCTGTCTCTCTCCCCCTCTCTTATGCTGTCTCTCTCCCCCTCTCTTTGCTCTCTCTTTTACTCCCCCTCTCTTTCCCCCATCTCTTTTGCGCTCTCTCTCCCCTCTCTTTTGCGCTCTCCCTCTCTCTTTTGCTCTCTCTCCCCTCTCTTTTGCTCTCTCTCTCTCCCCCTCTCTCCCCCATCTCTATTGTGCTCTCTCTCTCTGTCTTTCTCTTGCTCTCTCTTTTACTCCTCCTCTCTTTCCCCCCTCTCTTTTGCGCTCTCTCTCTCCCCCCTCTTTTGAGCTCTCCCCCTCTCTTTTGCTCTCTCTCCCCTCTCTTTTGCCCTCTCTCTCCTCTTTCTCCCCCCTTTCTTTTGCTGTCTCTCTCCCTCTCTTTTGCTCTCTCTATCTCCCCTCTTTTGCTCTCTCTCTCTCTCTCTCTCCCCTTTCTTTTGCTCTCTCTCCTCTCTTTTGCTGTCTCTCTCCCTCTCTTTTGCTCCGTCTATCCCCCCTCTTTTGCTCTCTTTCTATATTTGAGCTCTCTTAAGTTACACCCGGCCACGCCCAGCCCCGTCTGTGTCGCCCCCGGCCCCGCCCACGTTACGACCCCCTCACACCCGGTCCAGATGCCAGGAGGTCAGTCTGTTGAAGGCCAAATGTGTTTATCCTCACGCAGTCTCTACTGACAGCTTCGGACAAACACACTTGGCCTTTTATATTATAGGATTAGGTTGGGTTTTTTTTTAAAAAAAAACAGGGTATTAGAATAGGAATCATTTTTATTGTTTTGGATAATTTCGTTTGTTATTTTTTGTAATTGTAGTTTTTTTTATTTTTTGTAATTTTAGTGTTTTTTGTAATGGTAGGTTTTAGTGTAAGGCAGCTTAGGTTTTATTTCACAGGTACATTTGTATTTATTTTAACTAGGTAGTTATTAAATAGTTAATAACTATTTACTTACTAATCTACCTAGTTAAAATAAATACAAACTTACCTGTGAAATAAAAATAAAACCTAAGCTAGCTACAATATAAATGTTAGTTATATTGTAGCTAGCTTAGGTTTTATTTCACAGGTAAATATGTATTAAGTTTTAAATAGGTATTATTTAGTTAATAATTGTAAACTTTAGTTTAGCTCTATTTTAATTATGTTAAAGTTAGGGGGTGTTATGGTTAGGGTTAGGTTTAGGGGTTAATATAGTTTAACTTAGGTTGTTGCGATGTGGGGGGCTGGCGGTTTAGGGGTTAATAGGTTTATTTAGTGGTAGTGATGTGGGAGGCCAGAGGTTTAGGGATTAATAACTTTATTTAGTGGTGGCGATGTCGGGGAGCGGCGAAAAAGAGGTTAATATCTTTATTATAGTGTGAAATAAAAATAAAACCTAAGCTAGCTACAATATAAATGTTAGTTATATTGTAGCTAGCTTAGGTTTTATTTCACAGGTAAATATGTATTAAGTTTTAAATAGGTATTATTTAGTTAATAATTGTAAACTTTAGTTTAGCTCTATTTTAATTATGTTAAAGTTAGGGGGTGTTATGGTTAGGGTTAGGTTTAGGGGTTAATATAGTTTAACTTAGGTTGTTGCGATGTGGGGGGCTGGCGGTTTAGGGGTTAATAGGTTTATTTAGTGGTAGTGATGTGGGAGGCCAGAGGTTTAGGGATTAATAACTTTATTTAGTGGTGGCGATGTCGGGGAGCGGTGAAAAAGAGGTTAATATCTTTATTATAGTGTGAGCGATGTTGGGTGGGGGGGGAATAGGGGTTAATAACTTTAGTATAGTGGCGGCGATATTGGGAGCAGCAGATTAGGGGTTAATAGGTTTATTTCAGTGGCGGCGATGTTGGGGCATCAGATTAGGGGTTAATAACTTTATGTAGGTGTCGGCGATGTTGGGGGAGGCAGATTAGGGGTGTTTAGTCTTGGGGTTTATGTTAGGGTGTTAGGTTTAAACTTAACTTTTTTTCCCTATAGTCATCAATGGGGTTGCATTACAGAGCTTTTCATTCCGCGATCGCAGGTGTTTTTTCTAGCACGCTTTCCCCATTGATATCTATGGGGATTTGCCTCCCACTGTGGTTTTCCTGATGCAGGGGATGATTGCGAGGGCTTGGTCAGACGATCAAAGTTGTCTGGCGGGGGTGTAGAAGGTAACGCAGTGGTTCATGTATTCAGGACCGATGTTGTGGAGAGCCTTGAATGCGTGGGTGAGAAGCTTGAAGGTTATTCTTTTGTTGATGGGGAACCAGTGCAGGTCCCACAGGTGTTTGGTGATGTGGCATTGGCGAGGGATGTCAAGGATGAGTCTGGCTGAGGCGTTCTGGATGCGCTAGAGTCTCTTTTGGAGCTTGATGGTGAAGACAACGTAGAGTGCCTTGCCGTAGTCCAGTCGGCTGCTGATGAGGGTGTGGGTGACAGTCTTCCTGGTCTCAGTTGGGAACTATTTGAAGATCTTTCTCAGCAGGTGGCGTGTGTGGAAGCATGCAGAGGAGACAGTATTTATTTGTCGGTCCATGGAGAGTGATGAGTCCAGGATGATGCCTAGATTTTTTGCATGGTCGGTGGGGGTTGGAGGGTGTCCGAGGGCTGTGGGCCACCAGGAGTTGGTGGTGGTGGGGTCACTGATGAGTGAGATGATTAGCTAGGTGTCGTCGGCGTAGGAGACAATGTTGAGGTCATGTCATCGGGCGATGGCGGTGAGAGGGGCCGTGTAGATGTTGACTAGGGTGGAGCTCAGCAAAGAGCCTTGGGGTACACCGCAGCTGATCTCTGTGGGCTTGGAGGTGAAGGGTGGGAGTCTAACTTTCTGGGTTCTGCCGGTGAGGAAGGAGGTGATCCATTCCAGGGCTTTGTCATGTATGCCGGAGTCGTGTAGGCGGGTGCGGAGGGTGAGGTGGGAGACAGTGTGGAATACTGCTGAGAGGTCTAGGAGGATGAGGGCATCGGTCTCTCCTCGGTCGAGTAGGGCAAGGATGTCATCTGTGGCAGTGAGGAGGGCAGTCTTGGTGCTGTGGTTGCTCCTGAAACCGGATTGGGAGGGGTCCAGGGTGTGGTTGGCCTCAATGTGGTCAATGAGTTGCACGTTGACAAACTTCTCGATGACTTTGGCCACAAAGGGGAGCAGAGAAATGGGGCGGTAGTTCTTCAGATCATTGTGGTCAGCCATGGGTTTTTTCAGTAGGGTTTTATTCTGCATGCTTCCAATCATCCAGGAAGCTGCTGGTTTCAATGGAGCAGTTAATGGTGCTGCAGAGCTCGGGCGATGGTGTAACCCGCTTTGTTGAATATGTGATGCAGGCAAGAGTCAGAGGGAGCTCCAGAGTGGATCGATCTCATGATTCTAATGGTGTCCTCTGTGGTGAGGGGGCTCCAGATGGTCCATGTGGGGTAGGCGGTGGTGTATTTGGGTGAGGTATCAGTGTGAGTTGGTGGGTCGGTGATGGTGGGTCAGCAAAGCTGTCATAGATGTCGACAATCTTGCGATGGAAGTATGTTGCAAGGTTATCGCAGAGGTCCTGGGAGGGCGGGATGTCATTGGTGTCGCTGTTAAGATTGGAGAATTCCTTGATGACTGTGAATAGCTCCTTGCTGTTGTGGACATTGGCGTTGATTCTGTCTCGGATGGCTGTCTTCTTGGTGATTTTGATGAGGTGGTGGTGGGTAGTGATGGCTTCTTTGTAGGCCGTTTTATTCGCAGGGGTCTTGCTGGATCTCCAGGTCCTTTCCAATCGCCTGCAGTGGCGTTTGGAGTCCTGGAGGGCCCGGGTGAACCAACTGGCCTTGTTGGTGGGTTGGCGGTTGGACGGTTTCTTGAGGGGGCGAGGGTGGTGGCGCAGTCTGTGAGCCAGTGGTGGAGGTTGCGGGCGGAGGAGTTGGCATCTGTGGAGGTAGCTGGGGGGGACTTGTTCAGGGTGGAGTATACATTTATGACTGTACAGACATATTTGAGGACAAATGTACGTGTTACTCCCAATGATTAATCAAGTACAATTCTGAAACCCATGGGCGTGTGATAATTAACTAGCCATTACAAGTGTCTGGTTATAGATTCCTTGAGCTCACGGTAGCAATTAGCGCTTATAAAATTAACCAGAGATCAAATCTTTGGTTAATTTTATAAATGTGCCCCAAATGGCCCCAAAATACAGTCTAGCTTATCTTATAAAAAATGAAGATAGCAGCATCTTTTTTTAAATAAAATTACTGCACTAGGCAGTATTTGGGGGCTTAAGTTGGTGGGAGTGGGGTGTTAGAAAAAAAAAATGGCACTGAAAAGTAATTTTACATTGTGGTCTATGGGAACTGTGTGTTCTCTGTAAATATATATGTATATGCTTAAATACATATATATTTATGTGTTATATGTGTATATATACATAATAACACATATATATGTATATACACATATACATATATTTAAAATTGCTGCCATTGCTGTGCTACTTACCCTTTCGCTGTACTGAAATTCTGATGCTGTCTCTGACGGCATCAGAACAAGGCTCCCAAAAAAATCTATGGAAGCACACTCTTGTGAGCGCAATGCTGCCCAGCAATGCAGACACGAGGTAGCTTTCGCATTGCTGTAAACTAATAATATCAGCCCAAATTAGCGTGCAATGGTATTACACAGTGGAGCACAAATATCGCTTTCATTAAAGCAATATTTAGCGCCCCATTTGTTATCTGGCCCTTAACACATTTTGCAGTCTCATAATGTTCTGCTGTAGAGTAAGATTGAAAATTTCATGTAGCCCATATGTAGTCCCATACCTTACATCGAGGACTACCACATCTGAATGTCTCTTTATCGGTTAACCATAACCCCAGTTTATTTTGCGTTGGAAATTTAGTAGGGGACAAAATGTTTCCCAAGATTATACTACGTCTATTGGAGAATCTAAAGCCTGAGGATACTATCTGCTTTAACTTCTCGTCAGCTAGCACTGTAGAGAAATGTTTCTTAATTATATTGCAATTTATATTTTTTTTTGTATACTGATCACTATGACTAGAAACAAACATTATTTTTGTTTTTGTTTTTGATTGATCCTTCCATTTATAATTAAATGTAGAATCCTCCATTGTCTGACCACTTTGAATCAAATTTACTTGTTTTCTAGCTTTAGTTGCAACCTTTTTTGAGTAACCCCGCTGATATAGTTGAGCACTCAACACCTCCTACCTGTAAGCATCTTCCATGGAGCAGTTTTGCTTCATCCTTAAAAACTGACCCTTCACAACTGCCAGGTGTACATGTTTAGGGTGGTTGCTGGTAGCATATAATATATTGTTCTTCAAAATGGGCTTACAATACGTTAATTTGTTTGGTTAGGGTGTCACCAACTAAGGTGACATCCAAATAATTAACCTTTGTTATTTTATACTCTATCATAAATTTAAGTCCTACATCATTAGAGTTCAAGTACATGAGGAATCTATCTGCATTATCTGCAGATCATTTCCAGACAAAAATCAGGTCATCGATAAATCTCCTGTAGAGGACTAATGATGACCTGAATGGAATTTTATTTCCAAAGATATGGAACAACTCCCACCAACCCCAAAATAGGTTGGCATAGGAGGGGGCAAATTTTACCCCCATAGCCGTTCCACAACACTGGAGATAGAATCTGTTGTAAATTTAAAGAAAAAAAAAAAAAAATAGGTTCCAACAGGTATTGAAGGACTTAAGCAAAAAAGTCCACTTGTCCTTTTGAGAGTCGAGAATCTGTGGCTAAAATGTGACGTATGGCTTCAAGACCAAATCACTGGGGAATAGTAGAAAACAAAAATACAACATAGATGGTAACCCAATTGTGATTCTCATTCCATTCCAAATTTTGCAAAAAAAATTCAATAGATGTTTTGTGTCCACCCATTCAGATAGAGGCTCTAAAATAGAGTCTTTACCTGACACTATAGGTCTTCCTTTGATGTCATCAAGGGATTTGGGAAGAGGTGAAAAACAGGGATCCTGGGGTGACTAACTAGTAAACAATCTGCTGTTTTTAAATCAATAAATCCATTTCCACACCCTCATCTATCAGGGAATTAATTTGATGCTAGTAGGGTTATGAGCATCACTGATATATTCCTGCTTGAGGATTACCACCGTACTACCACATTTGTCGGATTTCCTGATCACTAAATCTTTTTTGTTTTTTAATTCAAACATTGCAGTTCTTTAATCTTTCAAGAGGTATATTACCCCTGCTCTTTACTGGATAAAAGTCAGATTTTTGTTGTCATAGTATGTGTAATCCTCATACATTAAGTGGCCCCAAATGTCTCACTCTCTTGTTGTAGATTGCCCATATCTTAAAGACTACAGCATTCATCAAAATGTTATGCCTCATCTGTACCTGTAGTTTGAAGTAATGTGCTTTCCATTATAAATTATTTTTATTGTTCTCTTCCCAAAAATGTCTCTTTAAGGTTAGGGATCTTATGAGGCTGTTCACATCGATAAGGGTTTTAAACAAATTAAATTTACAAGATGGTGCAAACCCCAGATCTAAATTTAATAATTTCATATTTTATATCGGTCAATGTTATACCTCACCTTGTTCCAGAAGCTGTACCTATCTGGTATCCAGTGACAGTTTCACCAACATTACCCACTGGGTATCCTGTGCCTGCTGAGAAACCTGTGCCTACCATACCAGTGACAGCTCCCCACAAACCAGCTGTACCTGTCTGGTATCCCGTGACAGTCTCACCAACAATACCATCTGGGTATCCAGTGCCTGCGGAGACACCTGTGTCTACCATACCAGTGACAGCTCTCCACAAACCAGCTGTGCCGGCTGTACCTGTCTGGTATCCCGTGACAGTCTCACCAACATTACTCGCTGGGTATCCAGTGCCTGCGGAGAGACCTGTGTCTACCATACCAGTGACAGCCTTCCTCAAACTGGCTGTACCTATCTGGTATCCCATGACAGTCTTACCAACAGTACCTCCTGGGTATCCTGTGCCTGTTGAGAAGCCTGTGTTTACTTTACCAGTGACAACTTTCTTCAAACAACTTATCAGGTATTCTCTGTCAACCTCATCCTTTACTGTTCAATTCAAGCATCAGTGTCTATTGGAGTTATTTACTACAATCTACTTAAAGTATGCTTAACCTTTTGTTGAACTTTAGTGTTTTGCATAAGGCCTATGTTCAAATTTGCTGTTTCTGTGATTTTCAAGCTGAACTGTTCATTTGCTTATCAATCAGTAAATATTTCAAAAGACTTTCATTGTTCTGTGTATCTGTTCCTGCATTTTGAGTTCCACACACCCTAACTCCCTCACAGGTGGTGCTAATGCACTAAATCCCTCATGTAAAATTTATTTTGGAGTGCACAGTAAAATGTATGTTGGATATCACTTGAGTACTAAAGTGACGGTACAGTGGATGATGTGGAGTAATGATGAGATGATGGACGAATAGTACACTAAGTGGAAGGTGTACAAGTAGTGGAGTTCTTCATGCATTTCTGTGCTATAATATTATTAATGATGGTTTACATTGGGGCAGAGCCTTACACGGCTAAAATAGCTGCATATCTCCAGACCTCTGTAACATCATCCCCATAAAAATGCCATAATCCCGCAACCAGAGACTATTTCTTATAACTTACTACCACACTGAGCATCGGAGAGCCAGGCTAGCAGTTTGAAAACCTTTACCGGACCTTCACTCAGAAATTTCTTGGCTTGCTACAGAGTTCCCTGGAGCTTATCTCCTCCTGACATCTTTTATTCTATTTCCTGGTGTATGTTGGAGCAGGAGATGGAGGCATATGCGGACAACTAAAAAAGTGTCAAAAACAGCTTTACATGCAACTGGAGCTTAGTGGACCTATTTTAAAGTAGATCTTGGTCCCTTTACAGGCATTAAGCCTCTACTCATCACCCAGTATATCCATAAACCCGTCACCATCAAGGACCGATAAGGCCTGCAACGAGTGATTGGAGGTGATATCTGCCCCTGGCAGCAGACTAACGTCAACATTATAGATTATTCCCTCTATAATGATTTATGCAAAAGAAGTGTAAGTTTACATAAGACAGTAAGACATATTTTTACTAATTGAGTAACTCATAGATTACGGAGTTACACTTGTCACTAGTATATTGCAGCTTGTTTCTTATCAGACATAATCTGCATCAGTATTCTATAAAGTATCAGGCCTGCTTTTCTTGCTGTTACCTAACCTGATGTACTGTTATTTTGTTAGTCTTGGTGAGTTAATTATACGTGCATAGCCTATTTATGTAGATAGCATAGTATTTATTAGAATATTGCTTTGTAATGTTAATTCAACCCATAAAATATCTATAGTTCTGTTTGATTTACATAAGAGAAGAGCAGATGTTTTATTTCTTCAGGAAATGTTTATTAGTTCACATAAACCCAAATATCTTGGTCCTGTATACACTCAGCACTTGCATAGTGCCTATACATCTAAATACACATATTATTAATAAAAGCATCCCCTTCCACTGTATACAGACTATAAAAGACAAGGACAGCAGATTTTTATAGTAGACCAGTCACACTGATTCACATATACATCCCAAATAACAGACAGTTTTTAAATTAATTTTAGATGTTTAAAAATTGGTTATTTTTATTGGGGGAACTTGAATATCCTACCCCAGCCAACTCTATATACCTCTATCTAAATGGACTAACAGACATCTATGGAAATTCTTAAGATGATAATCTGTATGATATTTGGAGATGTGTATACCCTGATAAGGTAGACTACAAAAGAGAGACAGAAAAAAAGCATCCCCTAAGCACTCAGGGGTAGATTTTTTTTTTAACAGAATTACTAAGTCCCCAAAATATAACATATAATTGTTCTCATAAAACTTAACCTTTATTAGTAAAAAGATAAAAATATGAAAAAAGGGAAAAAAATATTAAAATAATAATACTGGTGAGTCCAGGGCCCAGCAAAAAAAAGAAAAAAAATCAATATATAATAGCTAACAATTTCAGGTATTTATCAGCATAGCCAACCAATCAAAAAGTAACAGGAAAACCCAGATAGGTCATATGATACCTACAGATAATTAGTGTAATTAGTACACTGTTAGATGAAAACATTCAACTCACTATAAGCCAGGCCCTGTTACATGAACATATTCGAAGACTCAATAACACTATCAACATTTTTATTAGAATACTATGTACAATAACCAGAACATGTATAGCCAAACCCTGGAAAACAGGAGCACCAAGCTGGTTAGAAGTTAGAAACAACATAAGCTTAACATGCAAGATGTATGAATCTGCATCCTGGGTGCTAGACACAAGGGAATCTATCCAGAAAATATAGTTCTACTTGATTATGAAAGGAGACACTATGACTTGAAGATTACAAAAATAAATGTATGCTATATAACACAAAAGGAAAATGTTGCAGGTTTTTTTGTTTAACTAGAAAGGAAGTTCTATTCCATTGAAATTGAATGTAAGTTAATAAGATACGACTCAACAAGGTATACATGACTAAAAGCTACCTGTATCTTTTTCTCTCTCTTCTCCTGTCTCCTCCTCTCTCTTTAACTTTGTATCTTATTCTTCCCTTCAAACCTTGTTTATTATTTAATTTTATAGTTTACTTGATCTGTTGTTTACACAATTGTTACAGTTTACTATAATGTATGTACTGTTGGGACGGAGGTAATTGAATAAACTTTATCCCACATTTGAATTCTCCCAGGGATACCTCGAAAGGGAGCATGGCTTCCTAGCCACCTTTGGTGGGGACTTTAGCAGATATAAAAGAGTATATCTCAAATGACTACCCTCTGTAAATTAGGGACTCGACACCCATATACAATATCCTAAACTGGATAGTGATGTAGTGTACCAATTCACTCTTTTGTTTAAAATGTAAATGATGTTTATTTTTCTTGTAAACCTGTTCAATAAAAACAATTTAAACATAAAAGCCCTATCATGAAAAAATCCTAAGCTTAAAAACCCTATCCTAAAAATCTTTTACACAGTAAGAAAAAAAACTATACTATAAAGACCTACGTTTCAGAGAAACCTATCCTAAAAATATGCCCTGAAAAGGGCATAAGCAATTAATTTAGCTAATTTGCCAAATTAGAACCTATCCATCAAAAAAATAAACAAACTCTAAACCCCAAAATTTCTACTCACCAACTTGAATCCATCTCCTTATGAAGGCAGGTGTGGATCCATGGCGGCACTCTTCTGAGGCTGTCCTCTTCATCCATCCGATATGTCTTCTTTTCTTCCATTTGATGGACACTGACAATTAAATGCAAGGTTCCCCCTTATATAGAGTTTGCCCAGGCAATAGAAAGAAAGCTTTTTCTATTGGCTGATTTGAATTGGAATTCCAAAATCATCCAATAGAAATGCAAGTGCACCCATATGTCAGGGTGCTGACAGCATGAAGACATATCGGATGGAAGAAGACATCCCCAAAGGAGCATCACCATGGACCCGCAGCTGCCTCCCTAAGGAGCCTGAGTCAATTTGGTGAGTAGAAACATTGGGGTTTAGCGTTAGGGTTATTTAGGGGGAGGGAGTTTTTTTTATTTTTATTTTGTGAAAGATCTTGAGAGTATATAGAGCTGTTTTCTTTGTTGCCTCTGGAACAGTCTTTCGACGTTCCAGAAGGCACAAAGGAGGAGTCTGGAAAAAAGGAGGAGTAGGAGCTCATAAAGAGCTACCATAAGCTTCCAAAAACAAACTGGTTTTATGCTTTTGTCATTTTTGCCAGTGTGCTAGAGGAGAAATTGCCCCTCTTTTACGTTATCTTCATGAGATAGCAGCAGTGCAGTATACTTATGGGGGATGGCTTGGTGGACATATGACAAGCATTTTCATCAGCATTTGGATGTCAAGCCCAAAAATGAAGTGGGCTGATATGGATATGGGGATTTGGCTTAAGATTGTGACTCAGCTCTGATCTTCACAGCCCTTTTCATTTTACAGCTGGCAGGTATATGGTGACAGATTCCTTGGCGCCATTCAAGAAGGTTTTCAGTTTTACCTATAATGAGGGACAGTGTAAGTGTTACCCCTGTTAGGCGCAGTTCCCAAGCATGAGCCTGGGAAGATCCAGATGATACTGCATTATACATATCCAAAAGGGGGTTCGGTGATTGATGGAATTCCTAGTGAACTGTCATCTGTTAAGTAAGTGTTATGCTTTGATAGCTAAAGTAGATACTGAAGTAGTTTTACGTTTGCTTCAAGTGCATCCTAGTTCACTTTTGCTGCTCGATTGTTATTTTGAAGGGGCATTTTACGTGGACCTTTGTCTCCCCATGGGATGCTCAATTTAGTTTTCCTTGTTTGAATGCTCAGCCTATCCTTGGAGTAGGTGGTGTGCAAGCAATCAGACTTCTATTTGATGGTGCATTATTTAGACGATTTTTTTTAATTCAAAACACTGGTCCCATGCACTCTGCAGTTTGCATCACATTGAGGGGCATTTTTTACCTGGTGGCGGAAACTTTTGGTGTGCCTTTTGCTGTGGAAAAATCTGAAGGCCAGTTACAGTTATGGACTTCCTGGTATAACCATTGATTCAGAGAGGATGAAATGCAGGCTTCCAATGAGGAAGAAACAACAAACGGGTAGGATGCTACAGCCCTTTCCCCTCCGTGGCATTCTTCGATACTGACACTGAGTCTACAATCAACTTCCAGTCCTGTGAGGTGCTCAGGGATACGCCCCTGTATAGGTGTAGAACAGCAATAGTATCCAGAAATCCCGGCAGTCAAGAAACCAAAGACACTTCATCGAACACAAGCAGCAGTTACTCAAATGTCTTCCACAATCAGGAAGGTTTAGGATCTTTCACTGATGATCTGGAATTTTTTATCTGTCTCTAAAGAGATTCTGCAGGAATTGCAGTCTCTACTAGGCAAGTTGAATTTTGTTTGCAGAATAATCCCAATGGGGAATTGTCCATGGCTATTTCCAGGGTTAAGCAGTTACATAATTTCGTGAGGCTTTCAGGAGAGCACAAGGAGGAACTTATGGTTTTGCTGGGTTTCCTTGCCAACTTTAATAGGTGAACCTTGGTTCAGGCACCAAGCATTCCGAATGAGGAGTTTGGGCTGTCAACTGGCGCAGCTGGTGGTTTGGGCGTTTGGCAAATGGTGTGCTGCAGGTAGCCAGGTGAATGGGCCAATAATTGGCTGGTTATATGTAATGTATTCTTCCTAGAGTTGTTTCCCATTATCGTCTCAATGATCATGTGTGGAGTTCCAAGATCAATATGTTTTGTTCCATACTGACAACATGGGATGAGTGTCAGCTATTAATAGTTTGTCATCATCTTCCACACAGTTATTAGGTTGTTGAGGGTCTTGGTTTTGCAAGGCCTGAAGATGGATGAATGTGTTCGGGCAAAACATGGGTTTGGAATTCAATTGCAGATGCTCCATCTTAATTCCAGTGGCAGCTGTTTTTGGAAGCTTGCTCCACCTGTGCACAAAAATGGAAAGGACTGTCTGGAGTTCCTGTGGCAGCTTGGCAGTGGCAACTTGCTCAACTAGTTGTGGGTCAGCTTATGCAAGGGTATGGGGTGACTGGAAAGACTTGCTGGCAGGGGAGGGTGTCAAGGATTGTAACAATGAAAATAATTTTAATCCTGATGGAATGGATCTGGCGTTGGAAGCTGGAACATTTGTTTGAGTTGTTGACAGATGGTTGTCTACATTGGCCTTTTTGTCCATGTTATTGAATGTGCCTGATATCACACAACTGTTTTGTGTTCACCAGATTGTAAAAGGGCTTAAAAAAAGGCAAGTCAAAAAAGATCTGTGGCAGCCTATTGTTGGAGACACTTGCTCTGATTTGCTCCATGGAGTATGAAGTGCTCCTTTTTTAGGATGGCCTTTTCTTTGCTGCTCACCACCTCCGAATACGAAAGGCACCAAGAAAGGACAATCATTCATTGCATTGGGGTTTTAGTTTTTCTGATGTTGTGGACATGGACTTTCAGGGGTCCATTTTATTTTTGTGGAAGTCCAAGATGGATCGAGCAGGAAAAAGCAAATCGATTTTGATCTTCCTTATGGGGGAGGCGACATGCCCGTGCCGGACGGTTAAAGCGTATTTGCAGTTGAGGCCTCTGGTTGGGGGTTCTTTCCTGATCCATAAGGATGGCAGTACATTATCCATTCTAATTCC